>NW_027315812.1:22256899-22599399 GCF_026437365.1 Eucyclogobius newberryi
ATCTACGTTCCTACCCTCATCTAATGACTGAAAGGACAAGATCACAGTTAAAAGCGGTCGAAAAGAGTTTCCTCCGCAGGGTGGCTGGGCGCTCCCTTTAAAGCTAGACAGATAGGGTGAGGAGTTCAGTCACACGGGAGGAGCTCGGAGTAGAGCTGCTTCTCCTCCACATCGAGAGGAGCCAGCTTAGGTGGACGCCTCCTGGGCGCCTCCTGGGGAGTTGTGTGATGTGGCCCCGGGGGTAGACCCAGGCCTGGCCTGGGAATGCATCGGGATCCCCCGGAGGAGTTGGAGGAAGTGTCTGGGGAGACTGCTGCCCCGCGACCCGGTCACGGATAAGAGGAAGAAGATGGATGGATAAGATTTACAAACTTCCATCCATCCATCGTCTTCCACTTATCCGGGGCCGGGTCGGATAAACGGAAGAAGATGGATTTACAAACTTCAAAAAAAAAATTGGACTGGCTGAAATAGTCTTTTAAACTATTATATTTTTACCACTGTTCTGCAGAGCCACCTATAGCCTTTTTCAACTAACAGTTTATTGCCCAGAAGATCAGCCCATCTCAGATAGTCCAATGATAATACGATGACTGAAATGTGCCTTTTAGGTTGTTGTTGTTATTGTTGTTGTTGTTGTTGCTTTTAATTGCGGCTGGCTGCCAACTGCAAACGTTACCACCATCTACTGGATTGAGTGTGGACAGATCAACGGTAATATCAGACAGAGGATTGTGGTGAAATGGTTAACTGCCTCAGACGCGTACGTGGTGACGTCAGACGCGCTGTGTTCTCGGGCCGCTGCTTTGACATTTTTTTCAAAGTAACAGTTCGCCTTTCATCTAAGCACCAGCACAGCTCCAACAAGGCACAATATAGACAAAATGGGCAACTGTCAAGTGAGTACCATTTTATTTATAGTTCGGAATTGTCACGAACGATTCCACACAAATCTGGACAGATTACACACTTTAATTTGTGCGACACATCTCAATCCAACACTATCAAACACGCCCAACACTATCCCGAATAGATCAACTATTCCAAAGGTCACTTTACCAACGTCTTTTCCATTTTTTCTGCGTTTGAATTCTCCGTTACGTCTCGCCTTGCGCATTTTGCCAGCTCACCCCGTTAAACCGGGACCACCGTAGCGTGACATGAGGGGAATCTCTGGATTTCTCACCAATGCTCGGTATATAAACGACATTATTTTCTACGTTTAGCTTCACTGTCTGCGCCATTCATTGACCATCGTGTGAAGCTCCGCCAGTGTTACGTTTACGCAGAGAAAACGAGCCACTCCCCTGCGGAATTCTCCACAGCCCCGTTAGATGTGAATGAGTCGCCTTTCTGCTGGGATAAGAGCGGTGCGCAATGGGGGGAGGGTCTCCAAATGTTTCACTTTCACCTTACTTCAGGCCATTGACAAAAGTGCATGTGTGCAGCTTAGAAATGTGAAAATGCACTTACATAAGCTTCTGTAAAACAAATGTATCTTGACATAGTGCTGTTATGCAAGTCCTTCTGCTGGCCTATAACTGTTTGCCCCCCCCCTCCTCTTATCCACTAGACTGTGGTCTATGCATGGGCCTCATCAAGTTTGTTTAAAGATTCTGGTCCAGAATTCCACAGTGCATCGTGTCAAACTCCCCTCCCCCTCTGTCAGCTGCTGTTGGATTACTATCATCACTGTCCCACCATGATAACTTCACCCACTCAATTATAACATAATCAAAACATTCATTCCCTCTGTCCTCAGCCTACCATTGTGCCCTACGAGGACTTTGATGTCGTGGCAGACATCAAGGCTATCCGAAAAGCCTGCAAAGGCTTTGGTAAGTTGGACAGAACATTTAAAGGTAGTTTTGGGAATAAATGAACTGACTTATTGACTTGTGTTTGTCATTTTTAGGCACGGATGAGCAGGCTATCATTGACATCCTGGCGTACCGCAGCTCGGCTCAGCGGCAGGAAATTAAACAGGCATACTTTGACAAATATGACGATGTAATTACTGTTTATTGATCTTTTTTTGGTATCTTTTTGTATCTATTGATCATTTGTTGGTATCTTTTTGTATCTTGCTTAACTTATTTACCCAGGTTAGATATGAAAAAATTCAGAATTTATCTAGTAATAGCAAATAATCTATCAAATTCCAAGCTCCTTGCAGCATTCATGAAATATTAACTGTTAGGCTTTTAAACAGGCTGATAATAATTGCACTAAAGGTTTTATAATACTTTTTCCATTTCTCTATGACCTTCCCACCAATCACCGTGGATAGTGCAATGTAACTTACTCAATTATTAACAGGTTTCCCATTATAATAACTGATTAAATTAATAAATGTCACATATATTGCTGTCACAGGAGCTGGTGGAAGTGTTGAAGAGTGAGCTGGCTGGGAACTTTGAGAAGGCCATTTTGGCAATGCTGGACCCACCGGTCGTCTACGCTGTGAAGGAGCTCCGGAAGGCCATGAAGGGGGCCGGCACGGATGAAAACGTCCTGGTGGAGATCCTCTGCACTGCCACCAATGAGGTCGGCCTTCGAAAGCTTAAGAATACTTAGAGTAGAGTGAATGTATTTGTCAATAACCAGCTATCGTTTCATATATTTGCTTGTTTCGCTGTTTCAGGATGTTGCCATGTTCAAGGAATGCTACTTCCAAGGTACGTCCGCTTGCCTAAAGATACAAGGAAACACACAATTTGATTTCCATGAGTATTTTGGTTTCTGAAGTCATGTTTTTACTATATAATTCCCCAGATTTGATATTAGTTTATCTAGATCTTTCATGTGAGCCTATCATTCAAAGGCTTTGGTCAACACAGATTATTTAAAGACCTTTCAAATAGCATTTTTCCTGTTGACCTTGATGAGAACTTTGATTCGTCTTTTCCATACAACACCACCATTAGTCATGATAAGGAAACTCTTGAGTTTAAAAGGAAGTTTCTATTGCATTGTTAAACATCCTTTGGTAAACACATCTCTCTGGAGTATTGTTAACATACTTTTGCCAATACAACTATGTGTAAAAGCCATCAAAATTCAGTTTTATACAAAAATGGTATGAGCCATGTAAATTCTTGATTGAAGATTGAATGAGCTGACCCAGTTCACCCAAATATTCAATTAGACAAGATTTGCTACCTCTTAGTGACTTAGTGAATGTGCACAGATCGGCTGCTAATAATAGATACACTGTACATTTGAACCTTTTCTCCTCTGTATTATTCAGTCCATGAACGTGATCTGGAGGCCGACATTGAGGGCGATACCAGCGGCGAAGTTCGTAACTTGCTCACGGCACTCTTGCAGGTGAGTGGCCTTGAGTTTCTCCTGCAGAGTTGTAACCGTATCCCAACGTTTGGCTGCTCGGCTGAAATAGAGCTCTCACTCTCCCTGCGCTCTATAAACACATGCACAAGCTGGACACACACCAAACTCTCCCTCGTGACCAAATCAGACTCCCAATTGAATTCCCGGAGTCAAACAGAAGGCTCTATGTCTCACAGCCAAACACCTTTTTTCAGGGAAATAGAGATGAATCGTACGAGGTGGATGAGGAACTGGCGGAACAAGACGCCACAGCACTTTTTGAGGTACAGCTTTATATTTGAATATTGTATTGTGTTTATAGATTTATTAAAGTGCAAAATCTGATCCAGGCTGGTGAGGCGTCTTTTGGGACAGAGGAGTCCACTTTCAGCTATGTTCTGGCTGTGAGAAACTACCTCCAGCTCCAGCACACATTTAAAGTATATGAGCAGGTATGTGGGAGAAGCATTTCAAATATTGACATAGTGTATCATGCTATGCAAGATCTGAATGTCGATTCCCTGGATTACTTGTTGACATTTTACTTGATCTTTAGCTGTCTGGAACAGAGATTTTGGATGCCATTCAGAGTGAAACTTCTGGGACATTGAAGAAATGCTATAAAGCCCTTGGTTTGTACCAGCTTTTTTATTATCTACTTAATTTTTTATTATCTACTGAACTATATGTTTCAATATGACATATTTGAGCATTTGTTTATACAATCATTACCTTTAAAAGCATGACTTTATTGTACTTACCAGTAAAGTTGTTTTTGTAAATAATAAATCAATAATATATCAGCAATATACTATTCATTTAACTCAAACCGCATGTATTGAAATTGTATTGTATAAATACTTACAAATCAGTTTTTTAAAACATATTTTTACAGGCACATTTTACTGAACCATTTGTGTTCAATTTTAATCCAGTCTTTTCTGTTTACAGTGAGAGTTGCCAAGAACCCACAGCTGTATTTTGCCAGACGACTGCACGATGCAATGAAAGGAGCAGGAACCGACGAGGACACACTCATCCGCATCATTGTGACTCGCTCAGAGGTGATGCACATAATGGTAAAAATATACAATGTCATGAATTAAACTAACCTTGGTTTCTTTGCGATGACAGTATGACCTGGAGACCGTCAAAGAAATGTATCTGGAGAAGTATGATGTGTCTCTAAAGGATGCCCTAAAGGACGAGTGCGGCGGAGATTTCAAACGCCTCCTACTGGCTATCTGTCACTGAACATGTCACACCTCTCATACAGTATGGTCCAGTGTAGGATTGTTTTAGGTCAAAGTAGCACTGTGTAGGGCCGATCAATGACATATGTTATAATAGTATTTCATTTTTATTTGTACTTTTTATGACAAATCCACCTCAGTCTGATTGCCTACTGCCTTGTTTCTGGCTCAGATTTTTAACCTTTTTAACAACTTTATGTTGTCTTTTTTAATGAAAGATTTTCAACATTAACAACATGCATGCAAGCAATGTGAACGGGTGATACTTTGGCCACTCAGCAGACAACATTATGCTTCAGTTGGTTTGCCACAACATTCACAGTTAAAGCTTCATATTTATTAATACACCACTTTAGCCCTTTGCTATTACATCTAATGAACCCAGAGTTAATGTCCTCTGCTGTACAACTTATACAATCCCTCCATAAGGCTTGAATATTTTATGAGATGAAGGCGGAGAGCAAGTTATTAAAAAAAGGAAGGCGTAGCGAAGGGTTATGGAAATGAAACTTTATGCAAATTGTTGCCTCACAGTTGCAAATGGAAGATTATATTTTTAGTTACATGAATATAATGCGAAATATATGTTTTTACTGATGCTAATACAAAACTAATTATTGTTTAATTATTTCGAATTATTGTTTAAGCTTGGATGGTAACTATCTGCTGTGTTTAAATTAAATTATATTGTGCCAGTGCTGGAAAAATCGGATGTTATACCACTTTTGCTAACAATGTAAGTGATATGAAGGCATTTAACATTGAAACTTGAACTTTGTTGCTTCTGTAGCCAAAGATTTTAGACTAACTACTAATAAAGTCTATTATAACAGCTGAATATTGTCGGAAATTATTAATATTGTAGTCTTCATTATTCTGACAACATTGACTGTATGTCGCTTTATGGATTTACACGCCCTCTTTGTTGTCTTTCCACACCGTCAGACCTTTGACGACTGGGACAGTAAAACGAATGTATCCATATATTCTTTTTGAAATGAAAAATACGTTGCTGCATCAACACATCGTACCAGGTAAGATCAACATCACATCACCAGATCTTAAGGTTAAATATGAAACTGTTATTTCTGCTGTTATTAAGTTTATTTTGGTGGCGGGTATACAAGTACCAGCGAAATTCGACGGTCCGTAAACATGGCACAAGTCTTTGGCCCCGCCCCATTGCCAGACGTGCGCCTCTTGTGTTCCGCGTTCACCTCTTTCTAAATTATTATCGAATATTGTTTAGATTTCTGGATTAGGTGATGGTGCAAAACCCCTAAGTTGGAAGTGAAGCGTTTGGTTAACCCATTGGACTCCCTGTAAGGTCGGTTTTCACGCTTTTCTCTGTCTTTTTAGCCGCATTTCTTCTCTCTGTCTAGTTAATTACACAGGTATTAGCTTCCATCTTATGGGTAGTAATTAAACCGCTGCAGGGAAAAATGGCTGATCCCCAGAACACCAGAAGAGCCAGTCCACATAAGACTGTTAGTAATTGGATATTGTAAACATTTCCTGTCATTGAGACCACAGTCATTGTACGAGGTCTATAATAAGTGGCGTGTTATCACTAATATTCTGTTAGTGTGATTTTCGTACTGTAGAAACCTTTTGCCTACTGCTCCGTGAAATCCCTGTAAAAGAAGAGAATACTTTGATTATGCCAAAATAGAGCATTCAATGATTAAAGATTCTATGAACACTTACGTTCCAATACATAAAACAAATATAAAACCATGACAACTTGTCTCATTTGCCTTCAATTTCAACTGTTTGCTCATCAGAAGTAGTCTGATACATATAGTGTACTTGTACAAAAGGCTCGGTAATTTCTTTGTTTTCCATACACTTGTAGTGAGTGGAGCCACACCACACCTTCAGGCTTCCCCTGGCGCTGTTTTGCCCAGTTTAAGAGGTATAGAGAGAAAGCTCCAGAAAGATTCAGAGCTAAGATCTACTGTGCAGAGATAAATAAGTTAGTCCAAGCTGGTTCCATGGGGAAGTTTCCCCCCTCTGAGGCTGCCCAAACTGATAGCCGTGGTACGTCCCACACCACCTTGTCAGCCACAATGACAAGCATCACCTTGTGTTTTAAAGTGTCTGTTCAAAGTTCAGGGCCAAACCTTAAACAAACACCTACTGCCAGGTCCAATCCAAGGGGTTTTGCTCCTCGGCACACTCGCCGTAGCTCATTTCTCTAGCCTCCTTGAAACTGAGCTCACCATGGACACCAAGAGGACAGTGCTGTGGTCTGACTCCACTACCGCGCTCACCTGGCTGATTTCCGAGTCATGCCGCTTCAAAGTCTTGGTCAGCACCCGCATAGCGGAGATCCAGGAGCTGACCCACCGTCACACTAAGTGGACTCAGCTCAAAACCCTGATGATGACATAACCCGGGGAAAGACACTTCTGGAGCTGACAAGGCCCAACAGATGGAGTCAAGGCCCCCCTTCCCTGGTCCTGAACTCAGACCAGTGGCCCTCACATCCGTGCGGGGCCCTGGATGCTTCTCCAGACCCTTCGGAATTTCGTAAAGAGGCCTTATGCAGAGTTTCTGCTACCTCTAGTATGACACCTGGCTGCAGTTGTTGGAAGCAACTATCCCTCAGGTGCACGGGCGGCTACTGGAGGCAGAACCATTATCCGCTGATGACAATGATGAGTCTAAAGATTAAGTCTAAAGAATAAAGTCTAAAGGGGATGTCCTCCGTCTAAGACGTAAAACTACAATAGGAGGCGGTAATGTAATACTTGGATACCAACTGCCATAAAACACCAAAGAAGAGAATCAGAAAGCAATCTGTGTGTACCTGTGAGGTTCCTCAAGTAGTGCTCTGGCCGGAACTCCAGAGCAGTGACAGCTACATACCTGAACCAGCACCTTACAGTCCACATAGTCCGGAGTTAGCTCCCCAACAGTGCTAATAAGGCATATATTTCTATACTTGTTCAAGATATTAACTGTATGGACAAAGACAAGAGTGTTTACCATTACATAACATTCCATATACTATAGTGTGACCCTGAGACTTATTCCTTTTACAGAGTGGTGTCATGTCGTCAGTGTGGCAGCAGGAGGCGTCAGCGTACTCCCCTTGTTTGGAGATCGACTCCAGCTCTGTGAGGACCAAAGACAGGCTAAGCTCCACGGCCTGGATGAAACAGGAGCAGGATGATCTACGCATCATCAAGTTTGAGAACTTCCAGATGGCGCCCTCTGACGTGGTCCAGGACAACACCCCCAGCAGCGCCATGTCAAGTATGATGCTTTTTTATTTACCAAAGCATTTTGTAGAGACACATGTTAAGTGTTTTCTCTGGGCTCGGTTTTATAGATGTGTCCTTGACCGAGGGGCTGCCCCCACGGGTGCTGCTGACCATCACTAAGCTGCAGTGTATGCTGGAGAGCAAACAGGAGCGCATCGCTGCCCTGGAGAGGCAGGTGGACGACCTGATGCAGGACCGCCAGTTCCTCAGGAACCAGATCGAAAATCTCACCAGCAACCGCTCCTTACAGACATTCACAGCACCTAATCCAATAGCTGAAGGTTTGTGGGCCGTTAATATGCAAGTTCAGCAAAGTATTAGATATAGATATAAAATGGCAGTTTTTAAAATAATATTAATAACAATGACAAACTATTTCTTACCAGGATGTTTGTGAAAGAGCTCGCTTTTATTAAATAATTATATTAGATAATTATGTTTCAAAATATAGACAGTGAGCGGTGGAAGTTTTGATTATTATAGCAATATAAATTAAACACATATACAGTATTTTACCTAAATACAGCAATTTATTCAATCACTATTTTCAAAGTATTTATTTCTTATGAATATAATCTGTATATTTTCCTTTATAGTTCCCAGGCCAAGTAAAACCCATAGTTCAGAAGGGAAATCTCGCAAAAGAGAGCGAGGATTTTCTAGTTCCTCGTCCAGCAGTGACAGTGACGGTGAAGGTTCAGACATGTCTGAGATATCGGGTGCTTCCGGTGAACAGAGAAAAAAGAAGCATCACAAAGACAAGAAAAGATCCAAGAAGAACAAGGACTACAGCCGGAAAAGAGGTATGTCTTATATACTGTAAAATGAACTCTAAATGAGAACATGTATTTGATTCTCGCCTGTCTTGCTTAGCCACTGGAGTCCAATATGTCATCCACCGCTACAAACAAGTACTGTCCGCCTTTAACAAGAAAAAGAACATGAGTGAAGCCTTCCGCCATCATGGAATTGACAGGAACACTATTGCTAACACAGCCTCTATAGCAGAAGTACAATTGGCTGGTAAAGACTTGGGCCGCTTGGTGGGCACGTTCCGCCAAGGAGAGGAGACTCTGGTGGCCTATGCACAGAGGTGCTCCATGGTCATTGACAGTGATCAAGATCTGGCCAGAAAGATCGACCAGATGAAAGCCAATGGGGAGCTGCTGCCCATCTCTGGGAAAAGATCAAGGCTGATGATGCATGGCCTACTTCCACCACTACCAGGTGTTCCTGAAAGTATTTTAATAGCATGAAACTGTTCGGACTATAGACTTCTTTCTCATCTTAGACTTACAACCTAAACGCAAAAATGAACATACATTCACTAGAACTAGGATTAATTTAAACATGACTAATTGAACTTGAGTTTACTTAGATTCAATCGATCAAGTATTTTGTATTCAATCTTTTTTTTTAATGACTGTTGTACTGAAAATGTGTGTAGTTTTAGAAACTGCCACAAGATGGCAGTGCTGTCTTTTGTGGTGGTCAGGGGCTTTCACAGTATTTGAGTTACACCAAAATGGTGGATGCATAATGTGAAACAATTCACTGTGTAGTTTTTCTTACAATCGTGCTCCTTCCATGGGTTTATTATTATTGTCCAATTGTATGACATCAGTGTCTATGTATGTAGACTGCGTATAAACAGCATTCACACACTTGTTTTTCATTCCTAATGTACATTGTAGTAAACTGATGGCGCACTAAGAGTCATATCACTTTGCTCTAAGCTGTCATGTGGGGAAGAGACATCTCTGAGCCCGTTGACCAGTGCAGGGGGCAGATGAGGGCTTGTGCTGAGACATCCTTGGGCGATGGTAAGTGTCAGTGCAGTGTTGCCGAGCTTCTCCTGCTGTTTGCCTTTCATATGAGGTGACAAATCACTTGTGCAAAGCCGTTACAGAGGCTGCACTCGGGCTGTTTATCTTTGCATGGGGCTCTGTCACTGTCACTCCTATTCTCACTCTGACTGATCTGCTTATCTTTCATTCTCCAAAAGCTGGTGCCCCACCCCCACACTCACCCTGCATCCTCATGAACTCATTCAGTCATTTCACATCCATCTCTTCAACCTCTCTTAACCTATTCATTAGAATCCAAGAAATGTTTAGGAGATGCTCTGCAAAAGACATACTGCAATAATGGAAAAATGAATGTACAGCCTTGTTTAATTATTACAAGCTGAACCAACTCGTGTATAGGCTACATTTGGTCGGCCTAATAGAACAATCAATGCTCTTATTAATGTTTGTCTTGGGATCATTGACTCATAACTTAAGGTATGAAAAGCAATTACATAAACGATTAGCACTTTGTTCCTGCAATAAACATCACCTCTGTATATTTTCAGTAATAATATAAGGCAGAAATGTGATAAAGATGTAACTAGGCCTTTGATTCATTTAAAGCCCTAACTTTGACATCACTTTACAAAGCAGAGTCTAAAGGCAATCCAATTACCTCATCATCTTATTGAACACCTTGTACCTTCAAGAGACACCAGTGTTACTCCTGGTGTGTGTGCATCAGCAGTCAGCCTCCACCTGCTCGTACTCAGAGTGGCAGCTGCAAATTCACCGCTAATGACGGGGAGTGATTGAGCTGAGGGCCAGGGGGAGAGGCCTAATCGAGCCTGAAGCCTCCTCCTCTCCTCCTCCTCTCCTCCTCTCTCCTCTCCTCTCCTCCTCCTCTGCCTCTCCCAGCTGAGACTCCATTTCACGTAGTCCTGTAGTATAGGAGGCACCGTGTCATTGTGGGGGGCTCCAGCGATTGCCCCATAGTAGGCCAGGATCCAACCCCACCATCACCACCCCCTCTGTCCCCCCGTCCTCACAACTTTGATCCTGACCTTGACAAAAGCAGCAGCTGGATCTTCTCACAGAGGAGTGTGCCGTAATAACCACCAATCAGGCCTTTAATGGCCCAAGTGTAAATGTGTTTGAACTGAGCATTTGTGATGGAGGCCCAGGTTATGTTTGGCTGTTGCACAGCACCAGCGTTAACCTGCTGTAATAAAACTGCACTGCTTAAAGGATTAAGAGGATTTGGGTGGTGGGCACAGAAAGTTGAGCAACTAATATGATGTTTGGCCAGTTATATAAACAACCTATATGATGAGACCTGGAATAGGTATCCATGGGTCCTATAATGAATAGGCATATATAACATGTAATAATACATTTTTTATGATTTCTTTATGCAACTATTAACACTGCAAATGTAGAAATTATAATTTGTGATAAAGGTTCCCTTATTGTATAAATAAATGTATAACAAATGATAAAACAAAAACAAAAGGTGTTGTTTTCACACTGTAATATAATACAACTCAAAGGGAAGGTATTCTAAGTACCGGTATTCAGAGTACACTACTCTCTAGAAAATATATATTTAATGCAGTTTTGCAGAATTCTGTAACTAAATACATTTTCAAAGTATTCTTCCCAACACTGGTCATACAGAGCTGTATTATATGATAGATTTACATGATAAAAATCCCTCCCTGCATTTATAGGCCTGTACATGAAAGCAGGGGCCCTGAGTGTGCACGATGCCGGACTGGCCCCAACACGGATCCTCCTCCTGTTCTGCAGCGACACATGACATGACTGCATGCAGCTCTAGTGTGGACTGACCTACACCAGTGGACAGCGTGTCCTTCAGAGTGAGCCCTTCAAAAGCACAGATCCAACATATGGAAAAACACAACAGGAAAGCAGAGCCACACAAGACAATTAACAAAAATATGTGAAAAGTTAAGAGGGTTTAAAGAGATTTACATTTAGAGGCATGTTTTGCAAATTATGGATTGCCAGAATACCATCAGAATATACAATTACATAAAATAGAAATGTCTCCTGGTCGTGTCTGGAATTTGACCGACACAATTAAGTCCCCCGGCCAAAATTGAGGCATTTTCTGCTAATTTTGAAAGAGAAAATGGGAATGAGATGTGGATTTGAGATGCTAACTCTCTCCTCAGTGACACCCGCTCCTCCATCATCACCATGTCTGTATGCAGCCATGTGCCCTCCATCTGTGTGCGGCTGATAAGAACTTCCTTTGCCCCTCTGCCTGATTGAACATGTGCGGGGGGGGCATAATGTGTTCAATCCAAGCCCCTTTACTGAGCTCAAATGTGGTAGCGCCGTGTCGCTGTAAGTCGCTCAAGGTGTGCGCTTTATGTAATTCATGAAGAAACAAGATGGCGACCCACAGCTGTGTCATCTTCAGGAAGTCTATGCCAATTCACCACCACATAAGTGTTATGAAATGTTGTCATGACAATAACAGGTAACATTGGGGGGGATCAATTGCATTAATGGTGTAATGATTTACAGTTTAATTTTATTTCTTACATAAGTTAAATGTAATATGTGTTGGTTGAGACTACACATAGTCAAAAAGCCTTACACTATTTTCTGTTGCATAATTAATTGATTTAGAATTAGAATGAAATGATTCATAACTGATTACATTCATACATACATTCACAGATTGCTTTTTGGTTTAAAAGCCACAGTAAATGCTAAAGTTATGCTAATACACTTTCACTATTGCTGATTTTGAATTTGGGGGAAATATCTAATTGCAATCAGATTTGCAATTTGTGTTTTAATTATTGGATTCTATTCAAAGTTCACATTTTAAAAGCATCTACACAAATTGATATACAAATTGATTAATCCTGGACAAATGAGGGTTCAGACCGACATGAACTGACAAACTACTGCATGGATTTTTCTTTTCTTTTTTTTTGTGCAGAATCTGTGGTTGTTTTGTGGATATTGTAGTCTTTGTGATTTGCTAAGTGTAATTTCGATTGGATTGGGATTAAACTTGCAGCCCTAATTCACATAACTACAAACAGATTGATATAATGCACGTTGAAGTTGATCTTTATTATGTAAAGTTGGTTTAACCTATATTGTGTGGGTCAAACGCTTCGACATTTTGTACCCCCCACAGTGCCCTCAGGCTGACAGGGCCTCTTGCCTCCTGGGAGACCAAACAACTCTGAAATGATAAATGCACGATCGTGAAGGTTGTGTACCTATAGAATCATTCAAAAAAACAGCTTTGTACGCCCACCACTTCTAAATTTGGGCACATTTGGACAGAGGGCATGAGTGACGCAAAACGCTTACGCACAATGGCAGCATGAAGGATCCCCAATCCCGCCCTCAAACCTGATAGGCCGTTTCCCCCGGTGACGACGTAGACCACCAGAGCCGCACTGTGACAGGAAACCATAAGGAGCAGGCGAGTCATTCTGGAATTTTTAGTCGCAATCAGAGTCAGTTTCAAAGTCAATTACGTCCATTGTGTTTTAATGTGTATTTTTCCTTCGTAGTTTTGAAAGGAGTTTTAGTCAGAGCCTCAATGTGATAGTTAATGATTAAGAAAATATGATGGAGATGAAGAGGGGAAACAATAAAGAGCTTGACAAAATTGTTGCCGGTCATTAAGCTCGAATCAGGGTTGTCCAATTATCTGGAAAGAGAAATAAACGAAAGTCACGGGACGATGATGTATAATGATGCAAGCGAGTATGTATTGGAGGATTTGTTTGGGAAATATATATTGTGTGTGTAAAGTGGCAGAGTAGGGATGTCAAGATGTATCAGTGCATTGATAATCGTGATCGTTCAGCAACATTAAATCTTTTCAATTCAATCCGTGCTCTAAAAAAAAGTGCACTTAAATGTGTAATGCTGTTTATGATGATTCCTTAACTTTTTGCATTCAGAAATGTCATGAAACTGGTCACACATTGGAACAGTAATGCATTAGAATGAAAGAAAATAAAGGATGTCACTGTTATTTTGTGAAAATAAAGGATGTCACTGTTATTTTGCGACTGATTGTTATATCATGATGTTTCTTCTCACTGTAATACAACTATAACTAAAACTTGGTACAATTTTATCACAATATTCATTTCACGGTATGATATTTATTGCGATATTGTAGCGAGGCTAACTGAATAGCAGGTATGATTTTAAAAAGTCCTTTTAAAATGCCTTGATAATACTTTGGTGTGAATAATGTGTGCACTATTTAAAAGAATTAAGATATAAAAGTGCCTGTAGTTCGGACTAAATCAAATTTTAAAAAGGGTGCTGAGACATGAAGCTTGAATTGATAAGCAACATATAAGAAACATACCAAACTAAATATGCAGATTAACAAATGAAACCAAAAAATACATTTGAAAAACAAAAAATACCAAACTAATAAACTGAATATTAGCACATACAAAACGGTACATAAAATGAATGAAATGTTTATCTCAAATATACCTCACAGCACTTTTACACTGTCTTGATTACTTTGGTCTGCAGTGAAGGGATTTTACCAGATTATGGGATGTTATACTCCATTATAGCAGCAGATGCTAATTATACAGTGCTGGTTTCCCCAGTGACGCTCGGCTAGTTCACAGATTGCAGGCTTTCCCACGCTGCTTTTACACAATAACCTCAAATGTACATTAAACCAAATACTGTCGGTGCTACCCTGCTATTTGTAACATCAGTGCAAGCTTAAGAATAAATGTTAATGTTGACTCAAAAACATATAATTTATTAGCTGACATAGTTCATAGACATAACCTAATATTATTACATTTGAGCTATGTAAAAAGAATATCGTAATTAAGCATCGTTTAAAGGACATTGTTACTTTGGCAGTCGCTTAATAAACTGTGTCAATACTATTTGTATCCTGATTATTCATTTGTCAAAACACAATTGTATGAAAGTCAAGAGGAGGGGGAGCGATTCTAAAAAGCTCCTGGAGTCAATGAAACTCTTCACACTGAGAGGGAAGACCCAAACTCAAGTGCGCGACAGAACTCATTTTATAGCATGAGAAGACAGGATAAAGGAGCTCACATTAGTGTTATTTGAAAAAGCTAACAATAAAATAAAACTCTTGCTGTAATCTGGAGTTGCTATGTGCATTTCTTGGATTAAGACGTGATAGATTTTGTCTCGGACTCAAGCGTATTTGGACTTGTGACGTTTGATTAGTTGCAGACATTTTGAAGAATGCCTCTTTGATTGGAGGATATAAGCAAACCCTCCTCCCTTCACGTGTGCAGCGAGTGGCCTAAACAAGACAAAACACTTATTTTTGTAAGTCCCCATGTCATGAAGAGGGCACTAGGTTAACGCTGGTCCCAGTCCAGTAGTTTTGAATGAATTACTCGTTTGAATGGCTGTGTAATTACTCGTTTAAGTGATTGACATAGTTTTGTATGAAAGTAAGCATGACAGCAGCACCGCGTAAGAGTGTTTGTAGCGGGCTCGCCACCTGCATTACTCCATGATGGAAAGATAAAACCAAACTAAAATAGAACATTCTCCATGAAAACAGACCAGTATCCTCCACCAGAAAAAAATTCTACACAAAAGTTTGTGGAGAAACAAGCCCCTTCACACAAGGTTTTTTCCCTCCGTTCTATAGAAACAGCTGGAATGAAGTAATTGTGTTTAAGTCTATTACACAGTGGGGCTTTAAGTCATAATCTTAAAATAATGTTCCATGGTAATTATTGCATTTGGTTCATGTAATAATAATACAAATGTTTGAAAAAAATGTAAACTACATTTTAGTTTTTTGTTGCTAGGTAACACTATCCCTTTGTCACATCTGCTGCTCATACGATTTACCAAAATGGTAAAACTGGGGGAAAATGGCCTAAAAATTCCCCATTTCATAATGCAGTTGTGGACGTCTAGACTACAGCGTTAACACACTTTTTCCACACAGGGCTGGGCTATTCTGTTTGTTTTTGATGAGAACAAATACGTCACATAATTCTAAAAAGCTATATATAACATTGGGTTTGTGATAGGGGGATGTAACATAGTGGACCTCGGGGGATAAAAACTGCTTTTTTATGCTCTGGCTGATATTTAAGTAATAGCCACTAGGAGAAGACCAACCCTCCAACTAAAAACACATTCTAAAGGCCAATGTGATGTGAACCTCCATCTACAACGTCATTAGTGCTCCATTTACCCTTGTTTTGAATGCAGCTAAACTATATGCTGTCATTTGCCCATTTCATGTTCAGAAATGTAAATGTAAATTATGAAACTCTAAGAAAGAATGCCTCTGCCGCATCAAAGGTTACTATAAATAAGTACATGGGCCATAACGAATCACTCCTCCACGCACTAAAGGCACCCAATGTAATATAAGAGGCACACAGAGTGGTTATTCAACATCATTCTTTTATATAAACTGTTATGTAAAATGTGTTATGAAGAATACATGCATTTCTGCGTCTATTTCATTGCTGTGTTTTAATTATTGTTGTGTACTGAACTCTAAAGTTGGACTGGATATAGTAAAAACACAACACACATTGAACAGCTTTTTGTTTTTGTTTCACCGTTTGTTCTGGATTTATTCAACCAAATCCGGAATATCGTTTTCTGATTTCGGTACATGTATTCACTTACTTTCCAACACTGAGAATATAACAATAAATACAGTACATAATGTTAAATACTTGTCCCAACATGTAAATGTGGCACAAAATGTAAATGGACTGTAAAATGAACTACAAAAGTGTAATTGTATGACTTTATACCCGTTTTTGTAAGAATACACAGCAGTTTCTTTATTTTCTATCAGCCTAAAGCCTAAAAAGCCTTTTGCAGCCTTTTTAAAACTGTTACATTTATAAACATTTGACTTGGTTTCCCCACAAAAACAATTGCATTTTTAAATCAAACTTAAATGAAACTAAAATGACCTTTCTCTTTGTGGAAGCAGGTGTACTAAGTCAGCGCAACAAAGAGCCAAATGAAGCATCACATGTGTACATGCAGCGGCCACGATAGCCTAATGCTCTTTCTATCAAGTGCACAATACTAATAGTGATTTAAGCGACTCATGATGGACTTTATGTGCCCACAGCTGGGGAGGACACGGCCTGGTGCTTCCTCACAAAGGCTGCCATGACAGTCGGGCCAGGAGCCTTCTTCATGCATTCCTCCCACGTCCAGACCGCCACAATAGCCTCATCAGGGGCTTCATTCAATCACAAGGACAGACTGACCAAACCACGGGCTCATCTGCATCACACGAGCGTCAACAATCAGAGCCTCCCTCCTTCAAATCTCCTTCAAGGCATCGCTGATTAAGACCAATGCGTTTTCACTGTTCAGAACAAGTGATGGCTGCATTTCTTCATACAACAGATTTTACTATGTATATTTTGTGTAGTGGGGAAATGCTGTTGTCATACTACTGCCTATATGAGCTGTGATTGCATTGTAATGACTGACCTATATTATAAAGCTTGACATCCATATACATCCATAAACGTATGAGAAACTTTTAAATGAACAATTCATCGGCTAATTGTGACTCGTAAATTGTTAACTGGACTAAAACACATGACAAACATGTTTAGGACAAAGACTGAGGCATTATTAAATCAAAATGTCAAAAAAAAAAAGGTCTTACTTTCATCAATAATGTACTTTAACTGTAAATATTCTCTATCCAAACGCTTTTAGTCTCCATGTTTCATTTGGTTAAAACTGTATTTAAAATGGTTTTACCATCGTTGAGTAATTTAAATAGTAATTGCGGGCTAGTTGACAACTAAAACAATTGTTATTTGGAGCCATAACGTAATGAGCCTGAATTAGCCTTTTCAGTGCCCCATAGTCTTTCAAATTTTACATAAAAATCATCATCATGGCATCGTTGAGGAGAGCGACTAAACTAGTTCCAAACCAAAAAAAATGGGAGAGCGAGGACAAAATAAACTCAACAGGAAAGTCCAATCCAATGAGTTTTACACATTCCATATTTTGGCAAGGGCAATGCAACTGCTTAGTTATTGTACACAATTTTTTCTTCTTTAAAAAACCCATATAGAGAAGATCAACTTTGGCAGATCCTATTTTTCACCAAGGAATGCACATAAAACTGTTCTGGGTGATCATTTATCGACTGTTACCCACTGTGAGCTTATTTCAGCACTTACCAAAATCTTACAACAACAATAAACTAGAGCGTGTACAAATAAAAAACATTAGATCTAAATTGGCTCTAATCTCGGAGTACGGTGCCAACCACACAGAACAGGCATATACAGTGTGACCGGAGCAGGTCAGCAAGCTTAGAATAAAACATCCTGATTTGGTTTGGACACGCAATAAAAGCACAGATTTGATGAGGTGTGTGAAATTACCCTTGTGCGCGGTGGGCCGGTCCAGTGGGCGGGCAGTGGATGATGATCTGTGGCTCCCATCGATTCCCACTATTCACACATAAAGAGGGAGACAGTTGAATCAATGGCCTTATCAATCTGTCAATCAACCTTCACGAATGGATATTTGTCCTTCACACCATTGTATGTTCAGCCCGATGGACCCACCCGCACTAGAAGAGAGTGAAAAATAGTGAAATATAAGTAATTCAAGCATAATTTTGCCCGTTTTTTGTATTGATTAAACCGTAATGTGTTTTCGCTAACACTTATCTAGGCGTTTTGTTGGGTCAATCCCTCAGATAAGCCTTTTTCAGATGTTTTGGTCTGTCCTTTGAACATATCAGATTTTGTGCATAATGTCTTGTGATTTTTGTACTTTTTTTCAATTTACATCAACTTCAAATCATGAATACATTGTTACTTATTGACAGTACGACATTCAACTTATATATTAAGACAAGCAGGTGATGCTACAATAAAAAAAACATTTAAAACATCCATAATTAAATAAATGCTATATGCTATATATCAATTTAAGCCAAATAAAATCCTTGAGGAAACGTTCTAATTTGACAGGAGGCAACTGTAAAAAAACAGCTGTTATGCTTGGGTTAATAGCTAATACGAGGTTACTTTATAGATACAAGTAGTTTATCTTCACAAAGCGTGGGCCAGTGCCATAATCAGCACTTTAATTGGCCTATAAGTAAGTAGAAGTTTAAGGGACCAGCATCCGTCCTCCACGAGCTCCGCCCCCCTGTGACCAATCCCGACTCCGCCCCCACCTGTGCCTGACCCGCCCCGGAAGTCCGCTCGTCCTGTCCTCACATTTAGACATTTTTTCTGGCTCCACAGTGACGAAAGCCTTCACAGCACAACGGTCCATGGTTCGAATCCCGGTTGGGGCGAGACGTCTGTGTGTAGTTGGGTCAAATATAAAGAAGGCCACACATGTCCTCGTTTAGCCCATTTCTGCAGGTCCGCGTGGCCTGTATTTATTTTCGAGTCACCATAAGGGGGCGCTGCTCTCTTCTTCCTCTTTCAAATTACTATCATAATCAAGTTAAATAGGTCAACATTGAGTAAATTCTACTAGAATTCTACAACATAAATAGCTCTTTACGGACCAAAAATATACTGCATGCTTGAATTGCAATTAAAAAAATAAATCAAAATGAACAGGACTGCTTTTACACCAATGTGCTGGGGAATGCTCTGGAGAGCAGCTTCAGTGAGAGACTGATCCACCCTCGCTGTGGGAGGGAAAGGTTTCGCAGGTCTTTCCTTCCTGCTGCTGTCAGACTTGATAACAAACACTGTTAGTCCTGAACACTCGCAATACTGACCTAACCATGTGCAATTCCGTCATATGTGCAATTACTGTGAAATTCATCTGCAATCCATGTGCCGTCGTGACACGTATTCATGTGCAATTACTGTCATGATCACATGCAATGGTATTTATGTATTTATTTATTTATTTATTTTTATCTTTATTATTTTTCCCCTCCATCCCTTGTTGGGTAATGGGAGGTTTTGTCTATGGGAGTTTTCGTTTATAGAAGATCTTCTACTGAAAGTGTTTTTCAGACTTCCTATAAGTGATCTGTTCTTCTGTATCTACCTCTGTATCTACCTGCGTTGCACCAATTAAATTTCCCCACGTGGGACAATAAAGGAATATCTTATCTTATCTTAATACTAGTGTGTTAAGGGATTGTCAGGTGTGCCTGGAAGAGAATTCAAATTTGAGTGTCAGAGATATAAACTGCTGAAATTGAGACGTTTCTGGCTTCCAAAGGGCAGTCAGAATCCAGAGGTCATCAAATAGCAGGCTAAACATCTTTTCAAATACTATCTACCAACTAGAAAATCTGCAATGGCTTAAGTCATTGCTGGAGTGTCTGCGTCTCTCCCTCTCCCCCCCTCTCTCTCCCTCTCTCCCTCCCTCTCCACAATACAAGAACATAATCTGCGCGTGATGTCACGCAGGCACTACATGTTCTTGTATTGTGAGTGATGTCACAAATTTTGTATTATTATTATTATTATTATTATATTTTCCATTCCTCCCTCTCTCTCTCTCCCTCCCTCCCTCTTCCTCTCCCTCCTTCTCTCCCTCCCCCCTCTCTCTCTCTCTCTCTCTCTCTCTCTCTCTCTCTCTCCCTCTCTCTCTCTCTCCCTCTCCCTCTCTCTCTCTCTCTCTCTCTCTCTCTCTCTCTCTCTCTCTCTCTCTCTCTCTCTCTCTCTCTCTCTCGACTGGCTCCGTCACAAAATTCTAAAGAATAAAGCCTAAAGAATACAGTCTAAAGAATTCCGCGGACACTCATAATGCCCAAATTCATTTAAATGGGGAAAAAGTACTAATACTTTTGAAGATTCTGCAAAACGTACAAGTTGTTCAAATGTCAAAAGTAATAGCACACGTACTACTGCGAAAGCGATCACAATGAGGTATAACATGTTGAAATCGGTTGAGGAGTTGAAACTGGCTAAATGGAAAATCATGGAAAATATAATAATAAAAACACTCACAATACAAGAACATATAGCGCCTGCGTGACATCACACAGACACTCAACTAGCCTTTGTATCATTGTGATATGTGACTGTGAATGGATTAATGCAGCCACTTTTCAGTCAGTCAAGCCAACCCAGGCCAATAAGTTGTTTGAATATGGCCTTAACATGTGAAAACAAGCTTTATATAACCTAATAGTAAGATTTATATAAGCTGATAGTAAGATTCCTCTGGATACTAAAATAAGCGCTGTGCATCAGGAGATTATTACTGAGATCATAAAGACCTTTCAAAGATGATGTGTGGTATGTGTCATCAGAGGAGTCTCCATGGTGCTGGGGCTTAGTCATGAGCAGCGAATCCAGCAGTATATGAAGGCTACCTGTCAGGGAACTAAGCTCATTTATGCTTATGTAACTTGTTATATGTGGGAATTAGGGACTGAATAATCACACAACATTTATAAATCAGAGAAAAAAATATGAATGAATAGGAATATACACGTAGTATACACGAGAGGGCTCGACCCACTTCTATTTCTGTCCTCAATTAGTCAATTATCATCTAATGAATTATTATAATAGGGATGGGAAAAATGCCTCTGCAAGGAGAATGATCTCATGATATTTATTTTTTATTTCTTAATTGCCACAAATTTGCAAACAATATATATATTAAGTTGCATAAGGCAGCTGAAGAGTTTTTTTTAAATTAAGTATGTCATGAAATTGGAAATGTTATAAATGCAAAACTAGTTCTACATCTCATCTTTAAGACCCGATATCGTCTCTTGTATAATCTTGTATGATTTATGCCTCCATAGATATTAAAAGTGCTCCTATAGTACTCTGACAGACCTACTGCATAAAGCTACATAATATGTCAAAAATACATGTATAAAAAATATACCCCTTTATTGGCAAGTCCCAATTTATTCATTTGCTATTATAACAACTGAACATAAACAAGACAAGACTTAATAATGACCAAAAACAAAAATTAAACAGTCAATTTTCTTCCTCCAAAGCTTGAAACTCTGCTCCAAAATACATATTTTTACTGATCATTGGTTGTTGATTGCTAGATTAAAAAACCAAAGCACATCAATGACAAATACAAATGACTGACTATCGATCGTGAAAAAACATTTGATTTATTGCTCATATTTCAGACTTTTATAAAAACGTCCATCCAGAGAAGTCACTCCGATCTTACACTGAAATACAGTGCGCTACCAAAAATGTACCGAGAATAGTTAAATACTGGCTACTGGAAGCGTCACTTTTCAAACAGTGATTTTGGTTGTGTGACGAGTGTGCTGCTCTGGACCTTTGCCCAGTCTAATCATGAGGCTATTATAACCATCAGCGCATCTCCATCCTCAGAGCAGGGCTGCTTCCAGGACCCATTTGTAAAGCAGCCGAGCAGGAAATGAGGTTAGGCCTTCGCAGACGCCGGGGCCCGCGGGACAGGCTTTAGGGGGCCACACTTAAGTCGTTGATCATTTAGGGGCCAGTCCCACACACAGACACAGTGGGGGGGTCAGCAGTGGGAGGGGCCACTCGATGGGTTTTCAATGAGCGTGTAATAGACAGAGACATCAGCGGGACTTGCTTTTATAAATGGCTCCAAGGCGCCTAAAAACATGGGCTATATTTCACTTTAAACATCAACATGAAAAACGAATCTGGTCTTTTTTCCATAATTATAGAAGGACAAAACAGAACGTATGTAGTAGTATGGTGAAGACAGCAAGCACATTTTTTGATTTATATTTTTTTTTTAAATGAATTCAAAAGAGGGTTAATTACGGCTTTCAATTCTTTCAATCCGCTCCAAGGCTGCTGCCAGATATGTCTGACCTCTGCACCGCATGTAGAGCAAATTAACACACACAACAATAATGTAGATTTGTACAAACCGCTTCTAAATCATGTAGCCATTATTAGTTTCGTGCTACTATAGAGGAAGAATTGCAAACATCTTCTGAAACACTGATTATGAAGCCGTCTTTGCACACATCCATCTCAGACTGCGCTGTCGTGGAGGTGGAGGCGCTTTGGATGTTCAGGGGAAACAGCAGCCATCTGTTACAACAAAAACCATAAATTTTTGTTGTAAATTTTATTTATGTATTTATTTATTTGTCTATGGGAGTTTTTATTTATTTATAGGAGATATTCTACTGAAAGTGTTTTTCAGACTTCCTATAAGTGATCTGTTCTTCTGGATCTACCTCTGTATCTACCTGCGTTGCACCAATGAAATTTCCCCATGTGGGACAATAAAGGAATATCTTAAATTAACAGCTTCACTGCTAAAGCAATTAGTTTGTGACAGTTTTGAGCAGAATCAATAATTTGCAATCATAACTGCGTGAAATCTCACTTTTCCACCACATGAAGAGGTTACTTATGGATGTAATTGAACCAAAATATGACAAATAGTCTAATCATGTAAACAAACAACATGATCCTGTGAAAGAATGCTGATGTCATCAAACACAAATTGGAATGGAATAAGTCTACATTTCCTTTAAACTCTAGTTATTCTTTGTGAAAGCTTAGTAACGGATTTCTTTCTCAATAAAGCAAAACCATAAAACCTTCTCCTCAGTTAAGGTTAAGTGGGAAATTATACAAAATTTAAATGAGTTCAGATGAATTGTTTGTCTAATTTCAGGTGCATTTGAATACAATGATCATTTAACGTTTGGTATTTCACGTTGGTAAAAAAATACAAAACAACAATAAAACCCTGAGAATCAGTCTAGAAATAAGCTCTTAGGATTCTTGATAGCCACAACAAGACCATCACTGTATGTACGTTTTGAATGCATTTTCCATTTGCACTTCAAGATAATTAGATTATGGTTCCTCAAAAGAATTACTATGTTAAAATATGAACAATGAGCAGAACAATAAGGTCAACGCAGCAAGGCTAAAAGAAAAACTCCACCAATCAGCACCTCCTTCAAATCTTTCAAACAGAATAGAATAAGTCACCCGTTTGATAGAGATATGTATTGTTATTACAGTATTTTGAATGTTTTTAATATTTTTGAATACTATTTTTATGTAGGTTTCACTTTGACCATTGGATTAACTTTGTCACTGCATCCAACAGATCAATGTGTGGAGGCAAAACAACTTTCTCCGGCTGAACTCAGACAAAACTGAAATCATTGTCTTTGTCCCACAGAAACAAAGAGAAAATGTTAGAAGACACCTCCAGAGTCTCGCTCTAAAACCTACAAACCAAGTTAGAAATCTGGGGGAAATAATGGACTCAGACTTGAACTTTAACAGCCACATCAAATCAGCAGCTTTTTACCATCTAAAAAAATATAGTGTCTAAACAAGATTTGGAGAGACTTATCCATGCGTTTGTCTCCAGTAGATTAGACTACTGTAACGGCCTGCTCACTGGCCTCTCCAAACGAGCTGTAAAACAGCTGCAGTACATCCAGAACGCTGCTGCTCGGGTCCTGACTAGAACCAGGAAGTACCATCACATTAATCCTGTTCTCAGGTCTCTGCACTGGCTCCTGTGGCTCAGAGAGGAGACTTTAAAGCAGCTCTGCTTGTGTACAAGTCTCTCCATGGCCTAGCACCAAAGTACATCTCAGACATGTTAATGCCATATGAACCATCTCGGACTCTGAGGACCTCATGGACCGGCCTCCTGCTGGTGCCAGAGTCAGGACTAAACATGGACCGGCCTCCTGCTGGTGCCAGAGTCAGGACTAAACATGGACCGGCCTCCTGCTGGTGCCAGAGTCAGGATTAAACATGGACCGGCCTCCTGCTGCTGCCAGAGTCAGGACTAAACATGGACCGGCCTCCTGCTGGTGCCAGAGTCAGGACTAAACATGGACCGGCCTCCTGCTGGTGCCAGAGTCAGGACTAAACATGGACCTGCCTCCTACTGGTGCCAGAGTCAGGACTAAACATGGACTGGCCTCCTGCTGGTTCCCAGAGTCAGGACTAAACATGGACCGGCCTCCTGCTGGTGCCAGAGTCAGGACTAAACATGGACCGGCCTCCTGCTGGTGCCAGAGTCAGGACTAAACATGGACCGGCCTCCTGCTGGTGCCAGAGTCAGGACTAAACATGGACCGGCCTCCTGCTGGTGCCAGAGTCAGGACTAAACATGGACCAGCCTCCTGCTGGTGCAAGTGTCAGGACTAAAAATGGACCGGCCTCCTGCTGGTGCCAGAGTCAGGACTAAACATGGACCGGCCTCCTGTTGGTGCCAGAGTCAGGACTAAACATGGACCAGCCTCCTGTTGGTGCCAGAGTCAGGACTAAATATGGACCGGCCTCCTGCTGGTGCCAGAGTCAGGACTAAACATGGACCGGCCTCCTGCTGGTGCCAGAGTCAGGACTAAACATGGACCGGCCTCCTGTTGGTGCCAGAGTCAGGACTAAACATGGACCGGCCTCCTGCTGGTGCCAGAGTCAGGACTAAACATGGACCTGCCTCCTGCTGGTGCCAGAGTCAGGACTAAACATGGACCGGCCTCCTGCTGGTGCCAGAGTCAGGACTAAACATGGACCGGCCTCCTGCTGGTGCCAGAGTCAGGACTAAACATGGACCTGCCTCCTGCTGGTGCCAGAGTCAGGACTAAACATGGACCGGCCTCCTGCTGGTGCCAGAGTCAGGACTAAACATGGACCGGCCTCCTGCTGGTGCCAGAGTCAGGACTAAACATGGACCGGCCTCCTGCTGGTGCCAGAGTCAGGACTAAACATGGACCGGCCTCCTGCTGGTGCCAGAGTCAGGACTAAACATGGGGAATCTGCATTTCAGTTTTATGCAGCTAAAATCTGGAACAGTCTTCCTGAAGATGTGAGACAGGCTTCTACTCTAACAATGTTCAAATCTAAGCTAAATACAGTTTTGTTTAGCTGTGCATATGACTGAAACGACTTTCTTTGCACTCTTCTCTTTTATGTCTTAAACTGTTAAACTGATTTGAATGCATTTTTCCCTGTTGTGTGAAGTGCTTTGAATTGCCTTGTACACGAATTGTGCTCTACAAATAAACTTTCCTTGCCTTACTATTTATGTATATGCACTTCATTATCTTCATTATCACTGTTTGTTTCACTCTGTCTTGCTTCCTGCTTTTCATCTACTTCTCTATGTGCCAACACCCTCCTCTACTCTATCACCACATGCAGCAGCAGAACAGACAGCCCCCTCAGCTTCTCAATTTCCTTCACCCCTGCCAGTGTATAGGGGAAGGTATACACTAAAGTATCCATCATTCTCTTGTTGATATTCCTAGAGTTTATTCAGTCCATAAACTACTGATTTCACCTCACTCATTGTCTCCTAAATCTTTATACTTTTGTCCCAGATTTTGTCTGATTCCCTGAAGTAAACTCTCTAAGGCAGAGTCTAATGTGGTGTAATGGGACACTAGAGAAGCCAGTGCGCAGTCATGCCCCGTCACACCTGACCCTCTCCACGTGCCTCTCCATGCGCCACTCTGTGTTACCATTGTTGACATTGGCGGCATGTCTTCTCCCGCTGGTTTTATGGCCTTATTGGACTCACAAGGGCATAGACATCTTCATGGTGGATGGCTCCCACTAACCATGTCCAACCATCTTCACAAAACTCTTTGTTTTCACTGATGTATTATATATATATAAGAGACGGACTGGGGCGATACCCGGCATCCACCTGCATCCACCTGCATCCACCTGCAATGTGAGTATAAGGCATTGTGTTTTCCTTTCACTAAAACTCACAGTGGTGGTCAAAGTAAATAAATGCCCCGAATTTGTATATCTTATTTGCAACTCTAGGAGTGGCTAAGACGGAGTCTTATGTCTACTTTACTCTTGGCAGATATGGTGCTGTACATGTGGAAGTGGTGTGGAAGGAGAATTCTTCACTGTTGCTGTGATATCCTCACGTAGTGCTTGATCATAGGTCAGTGGAACTATGTACTTTTTATATAATTGTAATGTGCCTCTTTTAAACAGCATTTATACTATATTTCTCTTTCATCTATTGATGAATCGTTTAAATGTATTGATGTATTTGTAGTTGAAATTGCCGTGATGAAGACCAATACACATTTACACATTCATAAGTTCATCTGTTTCCTATTGTTTAGAGGGTATTTGTTTAGAAAAAAAAGATAATGCTTTTTCAGAACTAACATGTAAATAAGCTTTAGAATATTAGGTTCACTATGCACCTACTTTATTATTGTATAAATGTATAACATATGATTAACTATAGAATATGTATGCATACACAGTATCACATTGTTAAAACCAAATTATTTTAAATGTTGTAAATGTAAAATTATGATCCAAATTAAAATAATCAGAAGTAACTCTTCATGACTAGTGAAAGCAGATTGTTGGATGTTTATGTAAATTATATTTTCAACGTTTACCATTACTTCCCCTGCACTCAGACCTCACTATTCACCAATCTGAGCCTTTTATGCTTAATTCTAAAGTGAAAGTATCGTGCATTTGGTGATCAGTAATCAAGATAATCTTGCCTTGTAAACTAGACGTTCGCTCATGCCAAGATTAAGCTGAAACTGAAACCCACTCATGGGCCACACAGATTAGTCCGGGTCAGTGTCCTCTCAGTGGCCAGAATGCTCTTCTGTTTCTTCCCAGTGCTTCAAGTCGCCAAAGCTCTCCGAAAGCAGATCAAAATGCATTTACTTTTTAAGCCATTAACCTTATTTAGGCTGATCAATTTACATTTTAAACCACACATGTTCACACTAGCAACCCTAGCCTTTCCTCAGAGGCTCACTTCATTATTTGTGTCCTGTTACAGAGACTAATGCTTTACTAACTAACACTGACAGGCCACCAGTGCTTTAGGACGGCTCAGTTAGATAACCCCATGCAAACACACAAACACAGTCTCTGCATGGCTTACAGGCTACTCCTAGAGAGGTATCCCCTGGGTGCTTAGGTTTCACCCTCTGCTCTCAGGTGTCGCTGTATTGGCACATATACTGACTGGATGCATTATTCAACATGTCTGCTGGTTAGTTAGGCTCTGTACATTAGTCTTACAACAGCACAATTAACCGGAAGGGGAAGCACGTACAGGCCGCTAATTGCTCGGCATAGATAATGTGACACTGATGATAATGCAGTAGTACTAGTAGTGTACTCGGTGTCCCATGAAGTACTCTCCACTCACTTAATATTGCTACTACAAGAATTTGAGTTGAGTTCCTCTCTCTTTTAGCCAAAACAGTGGGCCAACATACTGATACATCCATAATACAAAAATAGGCTTTTGATTTAATATAGGTTAAAATAAATGATCAATTAATGAGCTAATTAAAACCTACAAATAATTCAGAAACTCAAAGATGGCTAGCAATACCTAATTACAATAATAACTGATAAAATAATATTATAATAACTAGCCTAAATGTAAAATAGAGCCATATATAGAGAATTTGAGTAGGAGGCAATGGCCAGTCACGTCACTCCTGGAATCTGTAGCATGTTTATAGGCTATGGATCTATATTAAAAAAGGGCTAGTCGTATATTTGTAAAATAAGACTTGCACACATTAGACTACAGTGTAACCACATAAACAGGAGAATGGCTGTTTGCAGTGGTCTGCTCTGAAGGCCCAAACCTGCAGACTGTGTATGACTGGGCGTCTATATGAGGAAAGGCTCACACTGGCACGGCTAAATCCTGTTAATCCCGTCATTTCACTGGCCATTTAGAAACTGTCTCCAATGGCAGCTCCCGAGCATTGCAAGTGAGATTAGATTAGCCACGTTAGCTCCTCTGAGGTTTATGCACCCTCGGCCACTTTAGCAACACTCTGCTTTCTGCTAACCTTTTGCACACTCATGGATTTTAAATGCACTTTGCCTTAGTAAAACAATGTAAGTAGCTTTTATCTTTTACTAAAGTTGTAATTCTCTGTTCCTTTTTAACAGGTGTAAATGATACAAGATGAGAACACACAGGTGTGTCACTGGTGATGGTGGTGATGCTTGTAGCCTATAGTTTACCTCCACAAGTTTAACACAGGCTTTGGTAGTAGTGTAACCTAGATGCTTGTAAAGCGTGGGATAATTACATAACATTAATCTACAGCATGTGGTGTTTAGGCCTGGCTAGGTTAGTGTTAGCCTAAAATAATAATAAATGAGCCTATAAACTAAGGCATTATGCAGGTAAATAGGTTATAACCAATGGACAGTTGTGATTGTTTTCCTATTTATCATTTATTTTCCTCTCATCTTTAATAAAACAGTAATGAGCACAAGCTAGTACACATTGAATCATCTGTGTGTTTGATAAGCTCATGTGTTTTTGTAGTCTGTGTGTAACGTTCAGTAGGTCGCTGAGTGGGACTTACACAAACCTGTCATTACTTATGTGTACTTTCTCTTGTCAGGAGAACGCTCCTGAAGATGTTTCCACGATCAGGGAAATCCATTGTGTTCGACAACTTTCCTGACCCCTCGGACACGTGGGAAATCATTGAGACCATTGGAAAAGGCACTTATGGAAAAGTCTACAAAGTGATCAACAAAATTGATGGAAGCAAAGCCGCTGTCAAAATACTGGACCCGATCCATGTAAATGAGTTTGAGTACACACATGTGATACAACATAAGATCATGTATATTTTATGTTACAAATGTGCACACTGAAATATACAAGACTATCTTGGTTTAGGAGCTTTCAGTCTGTGTTGTTTATTCCCCCCATTGATTCTGTGGTGCTAAATCTGCCAAGATGGGACACAACAAGGCAGATACGATCAGACAAATCCTCCTTTATTTTGTAATCACACACATTGCTCTTTTCTCGTGGAATGGTTTCTGTCAGTATTTGTCCATTTCAGAGTAACACCTTTAACTAAATCTTACAATTTAGAGAAAGAAAGTGATTCTACCTCCTGCTTGTCTTATTGCTTTCCCTGTAATGTTCCACAGTATGGCATTAAACATATGCATGCTTTTTTCAAGACATTTTTGAGCAATAAAAACACCTATTATTGATTCAATGCATGTTAATGACAAGTAATGCCATCATGTGGAACATCCCAGGCAAAGCAATATTTCCATGGAGAAAAGTAGGCTCAAACCAATTTGAAAATAAGTCTCAATATTGTTGAGAATCAAACTTGTGAAAGTCCTTTTTCATATTTTAGGACAGTTTCGCAGCTTGTCCTTTATCAAACCATCATTAGTCTTTTGTGCTTTTGTTAGTGTTTCTCATTATTGGAAATGATTATCTTCAGTCCGCTAGTCTGCACAGGCAGACCATCATTATCATCATCTTAATCACTGTCTCATTATTTCATGTAGAGCTGCCAAATCTTGTCTTCTATAAGAAAAGCAGGTCATACTCCACTCAAATGTCATATTATATTGTACTTATCCACTCAATCTATCAGTCAAAGTTTACTTATAGAGCTCTTTTCTTCATATCAGAACATAGGAATATTCATATGGGAAGTTACAATATAAAACATTTTTCACATATGTCTGATTCTCAAACCTCAACTAATATTTATTTAAGGAAATGTTTTAGCACAGTTCTGTTACATAATACGACATAATATCGGAATATTGTCATTGGACATATTCATTTTTGTCAATAATGAAGTCCTTAATTCTCTTTCATTCACGCTTCTGTGTTGTAATGTTTCCAGTTCTATGAAATCAAATTGTAAAGTTAAGTTAATGTGACATAAACAGTCACACATAATAAAACACTTAAGATTAGATTTACTTTTTTGTAGCATTGATTGAATTGAAAATTCTTACAGTATACTGTATTTTTATCCTAAGATTCTCACAATTTTCTGTTATTTTGTGATTTGTATAATCCTGTTTATTAATTTGCCAAAAAATCTAGATTAAAAAAACAAAACAAAGTCCTTTTCCCAAAATCAAAGAAACTGCATGCAAATTTTATTTACATTAATAGCACCGGTAGTATGTATATGTTTAATGAATTAATTTGACCAAAGAAGCAAACATAGCATTGTAAAAAAGAACCAACAACAACTGTATCCTTTGATTCATGGGGAAATCATGGAGAAATCCATTTCCTTTCAAAACGAATAAATACTAAGTCTGTTGCTAAAGCTCCACGCAAGCAGTGACTCACACAAAAACAATACATTCTTATTATATAAAATAGCTTGACATTTCTTTTCTATTGTGCAGGATATCGATGAGGAAATCGAAGCAGAATACAACATCCTCAAAGCCCTCTCCAACCACTTCAACGTAGTCAAATTCTTCGGCATGTACTACAAGAAGGACGTGAAATGTGGAGACCAACTCTGGCTGGTCTTGGAGGTACGATCTCATTCTTCCAGTCACACAAGTTCACGTCTTCCACAGCCCTCGCATTTCCCTTTAACCTGAAGTACGATGAGCCGAATTAATGATCCGGTCCTGGCGTGCAGACATCGAGCAAGTCTGGCTGGAGAATGTGCGAGCAAAGGTGGCCGAGAAGGATTACGTAACAGGTTAATCTACGGCGGGCGTCGGAGGAGGAGGTTACCTGTAGGCCACCTGGGGGATTTTCTGCAGGGCCAGTTTGCATGGTGGAGGTGTTGTTGGAGGGGGATTAGCGCGCGCTCATGCTGACTGAAGCAGAGTTGGGGATTTGAGCATGCATGGGGCCGTCAGGCTGAATTAGTTTACACACCTGGCGCATTGGAGCCCACAGTCAGATGTCCCTCTCGGTTGGTGCTCTGCTGCGGTAAATATAACTGGGAAATGGTGCTGAAGTTGCAGGAAGGGAAAGCGTATTTAAATTGCCTGTGAATTTTTGATGTGAATGGACCAGTGCTCTGCTGTTGATCAAAAATAGAATAAAAGAATGGTCACTGCTGTTCTTAAAAGGACTTTTTACACATAACAGTACCAAGAAAGAAGTCCCTATAATTCCCTCAATCACAATTTAGTAAAAACATATTTCACAACAAAGGCCGTGTTGTACTTGACTTGTGTTAAAAAAATGTTTCTTGTTTGCTGGTCTTTGTCATCAGAGGTTATAATACTCCCTAACATAGAAGCAGGAGCAGACTTGAATGGACAATACTAATAATAATGTGTTCAGTGCTCATGTTTCTGTGTCCGGCACTGACACATCTAGAGTCTTTGGCTTCTCCTCTCTATGATCGGGCTACTTCAGTTATTCTACAACACTGGTCTGACTGGCAAGTACCAGCCCCAAAGCAGGAGTTAAAAAAAAAAGTCTTCAAACTGTGGCTCTAGTCTGTTGTTCATCAAAACGGGGCTGGTATTAGAATTGACCAGGAGCTGCAAAAGGTTCCTGCTGTGTGAAAACTCCTATATTGGAGGAAAGAGTTGTTTTGCATAAGAACAGAAGGCCCGTTTCCACCAGCCTCGCTCAGTTCTACTCAGCTCTGCTCGGTTCTACCTGGCCTGATTGTGTTTCCATTTCTCTGTAGAATAGCTTCATGAAAAATGGCCAAACAAACTAATATCAATGGAAACTATCAATGGTAACCATGCATTCTACTAGCACTCTGACCCATAGACACAAAATGCTCTGCCCATTGCTCAAGCGCGATCATTTGGCCGATGTTACCCAGAGTTAATTCAAATAAAAAGTCCCTTCACATACAAATGAATGGTGACGCCAATCCCCACATTAAAATGGGTTATTTCATGATTTAATGCCATTTATCTGGTCTCCTCACCAGTAACATGTGATACAGCCGGGAAATATAGTGCCATTAGATTCTTACCAGAAGCCCACAACATCAGAAATAGTTAGATAGACTTTAGATCAGATGCTGGATTTACATGCTAATTATAATCTAAAAACACCAAAAGATTTACACACTGAACAATGACTTTCTTATGGCTGATGGGTGGGTTGGTACCAGTCCAAACACTCAAACACTATTCATAACTAGGTTTTTTTTGCAGTCTAATGCTAATGGCTATTCCACCTTATTCCGCCCAAGCCCAAGAGTACTTTGGCCTCACAGCAGTGTCTACATTTTCAAAGCTCTGCCTGTTTTACATATACATATTTCTGTGGCCGATACAACAGTTTTCAAATGTCAGATTGCAGACATACATGTATTGGAGGTCAGACTCAGAGGGATGAAAGCTGAAGGTCGGCTTTTTTGTCTTTTTAACTTTCTGAGCGTGTCGTTTGTGCTGCGGCGCTGGTTGAAGCCAGACAGGACCGGGAGACATCTGGTAAACACGGGCAGCGATCCTGAAAGGCTTTGATAAGAACAGACGGAGCCCGAGTGTCATGACAGTGTCTGAAGCAGGTGCTGCTGGACCGAGAATCACATTTTTAGAGTTTGAGTTATTTAGCAAAACAGGCATCGTTATTAAATGTGTTCATTCAAATTGGGGGTTGTATTTTTGTGTTATACAGTAATACACAGTCATAATTGTAAGTTGTTGATCTTATATGAATTTCACAAGAATATCCCAATTTGAAAAGCACTTTTCAGAAAATACCAGACTATAAGTTTTTCATAGTTTTGGCTTTCATGTATGACTTATACTTATGTTTATACTTATACTCCAGAGCAACTTATATGTGATATTATTTGTTATTTTCACACCTGCAACCGCATTTCATACTCGAGTGCAACTTATATATGTTTTTCTCTACTCTATTATGCATTTTTAACCCAAAAATTGCGACTTATAGTCCGGGAAATACGGTATGTATATGTCTATAAAAAGAGAATAAAATGAAATCTACTAAAAATACATTTATTTCTCAAGCAGCTATGATGATTTTTGAAAAGCAATAGTTCATAGCACAGTAAAATCAGTGCTGTTGTGCCTCCCATTCCAGACTGCATCAGCTGGCCCTGTGTCCATAGTCGCGTAATGTAAGATTATAGTTTATCTCAGGACTGATATGCAAATCCTTCAGATTGTTTTCACCTGTGGGGCTTATGTTTCTTTCCTTTTCATCACTGTCCTTTTCCTTGACCTCTGTAAAGGACCGTTCAGTTACTTGGCGTTGGTATCAAAATACTGTTGGACTGGAGTCTGGACCTCACTGCAGAGGACAGTCTGTTCTGCCTGCACCTGTCCGGGGCAGCCTCATGTTTGCTGTTGTCTTTGGCTGTGATCATTTTACATTTCCCATCAATAACTGGGTTTATAATCATATCACAACATTAAAAGCCTATCATAGTTTACCGAGGTGGGGGTGACTAATGTTGATATACACATTTTTATTATAATATAGCTATTTCAAGCCAATACAAACAATCCGTTTTAACATTTGTGAATTTTCCCTAACCCATATGTGATAAAGACATGATAAGTTCATTATTCATTATTGTGCAATGTAAGCTTATAGTTTAAGCTCTGGACTGATATGCAAATCAGACTGTTTTCACCTGTTGGGCTTCTTTCCTTTCCATCACTGTCCTTTTTCTTGCTAATTACATTCAGTTGAATTTGAATACCCAGTATTCATTATGGAAAATTTAAATCTCAATATTTTATGGAGTGTTGTGGATGTTAACAATGTTCAGATGATATTGTGTCCATCCAACAGAAATGTGCTCAAAGGTAAAAGTATAAGTTTAAGTATCAGATAAACGTGAAAGGACAGTAAAATGACCAACAAAAGTGCAGAAATGTCTTGAATAAAGATTCACAGATCCAACATTGTCAGTTCTGATACCAATATCTGTGCCTTGGCTTCAAAATTCTGCTGAAATCTTAGATCAACCGATATCAGAGCAGAGGTGTAAAATCACAGTATTTCCCTAAAACAGCATTGACATACTGTCTAACAAAACTGATCCAAATGTGTTCTGTAATTGTTATGAATCAGTCAAGTAACTACAGAACAGATTTAAACATTCTGAGATGCTCAAAATAGTATTACATCAATGTATAGGCATATTAGTCAGGACATTGGCAAACCCAATATCTGGGACCGATATTTGATCCAATATTTTCTTCAGGATTAAAGCAGGTACACTTTCCCTGTGCATTTCTACAATGAGGTTTAACAATTCAGGGGTAAATGGTTTGTCTATTAAACCACAAAGTCCTTCATAGTATATTATAGTGCTAAGTTCTGTTTTACTCGCTAAGTCTTCATTCCAAAGCCTAGAGTAGATGCACATGGCTGTATTGACAAGGACGGGAGCTGTCCCTCCTTTATAAACTGTCATTTCCCATCCCTCCTCAGCTGAGAGGGCTCTTTCTTTGCCCTTCCCTGTCCGCCGACCACTCGTAATGAACCAGATTCATCCAAATTGCATCCTGTACTTTGTTAGCCTCTCGTAGCAGCACCCGGGCTGCTCTTTATGATCGCAGATGTGGGCTGAGATGAGCACGCTTTCATGTATGACGTCCCTAATTTTACTGCCAGTACCCGGCTTTCAAAATACTTCAAAGATGGGAGTGACTTTTATTCTCTAATGAAAAATAAAAGCCTTGGATGTGTGTTTCATTTGTGAGCCTGGCAGTGGGAAGGGCAGTAATTTGTCCGGCCTTTATAGCTTGTACTTAGAGATACACTTCTGCTGCCATTAAGGGGACGCCAAGTCAGTGTGGGCTGTGGCTAAATTGATATTGCTGTTTCAGCTCTAATTCAGATGCAGCGGCCTTAAAGAAAAAATAATCTGTAGACAGTATTACAATTACTGTTGTGTATTTTCTATCAATGCCAAAGCCTACCTGAAAGTGATTTTTGTGCCAATTTGGCAAAACCAAATCTAATCAGTGGTTTGCAAAACAACATGAAAGGGTTATTGCTGTGGCACAAGTCATTATGTGCAGTGCTGCTCCACATTGTTAAAGTCAATTTATCTTCACCAGACTCAGTTTTATCCCCCACAACGGAGCTAACCATCTTCAATGCTCGTAGCTACTGCTTGTGTGAGCACCTTGCGTCCTCTGCTGTTGTTGCATGTAAAAATCAGGACCGTGGACGTTTGCTTTTTTCATTTACATAGACAATTAAAGAATCTGAGATGTGACCTTGAAAGTCTTGTATTCACCATTTTGGACAAATTCTTAAAGCCACCATTCAAATACTGAACCTCACTTTTATGATCTTCTGCTGTCTCCACTTTCCGCTAATATTAATTGATCATAAAATCCAAAATGTGAGTAAGTGGACACCCAGACTCCTGTGGCTCAAGTAAATGACCAGGCCACAAATAAAACACTCTCTCTTGAACGGTTTCCTGCCTGCATTCAACCCGGACGACCGCGGCACTGCACTAGTATAATATGGATTTACATTGATGGCACATGAGAGCGAACACACTGTGGTTTCTCATTGTGGAAGAAAAACCTGTTTCATCCATTGATTTGTTTGATTCTTCTCCTCTTCTTTGATGGACTGCCTTCATTAACACTACTGAACAAGCACCTGAGCTCATTTGTGATGCCAAACATTCAATAGATTTAGACCATTCTTTGAAAACTGACTTAGAACTGGATGTACTTCCTTGACTTGGATCAGCATGCTAATTTTAATTGCCTTGTGTCTCATGCTGATTTTTTTAATACTAGTTTGATCCTGTTAATATAAATATGAAAAGGTAAAAGAGGTTAAGGATAAGGTTGGCAGTTCTATTTTGCTTCAGACAGTGCCTTCTGGTGTTGTGTCCTTGAGCACCTCGCCTAGTGTAAGTAAGTGCTGATAGCGCAGATTGGTTGTCTGTCATGGAATTAGACATGCACCGATGCTATTCCTTAACACATCGAGAACACAATTCAACTTAGAATATAAAACGACACAGAAACATCAGACATTTGTATGGCATGCATGGGAGAAAACGCGGGGACTGTGTCAGCCAGGCCGTTGTAAGGAGCCTGGCTGACCCTCCTGCGTCTCACCCCCGCGTCTCACACCGTTTTTTCCCATGCTGGTTGGTTTTATTAGATATTCTGGAATAGGCGGGTCACATTTCTCATTGGTCAGCCTCACATCAAGGCACTTGGTGTTTTTTCCGTAGAAATAAAGCCTGCAAGGGGGGGTGCAACTCCCCCCCCTCTGGGGCAACATCCTTTGGCCCATCTTTACGACCCCTTCACAAACAAATGCAGTTTGTCACACACCCGTTCTTCTCTTAGACTAATGATGCAGATAAAATATCACTATTATGCAGATAAAATACATCACAGAAATATACTCATATATTCACATTTTATCACATATCACACTAACTACCATGTGGCTACGAAAATAACTTATGGAAAGTTGTGGACTAATTTGTGAACTATTAAAACAACTTAACAGGCACAATAGATGTAAATTGTAGAATTGTAGGGCAATTGGCACAATACAGGCAGGGTATTGGTTATATAATTCCGATAACAAAAGTTGATGAATTAAATCAAATTAAATGTGTTTGTGTAAGCCTGAAACCGACAGCAAAAAATATGATTAAACTATGTTCATAGGAAATTAGCAAATGTCCCAATATCCCCCTTAGACCCTCCTTTTTGGCAAGGAAAAACTGCAAGTGAAAGTAGAAACCTGTGGAGTTTATTCAGGCAGAAGAAGAGCTGTTCGTTTAGAGTAGAGTTGTGGAGCATCTAGATCCACAGGTCAGCATCTGCAGTGTCTGAAACAGTGCCACTCCCTGAGAGGAGAGTGTAGCTGGAAAACTGTTTTTATTTTTGTTCCAAACTGGCCTGACCATAAGCCATTTCACAGAGGAACGATTTAAGCCTGGTCTTAAATGAAGAGACGGCCTCTTTAACATGAACAGGAGCTGATTCCATCACACAGGAGCGTGGTAGTTAAACGCTCGACCTCCTACTGTACTTTTAGGCCAGCATTTTGAGAGTGAAGAGCTCAGTTTGGATGATATGGTTCTATAGCATCTTTGAGGTAGGATGGGGCCATGTCATTTATGGCTTTGTGAGTCAGGAGGAGGATTTTTAATTTGATTTTAAACTCAATGGGGTGCCAGTGAAGAGACTCGAGCACCGGCGCAATGTGCTGTCTTTTTTTAGTTCCTGTTTGTAATCTTGCTGATGCGTTTTGAATCAGTGGAAAGTTTGAATGGATCTTTTACGATACGCTGTGAGCAGGAGCTTACAGTAGTCTAAACTAGATTTAACAACATTTTTCAGCTTCACTTTTAGGGAAGATTTTTTCTCATTTTAGCTGTATTATGCAGATGAAAGTAGGCTTGATTTATATGCGCTTTGAACGAGAGCTCTTGGTCAAATAAGAGTCCAGGGTTTTTTACAGTAGAACTGGAGGCTACACTGACATTGTCCAGTGTGACTGCTCAGATGAAGTCTCACAGACGTTTAGGACCTGGTACAATGACCTAGCTTTTTTTCAGGGTTAAGAAGCAGATAATTAAGTGTCATCCAGGTTTTTATATCCTTCACACAAGCACTAAGTCAGTCTACTCGATCGGCCCCATCGGGTTTCATTGATAAATACAGCTGATGAACTGGTGAAAACTATAATAATGGTTTAATCACAGTTAATTCAAGTGTATTTTAGCATAACACTAGTATGTGTCTGATTGGTTGACAGTACTTTGTCAGAATCAGAATCAGAAAAGATTTATTGCCATCGTCAATGAACAGAATTCACAAACATAGGACCTTACTTTGGTGATTCGGTGCAACATAAAACAATGAACAATGAACTTTGTGCCAATACTCAAGACGTCCCCTAAACTAAAATTACTGCAAAGGCCAACCACACCCTAGTTCCATCCAAGGAGCTCCTGGGCGAGGGCCAGGGGAGGGGAGAGCAACACCCTGTGTCCCGGTGCTTAAGCTAAGATGGCTACACTAAGCTAGAAGACAAAGACATAACAGAAGAGGACAGCCAAGGAAGCTAACTTTACTCTCTTTCTCATAAGTTTGTGCCCGTCAGTGTGCCACTGCTTGTTGATGTGATTTGAATCAAAACGCACTCCAGCAAAGGACATTTTGCAACTTTCCAAGTCTACAACAATCCAAGACAATCTTCAAATTGGCCTCATCTGTGGATCAGTGCAACTGCTTTCTCGTCACGGGAGGGACCCTCACGATTTTCACATTTTGGCTGATAAGATCATAGTATCAGCTTTAACTCTAACACACAATTAGATAGAACTAGAACAATCATATCTAGTGTCTCCACTTGTTAATGACTCACATATTCCATTTTTGTATTTCTATGTTCAATTGTTTGGTCAATAAATCTTCATAAACCACAGTTGGAAAAGATTCATTCAATTCCAGAAAATGGGTCAATGTCCAAGTAACGTTCTCATAACCTTCAGATGAACTATTAATTGTTGATAAAAAATAATTAATTTAGATTTTCAATTTGAGAATTGATATATCGGCTCAAATTATAGACTGGTGCCCCACATAACTATTAAAATATACAAAATAAACATAAACTCTTGATCCAATCTTTGAATGTCACCTTCTTTCATAATGAGGGGTACATAAATAACACTGCAGTAATTTCTACAGAGTAATATAAGTACTACAATAGAGTTATGTACATACTAAATGTACTGTAATCATGTCCACTTTGCCCATGTCTGACTAACCGTTGTGTATGATACAATTGAAGTTGATGAACCATGTGACTTTGAGCCGTGTGCTGGAGGTGGAGAGCTAACTTTGAGCTCAGTGAATACGGGACAACAGCGGAGCTCTCATTAATATGGATCTGAGACTAGTCTGCTGTAATTTAGTAATGACAGGTGATATGGCGGCTGTGATATGGACTGACGTAAGGCACGGCTCATTGTGCCGGAGTCTCCACGGCGTTCTCCACTCTAGTGCAGTTTGTCTGATCGCGCAGAGGTGATTTAAGCCCCGTGTGGCAGATACGATACACACCATCCATCCAGACTGCAGTCTTAGGGCCCCTGATGGATGCCAACATTGACGGACACATACACACAACTCATAAAGGATATGCCACCACTTAGTGAAGGTCAAAAACTTCACTCTTTTCCATTATACAGACTGTGGATGTAAAGTCTAACTGCACTGTAATGTCCCAGGTTATAGCAGAGACTTCAGCACCTTTATGATTACAAACTAAATATGTTGTTTCCCTCTTATTGGCCCCAATGAAACATGCACGCTAATGGCTTCCTGTGGATCACTCAGTTTGCTCCACATACCTGGCAATCAGTGCCTGTGGGTGGAATTGAAATCCAAAAACAAAATGAGACAAAATGAGACTGCCTTACGATTAGGTTTAACTCGCAAAAGTTTGTATTGAGTTTATTCTCCCTGTCTGGATTGCTTTAGTGCTCATACAATGGCTATTGCTTTTCATTTTGATACCTCAATTGACCAGACGTAGAGCCCTGTTTCACACAAGCGGACTGACTCAAGTCGAAGTGCTCATAGAATCCTTTATAGCATACTCTTCTTCACTTCAACGTTGTCAGTAAGAATAACTCTAATATAGATACAAATGAATCACACTGCACATATTACATTCACACATGGTTGAAGTAAGAGTGAAAAGTAGTGAATTCATTTGCATTTACTCGAGCTCCCAGCTGGGTGATTGACATCTCAGTGCTTTTTATTTTCCTATACCTATGGCATCTGACAAAGACAGGGCTTAAATTAAGGGCTATTATTGTTGCCATGGCAACCCACTGTGTAATTTTCTGTAATTTTCCAAAGAGGGATTGCTATTGATGGTAGAGTCCAAATTGAGCTGGAAAATAGCACCAGAAAACACACACAGACATGTTTGCAGCTCGAATAGTACATGTGTCTTCATGGGGAAATGGCGGCGCAGAAACAGATGTGGATGTACTTTACTTGAGGTGGATTTGTTGTATGTCTTAAATACTCAGGCTGCTTAGTCATCATTGTGCTGAATAGAGCCAGCCATGAAATGTACATTTCTGTGGCTAAGCTGCCTCCTAGAGATAAGCCTCTGCAGATTGACAGAATTTTGAGCTGAAATCTCACATTTTCCCTGCACTGTTTCTCTGTGAAATTCCCATTATCTTTGATGCCCCACTTTAGCAGATTGTATAAGACTGACTGTAGCTGCTGACTCATTGTTCTCTGCTTTTGTGTGTTTTCTGTTGCAGCTATGCAATGGTGGCTCAGTGACAGATCTGGCCAAAGGCATGCTAAAGAGAGGGGACAGAATGGATGAAGCAATTATTGCCTACATCTTGCAAGAAGCACTCACAGTAAGTCTGTCATTTCAAATGTGCATGGCTGCTAGGTGCCACTGTGCACAGGTTAATACACCGACCTCCTTCACTAGTCTCAATGAGCTCATTTAAAGCCAGGCTCTTTTTGCTATTTATTTCTTGCAGGGCCTGCAACACTTGCACATCAATAAAACCATCCACCGGGATGTCAAAGGCAACAACATTCTGGTGACCACACAAGGAGGCGTTAAACTGGTGGATTTTGGTATGTATTCCTCTTCTGAACACAGTGTTCTCCAGATGTGTAAACACTGGCTGTGGGATATACAAATGGATATGATTTGAAGTAGTGCATTCTGTAAACCAAATGAATTTGCATTCAGTCTCGTGTCTTTTAAAATAACGTTGTTATGTAAGAGTCCTTTCAGACACGAAAAGCATAATGTTTCAAACATTCAAATGAGAAGACTCACATTAAGTAGTCACTTGAATATGTTTTTGAAGACAGTTGTAAAATGATGGCGTGGGGAACTAGATCAACTTTACTGATGCATTGCAGATACTTGTATACCATAAGGTGGTATACAAGTAATATATACAACATTCAATGTAAATGTAAATGTCTCATAATCTGTTTGGATTTACATAAACTTTTTAAGAACTAGAACCCAAGATGTCACTAACTGATTCTATATAAATAAACATCTCATCCAAATGTGCAGTTTAAAATCAACCTCATTCAATTTGTAATTCAAATCTTGGATATGTCCTTTTTAAAAAGCATATCTTTCCTTTATCTCTCTATTCAACAGGACTTGTGTCTTGGGTCAAATCCATTACCTTCAGCTGCCTCTAAATAAATTGTGCCAGTAATTAGTTTTCTTGAAGAGCTTGAATAGATTTAGGCGGCTGACAGGTTGGCAGGCACATACCACCCGTCCTCCATTTCGAGGTATCTCTTACTCTCTCCAGACAGTAGCAGACATTGTTGCCATTCACCTTGAGCCAGTGCTGATTTGCTTGTGGGTTTTCTTAACCAAATGAGGCTGGAGACTGAAAGCTCCAAATAGGCAAAGTGCTTCAATACTTCCAAGGATGACGCACTGTATATTATTCAGGGCCCATAACCAGCTGCCTGTGTCATTACAAATACAAAGCCACACTTAATACTGTATAGGTGTGCACATGAGGGGCTAATTGTGGTGCTTCTAAAAGCCCCTTCCAAAGCATGTAAACGCAAAGTGAACATCTCCAGCTCTAGGATTAATGGAGTCACTTAGGGCTGTGTGGATGGAGATACTGCTGCCCTCTTCAACAGCTATTAGCTGGCACTCAAAAGCACAATTTGAGCAGAATTTTCCTGGTTAGTTGAAAATATGGTGTTTGCTCAGGTGTAGTTGTGTTGGACAATATGAATTAACACGTTGTACTTGCAGGTAAAGTTATTGTAGAAAGTTCCTCTGTGTGTGCATTTATTATGCAAAATCGACTTTTCTGAGCTTTTAACCATGTTCTAACATTGCTCTCTTTTCTAAAACATGACTTGTACTTAGCTTCATTCACACTATTTTGTATTAATCATAACTAGTAAGTCCTCTCCCTCTGAGCCTCAAAAAACACACAGTTCCAAATTCCCCAGATTTTGACAAAAGGTAGAGCTCTACCTTAGATGGACATGTCTAAATATCTGACGTGGAGAACGCCTCATTAATAAAAGCCCACATTACATCATATGAAACACGTTATTTTAAGTTCTAAAAACAAAGCAGAGGTACTAAAGAGCATGTTAAAAGGACAATGGCAATATGAATAATGCATAGTGTTCTTTAGGGCTTATTAAGATGATTATTCTCTTCAAGGAAGTTATGTTTTTTTCCGTTTTTTTTAAAACTGGGATATCATTTTCATTCATTCATTCATTGCTTTTGTAAGAATCTACATCCTTCAACCAGGTCATCAGGGCTCCCTGTCTGGAGTAGTGGGCGACTACAGGATCCTCGCCACACATAGAGCTAGGTTTGATCAGAATTACATAGGATTTTAGTGTAGGCTAATGGCAAAAATAGCCTGATGAAAAAAACAAATTGAAGGCCCAGAGAGACAGACACTGGGAGAATGTGCAAACCCCACACAGAAAGCTTATTAATGTCATGATAGATATATCCAGTGCTTTGACCATAAAGATCGTGCATTCCTCTCTTGCTTGTGCACATACTGACAATGACTTTTAATTAAACTGTACTTCAGAAACAACATTGTATTTCTGACTAAGAATAACCTTTACAGAAGCTTACGTCAAAAAGGCTGGTCTGAATACAGTACGATGGGATTAATGGTTTTTCATGTAGAGTCTAACGCTACACTCAGCAGGATAGAGGATAAAGCCCCCACATCACTGACTCATGCCAGCAAAGAGAGAGGGCGAGAATGACACAGCCCCTCAACCCAAAAACAGAAAGAGAGAGACAGAAAAAGGAGCAGAAGAGGTGCGGGTTCATGAATATTCTAATTGACGGCGTTATCTGAGCGATGATTATTAAGTGTGCCCCACCAAGCTGCACTCCAGGCTAATGTAGTGGAAAGAGGTGCTGCCAGGGCTGTTCTCGGCCTCTTTGTGATGCTGTATTCTTAAATGAATACAGAGAATCAGTAGATGAACAGTATTGCCAGGAATCAGGATGTGCTTTCCAACTGTAAGTTTATTTCACTGTAGGATTTAACAGTGTTGGCAAAATGGTGACTTCATTCAGAACTGAGCCTAAAATGTGTTGTTTCATTTTTTATTTCTTTTTTTTGCAAACTATATTGACAATGAGCCCTGAAAAAAAGAAAATATAGGCCTATGTACACTGCCATGTCAAAAAAAAAGGATTTTACCAAGATCTTGTATTGATGATGAGAGAGTGACCACTGCACAAAGCCTGCTCCAGCTCATTCCAAAGATCTCTGCTTGATGCTGATGATTTGATCCTTCTCAAACACACTGACATGTTTTCCATGACCACAGGATTTGTCTTTCCACATGGGTGTTTCAGAAATGAGAAGCCACTCACTGGGTTTTAACATCGTGTTGCAGCTGAAAGACCCATGCAGCTGTTCTCCAGTAGGAGGCTTGTACCTATTTGCTATTGAGTCAAGGTGGCGACTTTATCTTTGTAGCTTATTAGCCATTTCTGTCAAATTGTATCAAAATGTTTTAATGTATTTTCACATAATATTGGCTTATATCTTCAAGCAATGTACTCACAACCTCATGCGTTTGCTGGTTGAATCTGGATTGGGCCCTGCAGTCACAATTTGCCCGTTTCAGCCGTGATTCTGCGTTGCTTGTGCCGTATGTCACCCTTTGATTTTTTTTGTACACATGATTTAAATCCGATTTGATGTGTGACACAAACCTTCCTCCGCAGCTCTCATCCGGGCTCCGCTCTCCATCACAGGCTTTAGCCATCAGCCCAATCCCTCTGGCATTGTGTACATACACAACTGCACATAAAGACTGCAGATCTTTAGACAGGATCTTGTTCAGTACTACTAGGGAATTTGATTTTAGGGGTTAAGAGGAACCTAGACATGGCATTTATTTTTGTTTCCCTGCTTCACCAGAGAGAAATAGATGACAAATGACCTAAAGGTGCACTATGTAACCTTCCTGGTGAGGGTCCACCATGTGCTTATCTTCATGGAGATGATATGGCTGGAATGTCCATAGCATGGCATCAAACTGATTTATCTTGCATTTATTCAATTGCAGCTGTTTTCATTGCTCAAAGTTACCTTGAAATACAGGTTACTGCCAGTTACACCAACTCTGGTGCCCTGAGGTCAGTATATGACGAACGCCTTGTGGATTTTCATGGTTTCACGGGAGAACACTCTTTTATTGACCCGAAAACTGCTACAGACCACCACAGATTCTGGGAAAATTAGACTCTTTGCGGCTCCACGCCGAGGTCAGTGTAACAGGGCGCATTGATTTTAAATACTGGTCTTGGGGGGGACCTGCACCGGCCCCCAAACGCACCTGCGCTGGAGTCATTGTCCACCCGACGTGATAATCATGATTGTTATTTGGACACACACATGCATCCACACAAAGCCCATTTATAACAAAGACAGTGCTTTATAAAATAAGAATAAAGTATTTCAAAAACACTTGCTGGTTATTTGCAGCCTTATACTCCATAACAACCAGAGCATTTATCCAATAGCTGTAGATATTTTGACAGTTGACAGATTTCATGTTTCAGGAACCTTTACAAAATACTTTCATCACTATCACATCATTCTCTGTACTTTCATTTTTTTTGAGAAATCCTTGTTTGTCTACAGCTTTCACGCTTTGTTATCCCATATCTGTGTACTGACTGCATTAGTTTAGTCAGCCCTCCACGTCACACTGTGCAGGCTGTAACACCGTGCAGGCTGTAACACTGTGCAGGCTGTAACACTGTGCAGGCTGTAACACCGTGCAGGCTGTAACACTGTGCAGGCTGTAACACTGTGCAGGCTGTAACACCGTGCAGGCTGTAACACCGTGCAGGCTGTAACACTGTGCAGGCTGTAACACCGTGCAGGCTGTAACACCGTGCAGGCTGTAACACCGTGCAGGCTGTAACACCGTGCAGGCTGTAACACCGTGCAGGCTGTAACACTGTGCAGGCTGTAACACTGTGCAGGCTGTAACACCGTGCAGGCTGTAACACCATGCAGGCTGTAACACCGTTCAGGCTGTAACACCGTGCAGGCTGTAACACCGTGCAGGCTGTAACACCGTGCAGGCTGTAACACCGTGCAGGCTGTAACACTGTTCAGGCTGTAACACCGTGCAGGCTGTAACACCGTGCAGGCTGTAACACTATGCAGGCTGTAACACCGTGCAGGCTGTAACACTATGCAGGCTGTAACACTGTTCAGGCTGTAACACTGTGCAGGCTGTAACACTGTGCAGGCTGTAACACTGTTCAGGCTGTAACACCGTGCAGGCTGTAACACTATGCAGGCTGTAACACTGTTCAGGCTGTAACACTATGCAGGCTGTAACACTGTTCAGGCTGTAACACTGTGCAGGCTGTAACACTGTGCAGGCTGTAACACTGTGCAGGCTGTAACACCGTGCAGGCTGTAACACCGTGCAGGCTGTAACACTGTTCAGGCTGTAACACTGTTCAGGCTGTAACACTGTTCAGGCTGTAACACCGTGCAGGCTGTAACACCGTGCAGGCTGTAACACTGTTCAGGCTGTAACACTGTTCAGGCTGTAACACTGTGCAGGCTGTAACACTGTGCAGGCTGTAACACTGTGCATGCTGTAACACCGTGCAGGCTGTAACACCGTGCAGGCTGTAACACTGTTCAGGCTGTAACACTGTTCAGGCTGTAACACTGTTCAGGCTGTAACACCGTGCAGGCTGTAACACCGTGCAGGCTGTAACACTGTTCAGGCTGTAACACTGTTCAGGCTGTAACACTGTGCAGGCTGTAACACCGTGCAGGCTGTAACACCGTGCAGGCTGTAACACTGTTCAGGCTGTAACACCGTGCAGGCTGTAACACCGTGCAGGCTGTAACACTATGCAGGCTGTAACACCGTGCAGGCTGTAACACTGTGCAGGCTGTAACACTGTTCAGGCTGTAACACTGTGCAGGCTGTAACACTGTGCAGGCTGTAACACTGTTCAGGCTGTAACACCGTGCAGGCTGTAACACTATGCAGGCTGTAACACTGTTCAGGCTGTAACACTATGCAGGCTGTAACACTGTTCAGGCTGTAACACTGTGCAGGCTGTAACACTGTGCAGGCTGTAACACTGTGCAGGCTGTAACACCGTGCAGGCTGTAACACCGTGCAGGCTGTAACACTGTTCAGGCTGTAACACTGTTCAGGCTGTAACACTGTTCAGGCTGTAACACCGTGCAGGCTGTAACACCGTGCAGGCTGTAACACTGTTCAGGCTGTAACACTGTTCAGGCTGTAACACTGTGCAGGCTGTAACACCGTGCAGGCTGTAACACTATGCAGGCTGTAACACTGTTCAGGCTGTAACACTGTGCAGGCTGTAACACTGTGCAGGCTGTAACACTGTGCAGGCTGTAACACTGTGCAGGCTGTAACACTGTGCAGGCTGTAACACTGTGCAGGCTGTAACACTGTGCAGGCTGTAACACTGATTTGGTTGGACTGCAATGAAGTCGCGACAACAGTGTGTCAGCATGTTCCTCGTCAGCCACACCACCAAATCCTCTGTATTCTTTTGCAGACACGTATCATCGCTCTGACTTTGTACATTATACAGGAAACACTGGTTCAGAATGAAAATATGTAGACTGGAGCTGTCACTACACAGTTTCACTCGATATGTATTCAAATGTCCCACAATGCAATTCAAAGCAATCTATCATCTTCAGGGGGACTTCATAGCTGGATACAGTATTGCATGTGAGCCTGGCTGTCAGCTCTATCAAACATCCTTTCAGTACAACTTGAGCAAATCTTTCCCATCACATCAGTTTCTCTTGTTAGGGAATATGCAGCAGCTCGTAGACTAGTTTGGTTCAGATGGACCAGTATAATGGCTAATAGGTAGTAATGTATGGTGTTTGCAGGTGTTTCGGCACAGCTGACCAACACTCGCATGAGGAGGAACACGTCTGTGGGGACTCCTTTCTGGATGGCACCAGAGGTAAAGCTAAAGCAACAACACCAACATAATGCAGCTGTCACTCGGGTTGTAACTCCGTAATAACCAACCTCTGGATGATGGTGTTTCATTCTTTCAGCTTCTCATGTAACCTGGCTCAGATTGAAATGTATAGCTTTGAATTGAATCGGGAAATGGCATGTTTTGTTCCTTCACAACAGGAACAAGTCGAGAAATCAAACTGATGTTAAATCCAGTCAGAGAAAAGCTCACACTTCTGCCCCGTCCTCCACAAAGTGCTTCTATGTGCACGTCTTCACAAAACAAAGTAGTTTGGAAATCTGCTAAAATAGGCAAAGTATGTCTGTTGGTGTCGCCTTGGCGTTGTTTAGGTTTGTTCTTTTGACTTCCTAACTACAATGCTGCGCTGTGATTGGTCCGTCCCCACAGTGGTCCCACAGTGAGTCTGAGCAGAGGATTCTCATAAGTGTGTGAAACAAATATTGTGATAATTTAACTGTTCTCAGTACAACATCTGAAAGAAGATTGTATTTTAAAGAAGTATCATATTTTATTTATATTTTGACTACTATTGTTCTTTTTTTTATATTTTTGAAATTTTAAAGAGCAAACTTACTTCTCTCCTTTTCCACATCATCACAACAAAGTGCTGTGCTGGAAGCGTAGGGCTTCACAGAAGTGTACGATTTATGTTTGATTTGTTTTCATTTGAGCCAAAATGGCCACGCTGCTGAATCCCATGTGTATCACTTATAAGTAAAAGTAAAATGAAGTAAAGTAAGTAAAGAATAGCCATCATTGCCACCACACAATACTGATTTAGGCCTATTTTCCTTGTTTAAATATGTCTCATTGCATTTGCTCCAGAAACCACATACTATGACTTTTTATCCCATACACTGTAACTGAAATTAAAATTCGATCCCCTGATAAAAAAAAAATAATTCTCTGTTGTGTAACAAACTTGTCAATGTCCTGTTTAGACGTCAATGGCAACAGGGTGTTTCTTTTTACATTTGCATTCTGTGCAAATAACTTGGACGCTGTGTCTTGCTTGGTGGCTTAGGTTTTGAGGATTTTAACCTGATTTGAGTAAGACACTTGGAAGAGGTTGTTCAGGGCGGACTTGCCAGTAGTACACTTAGCACATTTTGTGGCATTCTTATATCTTGAAAGACCATTATTCTTAATCTTTGTGAATCTACATGGAGACTTTGCCTAACTCTCTCCTCGGTAAGTTTTTCATTTGTATATCACACTCATTTGATTACTTTCTCCAGACAAAACCAGCTTTTATTGTCTCTAGAGGAGCCTGCATATTTCTACTTGCATATGTCATTTGCTTGTCACGTCTCCACACTACAGTACAAGCCATATGTCGAGCCGGAATATGAATTGAGTGTAGACCTTTGATGAAAATGTGGTGTGTCGGTGTTCTGGGCACACATCCTCCCCATGCACAGATGATTCAGAATGGAGATTGGGTCCATGTTGCCCTCAGGATAGAGCTGATAGACTGTGTGTTAATGTGTGCGTACAAGACCACAAGGGACAGCGGCTGAGGGCTTTGTTCCAGACTGTACACTGTAGACTCTGCAATACCGGCCGGTCCGAAATCTGGTAAAATAACAATCTAATTAAGGAAAAGTGAAAGAATGTATTATTTTCGTCGACTAACGAGTCAAACGTTAATTTGTATGGTACATCGAGTTTTTAAATACATTATTAACTAAATTAAAGTTGAAATATGGTGACTGAAAGCTTTATGATATAGGATATCTACAAATAAAGTGTATTATTGACAAAAATAATCTTTTTAATGATGCTGCTGTTTTTGTTGTAAAAAGGTCTTTTCCTGTGTTTTTCTGTGTTGTCCAGATAATGCTTATGATGATCAAAATGCGATATGTGATCATTATTTTATTTGTATTCCTTTATTTAAAAATACAAAACAGTAGTAAAATGATAGTAACAACCAGAACAAAAACAGCCGCAGACATTAGAGGAATATAGAGGGACAACAGTCTAGAAACTTCTGAGCTGGGCGATTGCGTGAGTGTGTTTGAGTGTGGGTTTACATGCGTGCGTGTGCGCGTGCGCATGCGTGTGCGCATGCGTGTGCGTGTGTAGGTGTGTTTGAGTGTGGGTTTACATGCGTGCGTGTGCGCATGCGTGTGCGTGTGTAGGTGTGTTTGAGTGTGGGTTTGCATGCGTGTGTGTGTGCGTGTGTAGGTGTGTTTGAGTGTGGGTTTGCATGCGTGTGTGTGTGTTTGTATGTCTGTGTGTGCGTGTATGCATTAAAACAGTGTGAAAATGTGTTTTATTTTTGTCGATTGCATCATTGATTTTTGCCAGACAGACAAGTTTACTGTGCACTACCAAACGTGCTGTGAAATGATTCGTTTACCTGTCATTTTCCCCTTCAGGTAATAGCGTGTGAGCAGCAGTTGGACTCGACCTACGATGCCAGGTGTGATGTGTGGTCTTTGGGCATCACGGCCATAGAGCTGGGGGATGGAGACCCACCTTTGTCTGACCTCCACCCCATGAGAGCCCTGTTTAAAATACCCAGGTGAACACTCCAACATATACCATTCTTTTAGATCTAGTTAAGGACATAGCAGGCTGTTAACACAATACATGTATAGTTAGTTTCATATGGGGCATTTGATACATTTTTTTTTTTTTTAATGCCATCAGTAGAATCTAGTGTACTCAAATACAACCGTTATATAAGACATCCGAAAAATATGTCAATAAAATTAAGCAAGACATTTTAACATGGCTATATCTATTTTTTTTTTTTTCAGATTTATGTGTCACAATTATGTGCATTTTAGGCTATATTCACACATAAAATGCCTTGTAATCTAAATTTAAGATGTTTTTCCTATCCATTTGCAGTGTCTGGCCTTAAGAAGCAACACATTAAGCCAAAAGGGTTGATTCCTTTTCTATTATTGTTATATTCTTTTGTGATTCAGTGCTTTTTTTGTATTTATTCATTTCTTAACATTCTCATATCCAATCCAATCCATTTTATTTATATAGCACAATTTATACAACCAGAGGGTTCCAAAGTGCTTCACAGCAAGGTAAAAGACTACAGAGGCATAAAAAGGATAAAAGTGATAAAATAAGATATAAAAACAAAATCAAATAGAAAATTAAATCAAACAAACACACTAAAATCAATGGAATAAAAATAAACAACATAAAATAAATAAAAGGTGCTGCCCTCCCAACACATATAAAACATACAATCAACACACTACATGGTGTTAAAAGCCAGAGAAAACAGATGGGTTTTCAGTGAGGAGGCCTTTCTTATGGGGAGTGGCAGTTTGCTCCACAGTTTTGGAGCTGCCACTGCAAAGGCTCGTTCACCTCTGAGCTTTAGCCCATGGCACTGCAAGGAGTAGCTGGTCAGCTGACCAGCTACTCCTTGCATATGACATCGTTTCTACCCAATGCCCACCCTGATTTCCTCCTATTGGTTAGCAACCGTCATGCTTGAGTGGGGTACAGGCAAATATTACCATTTCCCGGCGAAGCATTTACTTTGAATAAATCTTCAACAAAATGTAAAGTCGGTGTTTACATGATTAATGAAAAAATAAAATCACAGCACAACTTTTTTTTCCTTCTCTGTTCCAAACTTCCAATTTAATCAGCCATAACTTCTCATTTAAATTTAAACAAATTCTAATGTCATTGTCAAATCTCTGCACCTTTTCTTAAATCAAATGTTCTTTCTGCAGATTTGTTATTTCCTTCTCAGGTGCAGATGTGCACCTTGTCTCCTCTTCACTGACAGAGCACAGCAGCGTCAGCCTGGTGAAAAGTGCTTGTACCTAATCCTTAAAAAGCTTGTCTTATGATCCCACAGGAGTCATTTGCCCCTCTGTAGGTTGTTACCAGACACACCACAGTCGTCTCATTTCAGATGGTGATACCCGGGGGGCCTAATCCATAAGCCCCGCCTCTTGTGCCTTTCATTTTCCATACACGCAGCCTCCTCGTGACATCTGTGTGTACTGAAGACTGAAGGGGAAAAGAACTTGAGAGATATTCTTAGTAATTGAATTATTTTATGTTTAACATATATTTTGAATTTTCAAAAACTCACAAGATATTAGTGGGACCATGTTTTTTAATCATCTCCTGTGGAGGTTAATTCAAAGTCCAGTTTGATTTCCTAACCCAGCTAGAGTCCTACCCTGTCTTAGCCCTGCCTTAGCCCTGCCTTAGCCCTGCCTTAGCCCTGCCTTAGCCCTGCCTTAGCCCTGCCGTAGCCCTGCCTTAGCCCTGCCTTAGCCCTGCCTTAGCCCTGCCGTAGCCCTGCCTTAGCCCTGCCTTAGCCCTGCCGTAGCCCTGCTTTAGCCCTGCCTTAGCCCTGCATTAGCCCTGCCGTAGCCCTGCCTTAGCCCTGCCTTAGCCCTGCATGTAAAGAGTAGTTGTGGCTACAGCACGTCTGTCACTGCAGCAGAGGTCCTGTGCTTGCTTCAGGGGTCACGCCACAGCGGTACCCATCAGCAGCCTCCTCACAATCTCATGTGACTGCTGTGGTCAGGGCTGCAGGCCGTCTCCTCACACTGCTCCTGCGCTCACTGCACAGCCTCCAAAAAGATCCACCCAGGGCATGGACTCAGCCACACCCTGTCTTTTCTCATTTATGTTGGGACAAAGTGCGGCGGAATGATTATTTGACTCGTTATGACTGTGACTTCCTATTATATCTATCTATCTATATCTATTTTCTTACTCAAATGTTTTGATATTTTAAAAATGATCATATTATCCCAATTTCTTTAGCCATTTTAACCATGTTATCAAAACTCTGTGTTTGACCAAGACATTATATCCCAAACAATCAGACTCATTCTAATCTTTTCAGCTTTCAAATTGTATGAACTACATCATTGTCTTGTATTCTCAAGCAACTATAATTTTAGCCCTATTTAAACTAATATATAAAATAGTAGATAAAATAATAGGACATTTTATCATTTTATTTTATATTACTACATGATAAGTGGCCCAAAGTCTTCATACCTAACTCTCACCATTGTAATTCCATACCGAAGTACTTTCTATAGGCCGCTGATGCCATCTCCACTTCAGGGCAGCTACATCATACTTAGAGAGCAGCTTCACTCCTTCACATGTGAATCACCACTTTTTTGGATCCAGTTTGTCTTGTGAATGAGACAAACCCTAATGGTCAGTGCATTAGCCCAACAGACTCTTAATAAATGCCAGGCGCGGTCGCTGTCTGTGGGCCGTTGTGTGATAAACAGAAGACGTATATACTCTCATTACTGCAGCTTATCGCAGTTTGAGCCGCCGGTACATTAGCCCGCAGTTACCCGAAATATCTTGTAAATAAGGTACTTAAAGTGGAAAAGGGAATTACTGCAAATTAGCTTCACATCTGCGAGGCGTTGTTAAACCTGACCTGATAACAATGTTTGTCTAAATAGGAAGCAATTTGGGCTCATCACATATTTACAGTCATATCAACACCATCTACTGTAGAAACACAGGTAGAGAAAGGCATTTTCTTGCAGCCTCGAGGAAGATAAATTGCTTAGCGTTAGACTTCAGTCACTTTCTAGTGTGAGGCTTTTGTTCAAAGCCCCTCCTTCCCATCCTCCAGTAAACCCCATCTCATCTTATCTTTCCATTTATCTTTTTGATTGCTTTTTTCCAACAGAAACCCGGCACCTACTCTGCACCAGCCTGAGCTGTGGTCAAACGACTTTAATGACTTCATCTGCAAGTGAGTGTGGTCCAGCTGGCAAATGTGTGCGTAAACAAGCATGTGGGGATTTGAACTAAGGGCTGCCATTGTATAATATGTAGTAAGGTCAAAAAAGTTTCAAAGGTAGTTAAAATAGAGAGATTTCAGTCCAATCTACCCCCTGTTTACAACACTCTGCTCTAACATTTGTCAAATTACAAATACAGCCAGTCAAGTGCTATTTCTGTAACAGCTGTGAGGTAGAAGCCAGAGGTTAGAACAATCCAAGCAGGTAAACAGTAAGAGAATGAGTGATAGGGTAGGACTAATCTAGCTCTGGGCTGTATATATTCTAACTCCTCAGACCAGTACCTTTAGATTGGAAATTACATTCACGCGGGAGTCGAAAAGTCTAATTTATCAAATTTTTTATCTAATCTAATTTTTAAAACAGTCTCCAAATGACTATGACACCTAAAATAGACTATTCCTGGACAAATGGGGGATTTCACTAGCTATGGAGACAAGCAGATATACAAGTCAGATCTATGGAGAGGCGAATACACCCGTAGTGAAATAAAAGCGAGATAGATATGTTTAAAAGCTCTAAGTTTCCACTCCTTTTACAGTGTTGTGATTTTTGTGATATGTTCTTCTTTATGTTACTGCAACGTTCTTCTTCACAGATGTCTTATCAAGGACTTTGAGCTGAGACCCAATGTCATTGACCTGCTGCAGCATCCCTTCATCAAACAGGTCAAAAGCAAAGAGAAACTCCTACAAAACCAACTCATCGAACTCGTTGACCTCAACCAGCAAATAGGAACCATCGAAAAAACACGGTACAAGTTGCACTGTTATTTTCCCGCAGTATTCGCCATGAGTCACCAGAAGAACTCTCTATCCCTGCCAGTATAATCCTATAGCACGCAGCTTAAAACCCAGAGACAATTACCCTCCCACAAGTCTTCACATAGGCAGAACATATGAAGCCCGGGTGTGTGTTCAAATATGTATCCTCTTTCTGTCACTAAAGCCATCATGGAAAGACAGACAGAGGCAGAACTGACAGGTAACAAATGGCACCATGGACTCCCAGTAGGATAGAAAGACATACACTTCAAGATAATAGGCTTTTTAGTATGGTCAAAGGACTTGTTATATACACGGGAATTATTACTGTTTACATGCATCAACCATGCTGCTTTTTCTGGTGTCCAATTTTCTAAACATCATGTTGTAGATCACCATTCATAATTTCACCATTTGCTATACCGGCTGCAGTGATTGATACGCTGTAAATGTCACAAAGTTAAATATACATAGATTCAGTAAATATATATATATGTATGTATGCTTCAAGCCTTGAAACCTCTGCATCCGACCTTGAAATGTTCACATGTCATCCTGTATATAGAAGTATCTATTTATGAGAGAGAAGATGAGTGTCTTTTTTCTTGTATTAAAAGTAGATTCAAACATAATTAAAATGAACTCTTCATATATTTGGTTGTAATAATAGTTGGTTATAGAGGTTAATAGCTGGTTGTAAAAAATGAATAATAAATATGATCATTACAGTATATCGCAAAGCCCATTGAGAGACCAGTCCTTCAAAAACACAAACTACAATCATGTTGTGAATTATATTTTCAAACCTATCATTTAACTAAAACCTAATCATTATATCCAGTCTTAGCAGCAAATAACAGTAAGCAAGAGTAAGTGCATAGTCTCTAGGAGAATGGTTTTGAATCTAAATGACTTACAGAATTACTCCATTTACATAATATAATAACGTATGGTTCACTGCTCCGAATAAGACTTGGTTTGTTCATAATCTCGATTCTAGGCATGAACGCATCCACACCAAAAAGGGCAGCCACATGAAGAACCAGAGCGACGCAGACGAGGTGGAGGACCTCGCCACTCTCGAAGTATTAGACGAGGTACGAGTACAGTCAGATAAAATGTGTATAGTGTATTAAAAAACCTGCATCTACTCAAAGCCACATGTGTATTTTGTGCGTATTTCAATAAAATATTTGAGAAATCATTGAGATACATCACATGCTTATCGATGTCTATTTTAGTGATCAGCTATGTTGTCCACAATAACAAAATCCATCATCGTGTGTGCTAGAATAGATTGACTGATACAAAAACTCTCCAGCGGATAAATACGACCATTCCTCAAAACAAAGATCTATGCTGTTGTTGATGCACCTGCCTTAGCTCGGGGACCAAATCAATCACGTGAAGATAAAACTGATACCACATCTTCAGGCAGGACACAATACATGCACATAGTGATTTTAATGAGGCAGTCTCCCCCATGTTCAGAACACCGTCACGGACCACCTCCAAAACCGCTATGAGAGGGACCAGATCTACACCTACGTGGGGGACATTCTCATTGCAGTCAATCCATTTCATCCGATGGACATTTACGCTCCTGAGGTCTGTAAACGACGCTGTAATACATCTCAATGATGAGTTTATGGATTTCGGTCCGACACGGGATCGTATATTTGATCCACGCTGTTTGTCATCGTACCGTAGTCGGATAATGGTTGTCCTGTCTCTTCAGCATTCTGCGATGTACATAGGAGTGAAGCGCAAAGCCAATCCTCCGCACATATTTGCAGTGGCAGACGCCGCCTTTCAGTCCATGGTGACGTTTAATGCAGATCAGGTACAGTTTTTTCTCAGGTAAAGTGTAAATATTTGGACATTGGTTCTCAAACTGTAGCATGGGCTCCTTCAGTTGCTTTACTGAGCTGATTAAATCCACGTTTTGTCCTCCTTTAGTCCTTAGAAATAGTATAACAATTGTGTAGCCATAAGATAATTCTTTATTGTCCACACATGGGGAAATTTCATTGATACAACGCAGGTAGATACAGAGGAAAAGGACAAATAACAGATTATAGGAAGTTTAAAAAACACTCTTAATAGAAGTTTATTTAAACCAGTAAATCAGTAAAATCAGTTAAAAAGTAAATTTAAACCAGCAGTCTGACCACAATATATTAAAAAAAATACTCAAAGAGATGCAACAGAAGAATGTAGATTTTGCAACAATAATCTAACAATGCAGCGTAATTATTATTTTAAGGCCTAATATATTGTGTTTTTTGTAGTGTGTCGTGATAAGTGGTGAAAGTGGAGCAGGGAAAACTGAAAGTGCTCATCTCCTTGTGCAGCAGCTCACATCTCTTGGAAATGTAAGTTCATTAACAGTTACGTATCCAAGAATATTAATACATTTGCTGTGATCATTTGGGGGAAAAACACAATTATAGCGACAGTCTCTGCTCTGATTGCAAATTCAGTGAGTTTGATGTGTCAGCTAAACCATTATGTGGTGTCGGAACAAGGTAGTTTGAACCTCCAGCCTGTGTCAATCACAATTACCAATAACCATGAATAAATACATTTTTCAAAACATCTTGCATTGCACACTTTAACACTTTTTGATCCACAGCTAAGTAATTGTCATGCAGCAGACTTCCAATCCCCTTTACACACATAGAAAGGGAACTGTCAGTCATGTGGAGTTCTGTTGTTTCAGGCGAACAACCAGACGCTGCAGGAGAAGATTCTGCTGGTCAACAATCTGGTGGAGGCTTTTGGAAACGCCTGCACCGCCATCAATGACAACTCCAGCCGCTTTGGCAAATACTTAGAGATGAAGTTCACCACCGGCGGCACCGTGGCGGGGGCTCAGATGTCTGAATACCTGCTGGAAAAGTCCCGCGTCACCCACCAAGCCACGTAAACACACTTTCATCTTGTGGTCTTTTGTGTTTTGTCCTGACCCTGGCACCTTAATACAACACTGACCTTCATTTGACAGTTACACGCTCAGATATTTTAATCAAGTCTGTGGTCTTTTTTTGGAGAGGATGTTGCAAAGCAGGTTATTTCTCATCCCGCCTTTTAGGGATCAGTGCGTAATAGCCTGCCTTTCTTCTCCTAACCTCTGCCTTTCCATCTGAAAAGCGCTGGCATTTGCCTCCAGCCTGCACCAGTCAATCTATCTTTTCTTCTTATCGTGTGTCTGGGGACTGAACCAGGTCAAGTGCAGGGACTAGCTTATTTCCTGTTTGATCAAAGACTGTGGCGCTCACAAGTGTTCTTAGCAGAACATCAAAGGTGGACGTTGGGTTTTCATTCAAACAGACACTGGGTCCGACAGGATTGTGGCTTCAAGCCCAGAGCAGAGACTTTTCTCTGGTTTTAATGGACAGTTTGTGGAGAAAATTGAACCAAATGAATCTGTCGAGCTGGATTACTTTCATTTTAGATTCTCTTTAGTTAGGAAGACCACAGCACTCAAAGCCAACATAAATTGGTATTAAAATGCTAATACTGTATACAAAGAACAGGAGTAGCATGAGTAAATTACAAGTACGAGCCTAAATCTTGGTAACATTGGACTGGCAATGTGTAAGAACAAAGTCAGCTTTTTGATTCAAGGCATGACTTTTACCGTTATTATATGGTCTTGTTGTAATTCCTTCTTCTTTGTAGTGGTGAGAGAAACTTCCACATCTTCTACTACATTTATGCTGGCCTGGCTGACAGAAAGAAACTCGCCCACTACAAGCTCTCTGACAACAAAACACCTAAGTACGTTTGACATGCTTTAGCCCCTCTCCAAACCTGTTATTTTGCTCCTCCGCAGCTGAAAAACACTCTTTCACACTTTCCAACGATTTCAGGGCTAATCTCGTTGTTTTTCTTGTGTTTGGCCTCTGCAGGTACCTGTTTAATGAGCACATTAAATTAGGGCCTGACATCATGAGTAACACCTCGTACAAGGAGCAGTTCGATGCAGTGGAGCAGTGTTTCAAAGTCATTGGATTCACCCTCGAGGTAATTCGCACACAGGACTATCACTATTGATTTTGTTGATTTCATTTCTTTTTCATCAATGTATAATGTGCGCGCTCGCATTGAAACAGTATGATTTTTTGTCCTTTTCAACAACACAAACTCAACATCGAAGGAACAAGTCCTCAGACACGTGGTTAACGGTCCATGAAGCCGTGTGCATCATTCAAAAAATGAGAATGTATGCTTTTTTTGGTTCCTCAGGGTTGCACAACAAGATTTATGTCCATACTACATGATTATACAATTGCACACAGACATACTTTTCATTCTAATCAGCATTTTTACACCAAGTATACTTCAGACTGGGGGCCGCTCCTTGGGCACACTGTGTGACTTTGGGATGGAGCACGGAGCCGCAGTATTACCAGCCGCAGTCGGTATTATGGAAACTAATGAGGCCCAAACAAGTGATTGCCTCTGGGATCTGCACGTCAATAGCACTTATCTTGTAATCACTTGGCACGGCACAAGCTCCAGTATTTGTCATATTGTGGTGCAAAAAATCTCTCCCAGCATAATTGTTTTCTTTTCTATGTATGCAATTTAAGTGTCCATTGTGAAAGAAAACTTGCATACACCAGTCCGGCAACACGCTGCGCACCACGCTCATTCGAAACTGAGCAAAGAGCCTGATATTGTTCCATTTCTTGTTAACTTTACCGTACATAAACTGCAATTCTCAATACAGAATGATTGAGGATTATAATATTGCGTGTTGAATGGAAATGACATTAACAACGGTGTGCACATTATTCTGATTTAGAGGTAGAGCCCGAGGCCAACCCACAGTGAAGACTTTTGTAGCTAAAGGAAATCATTGAGTACAAACTGTCTCAGCCCATTAAGCTCTCCACGCGCTGCTCCTTGTTATTCTCTCGGCAGGAGCTGGGCAGTGTTTACAGCATCCTCGCCGCCATCCTCAACTCTGGGGATATTGAGTTTTCTGCTGTAGCCTCGGAGCACCAGACGGACAAAAGCACCATTTCCAACATCCCTGCGCTGGAGAACGGTGAGAGGCTGCTGCTGACGTAGTGATGACGTAAAACCAAACATGACCCCTCCCTTCTGCGGCTCTTTTATAACTTCAAACCAATAGAATGAATTGAAAATGATTGATATGTACAGTGTGTATGTAATGTGCAATGTTGACAAGATAGCTTTGTATTTATTTACATTTACTGTTTGTTACCTGTTTGTTCTCCACAGGATTTGTCATGTAGGAGATCGTTTGCCTCAACATCTCTTTCACTGTAGCCATAAATCTTATTCTTATCAATCATTGTCACAATCATTATTCATGTTTTTCTACCTAAAAGCATTGGGACCAAGATTCAGGCTAAAGAGCTGGAGCTGGTCTGTCTCAGCAGCACACAAAGCGGGTCAAATGCAGATTTTTTGTTTTAACCTTAAACCTGCAAATGCTATATGTACTCATTTTGTTTGCCCCCCAAAAAGTGTAAAAGCAGAACTGCCAAAAATCTGACTGCGGCACTCTGTCTTCATTTACATTTACTTTAAAACTTTTGATCTGCTGTAAGCTTGCTAGGATTTTGGGATTTTGGGATTTTTAGGATGAAAGCTGATTGGCTGTCCATAGGTGGTCCACCCTGCTCCATTTTATCATCTGAAAAAGCTGTTCTAAGGCTGTGCTAGTGGCCAAACAGTCATGCATGTAAACACTAGCAATGTGCCAAAGGGTTTGTGAGAGCTAAGTTAAACAGAGTAATAAACCTACGTCGTCTTTCACGCTTTGAAAATCAGGTTTTAGCCTTACTTGGAGTTGTGGCTATCTTATCATTACTTTGTCCAATTGTTTCTTCGTAGTTTCTTCTCTGCTGTGCATTTGCTCTGACGAGCTCCAGGAGGCCCTCACCACTCACTGCGTCGTGGCTCGGGGAGAGACCATTGTGAGGACCAACACGGTGGAGAAGGCCACGGTGGTGAGGGACGCCATGAGTAAAGCTCTGTACGGACGGCTCTTCAGCTGGATCGTGAACCGCATCAACTCTCTGCTGCGGCCGGACAGCCAGCAGGGGTGAGCAGCCAATCAGCACGCAACTGGAACTCTGCTTTAATGCAATAAATTATAATAATTATATGTTTGACACTCAAATCATATGTTTCAATCGTACAGGGAGGGAGTACATGAGAGCGAATGCAACGTTCTAACTAATATGGCCTTCAAATAGTGGACTTTTTTATTTTTATTAAACAGTTGTTAACCTTTCTTAAGGTTATGATTTTCTGGATATGTTGGTACAAGAACATTTTTGAGTGAATGAAGTGATCCTATTATTATTATGGTATGAAACGATTTTGTGGAAAAAAATGTGTCAGTGTTTATTTAACTGAAATACATTTTTAGATTGAAACATATACAGCACTAAAATGAAGAGATCAAAAAAGGACTACGTTAAATGGAAAATACCCTAGTTTGAGTTCAGTCTTACTAATATTGTTTTTAGTTTAGGAATTATGACATATTGTGAACTGGTTTTATTTTTAAGAAGTGCAGTAGTTTATATTTCATCAACTTTTTTTCTCCTACCGTGTTTAGAGAGGATGACAAAAGCCTAAACATCGGCATTTTGGACATTTTTGGTTTCGAGAACTTCAAAAAGAACTCCTTTGAGCAGCTGTGCATCAACATTGCCAACGAACAGATCCAGTTCTACTTCAACCAGCACATCTTTGCTTGGGAGCAGGTAAAGTCTTGCCCCGCTCAGGCCATAAATACTGCCCTTAGAACTCCAACAACATCCTGGGAGGAACTTTGTCTGCATTTTTCACCTTGGTACTAACTCATTTCTATGTAAATGGCTGCAGCCTGTCGTCGTTTGTCACTGGGCGCTTTAAAGAAGACGGCAAGGGTAAAATATGCTGCTGTCTTTATTTACAGGGCGGAATGAGTTTGGGCGATCCGGGGCCTTTATATGCTCTTGTGGGTGTGTTTTTGCCTTGGGGGGGCTCCGCAGAATGGTTTGCTAATGTTAAATGATTTGGTCTCACCCATAGAGGGGGACAATAAATCACCCGCCAATGAGGGTCAATTAGGAGTGGGAAACAGTTAGCTTTAAACTCACTCTGGGGTATTGTTGGCGCCCAGCCTGGAAATACATCGCCCTGTACAGCACTTTATGGACTCGCCATATGGGAATCGCATAAATTGTACAATGTGAATATCAACCTGGAATAATCCACTTAATTCGTCAGCACATAAACACTCACGAACTCCATTTCACATATTCTCTCTTCGACATACCACCATCTATTTCCACACATATGTTTGAAGACTACCGTATTGTTTTTATCTCTTTCGCCTCCCGTAGGTTTCCTAGTGCGCCGCTCGTTCCGCTCACACTGTGAATTTCATGCTAGATTTCCCACTCTGATTTGATGTTGTTTGTTCCCGTTTTGTCCCTTTCCAGGCTCAAAATAGAAGCAGCCACTGAGCAACATAGCTGACTCATACTCGCATCTCTTATCTTAATAGGATGGGATTTTTGCATCAAGGCTCCAAACTAGGCTCCGCCATAAATGGAAAAAGCCTTGTAATTAATCCGATTCCATGCACATATTGTCATAATTCAACTGATTGGCTGTTGAAATGCCTATAGACTTGATTAACTGCTTACAAATCAGGATGAAAAGCAAATTGCAGACTCAAATCTCAAAGTGTGTAACACGTTTGCTTGTAAAATAATAATTTGCTAGAATGAAAGTTCAAATAATACCCTTTACCGTTTATTAACAGAGAAATATGATTGAATTCTGTTGAACTACATGGATGCTCTGGATGTTCTGCCCTACAAAACATAAACAAATAATTCACTAGACTTATAAATGATAAAAAGTAAATTAAAAAAGGATGTGCACTGACTGTGTCTGATGTTTGGCTACAGGATGAGTACCTAAAGGAGGAAGTGGACGCCCGCATGATCGAATATGAGGACAACCGGCCGCTGCTTGATCTGTTCCTGGAAAAGCCGATGGGCATGCTCTCTCTCCTGGACGAAGAGAGCCGTTTTCCACAGGCCACTGACCAGACTCTTGTAGGTCAGTGCCTTCAGCTAATGCAGGAACAAGACGTCGCCGCCCACACACTGTATATCTTTAGCATTCGAAGGATACAACAGCAGGGCAGAGCACTTATTTGTCTGTGTACTACTCCTAACCCGGTAGTAGGTCAATAAATCTGTTTAATTGTTACTATTACATTCTCTTGTTTTAATTATACTGGTGTAAAGAATCTTCCAAAACCGTTCATAAGGATGTAAAACACACAATACTGTTATATTGCTGTATATAATTAAAAGGGGCACTATGTAATTGTTGAAGTAGGGGCTGTGCCAACTGCTTGTCTCCATGAAGGTGTTGTTGCTTTGCTTGCAATGTCCCCCAGTATGGCATTAACCATATCCAAGCTTGTATTTATTTATTTATTTATTACAAAATGATGTTTTTATTGCCTTGGAAAACATGCATTCTTACTGTGAGTATGGGGTGTAGTGTCCCATTCAACAGATCTGACCTGTAACTTAGCCTAGTGGAGATAAGCAGCCGGATCTTCTACCAGAAAAGTTACATAGTACAACTTTAACAATTGTTTGTGTTTACGCAGAAAAATTTGAATGCAACCTCAAGGCTAAAAGTTTCTGGAGACCAATGAGAGTCGACCTCGGTTTTGGTATTACTCACTATGCAGGAAAGGTAATGAAATGCTTTTTACAGCCAGTACTTCAGACAGCAAACATTTAACAAGTAGTTCACTCTACCTTTTATCAAATCCATTAGGTAATTTACAACGCAGCCGGCTTTTTGGCAAAGAACAGAGACACGCTGCCAGCCGACATCATCCTGTTACTGAGGTCCTCGGAGAATGAGCTTATCTGCAAACTTGTCACTCATCCACTCACCATAACAGGTCTGAACTGCAGCGCTTTGTTTGCCACAAGCTTTAGTTTTACAGCAGACAATTGTTAACCTTTGAGTCCTTTACTCTTTCAGCTGCCAGACACGTAGCAAAGCTTGTAATCACATAATTATGGCACTAAGAGTCTCAGGAGGATGTCCTGATGGCCAGAACACCAGAATCATATTATTGACTTTTTCATTACAGCACTTCTAACATTTTATAAGTTGGATGCCAGTGTGTGCCCACTTTGCTAACTGTTTGTCCCTGTGTTTATTTCCCAGGTAACCTTGCCCACACAAAGGGCAAAGGCAAAAACACACTGCGCAGCCCGGGAGGCACGACACGCACTGCCAACCTCACCAAGGTACTCACACCACTGACCCAAATTAACTTATCTCTGTACATTTATATGAAAAGTTATTCGGATTAACTCCCCCTCCTCAATTTCCTTTTTATTTAATTTCTTACTTAAATCTGACCTCCTGTTCCTGGTGACTTTAATACACAATTCTCTTTCTCTCCTCTTTTTCTGCATTCAAAGATGGGAGTGATTTCTTTGTACAGGTCTTGTTCTTTTATGGAGGTAAACTCTATTTCATTTAGTACTAGTACCTGTGAAGTCCCGTTCATCGGATAAACACATATTTAGAAAGTACATGCTTAATAATAGTCTTCCTCTAGTCTATGGCTTTGTGTGGTGTAGAATAAACATTTCAAAAAACATACTTCCTAGGTTTAAAATGAAATACCTGGCAATGTTTTTTTAAAATAAAGGCATTTTGGCTGCCATCCACAAACCATTATCAATCTAAAGAACACTGGTCTGAGAAGCTAGAATGTAAACTGCTCCAAGGGGACGGGAGCTAGATAAAAGCGAAGGGTCTTTCCAGTAAACTTGCCCTGTACTTGTTTACTTGCCTTGGACGTGTTTACTTGCTAGACTAGTTTTGGATTATTCTCTTTTGGAAACCTCTGGCATTTGCAATGGGCCAATATTTCATAGCTCTATATGTTTTGTGGTGATACAGGAGGTTTAGCATCACCAGTAGCAGCAGAATAGTTTGAGACTCATTATTCAAGCATGGGTTGGTTGTCAGTATTAGGTCTCTGTTTCCTACACAGTTTTCTAAGGCCATAAAAAAGTAAATTTTCTTATTACCAGTGGCCAACTTGGTGACTTAATTACGTTCTGTGTAAGAGCAAATTAGTTTAAACTGTGACAGCACTGGATTACAACTCTGCTAAATGTAGTCTCCGGGCATTATTGTAACCTAAAAGCAATTGACAGTAGCTTCATTCAAATGAACTGTTTGATGCGCCCCGAATCTATTTCCATTCATCTGCATATTTTAGAAAAAGCTCATCAAAGGTTCCTAAGAGGGAGCACAGAGCGTTTAGATTGTACAAAAACAGTCTGGTGCTCGTGTCTACTTTATGTGTACTGTTCCCCGGTGTATTCTTTACAAGCTGCTCGTGTCCATGCTCTGCTGTGACACTTAGGGTTATCAAAGTAGAGGATTTAGGTTTGGAGTTTACCTGTCCACTAGAGGGAGCACTACACCTCAATAATCGGTTATTGTGGCAAACAAAGTACCATTTTCATAGTGTTTATATGATTACGTATCTCTTTACAGTATCCGACTCGGGAATTAGAGGCCAGCCCTGACAAAAAAAGCTTGCTTGATGTGCCATGTGATGACATATTACGCATGCAAACGGTGACTGTGGTCTTCTAAAAACAATCCGTTGATTTTAGAAGAAATGGTTTGGAGAACTGATTTTTTCTGTCTATCTAACCCTCTGTATGTTAACTTGAATTGTTGCTCTGCTCTTTGTGCTGCTGCCTCTTGACCGGATCATCGTTGTAAATGATCGACTTGGATAAATACAAATAAACAATGTAGTGGACTAGGTTAATTCAGCGAAATATTTAATCCAAACTAATTTCCTGTTTTTGTGTTATTCATTTATTTTCCAATCTGCATATTGAATCTTTAAACAGAAGTTATATTATATTTTGCTTTTCATCTACTGCAGTCTGACAGAGACACGCCTTACCACCCACGGGAAACCACCAACATGAGAACGCAAACTGTGGCGTCCTACTTCAGAGTAACACTTCCATTTATTCACCAAATAAGAAGCAGTATTTAATTTACAGTTACGGTGTTTTCTGATCCATTCTCTATGACTCCTAGTACTCCCTAATGGACCTGCTGTCTAAGATGGTGGCGGGACAGCCTCATTTTGTGCGCTGCATCAAACCCAATATCGACCGGCAGGCCAGCAACTTCGACAGGGAGAAGGTGATCCTCCAGCTCCGGTACACAGGGATCCTGGAGACGGCCAAAATCAGGCGCCAAGGCTATTCCCACCGCATCCTGTTTGACAATTTTATCAACAGGTCAGTCAAACAGTTTATACATATGAAGCTGACAAAAATGTGTCTCAATATTGATGTTTTTTTTAATTTATAGGTATTTGATTTTGGCTTTCAATGCCAATGAGGAGCCGCCTGCAACGCCAGAATCATGCTCAGCCATTTTGGAGAAAGTCAAGCTGGAGAACTGGGCCATGGGAAAAACAAAGGTAACGGCAACAGTCAGTACAGAATACGAATTAGAAATGATTTCATATTACCTGGAATTAGCCCCAAAATTATGTATTGAAGTATGAGCAAAGTGGTCTTTATTATTTTTGTATTGCAGCTTTTTAACTGCAATAAGTCGCTGCTCTAAATCTTTTCAATCAAAACTAAATTATTTGTTCATCCACTGCCAATTTTCCGTGTTTTTGCTTCAAATTTTTCACCTGACGTTGGAGAGACTTGTCTTCACACTTGCACAAGAGCCACATTTGCAGCTCATACTGTGAAGGCAGCCAGTCACATAGAATATACTTCTTAGGTTGACAGCTGTTTCACCAAACACATACAAAAAAAAACACACTAAATATTCAGCGATTTTTCTATTTTTCCCAGGTGTTCCTAAAGTATTACCACGTGGAGCAGCTGAACTTGATAGTGCAGCAGACGACGCAGCGCATTGTCCTGCTCCAGGCATGTGTACGCAGCTGGTTGATCGCCAAACGCTACCGGAAAATGTTAAAAGAGCGGGAACACAGCGCTCTGCTCATTCAGTCAGGTCAGTGCCACGCCATTACGAACATCCCCTGAAACAATCATGCTTTACTACAATATGTTTTATTTTCATGGGTGCAGCTTACAGAGGTCATCAAGTCCGAAAGAAAGTGGTTGATGATAAAAGCAAAGCCAAGTCAGAGGCATTCATCACCCAGTTTCAAGCTGGTGAGAACAATAAGATTCAGTCATTTGAATGTACAGAGCACGAGGCAGTATGTTTTTCATATCTGATTATCGTTTGTTCGCAGTTTGTCTGGGTTATCTCGCCAGAAGGAAATACAAAGAGCTGGTGGATGAGAAGAACAAAGCTGCCACAAAGATTCAGGCTCGATATAGAGGGCACAAGGAGAGAAAGAGCTTCCAGAGGAAACGGTGAGACATTTTAACAGTTTAGTTTTGCACTTATTCAGCAGTTTCACAACTTTATCAATCAGATCCTGATTTAAAAGAATTGAAAAGAAAGAAAGGATTAATAGGGTAAAAGTTAAATTTTTTGAGCTAAAAACACTGTTTCTCACCAGCAATATGAACAAGAAGTAAGCAATAAGCAGTAGCAGTTTTTGTTTTTTAATATATAGAATACAGTAATTATAAATATTTCAAAACCTAATCGTATATCGTCAAAATGGCCTAAAAAAAGGAAGCAGAAACCCATGAATAGCCATGGTTTACATTAGTTAGAATGCTCTACTGCTTAATAATGCTTCCCCCTGCCCTCGAGTCTGGCATACCTGTGAATGTTCTAATTGACTTTTAGCGGCTGCTTTAATGCATTATTTCACTGTTCCTGTTGTATGTTTCAGGGAGGCCATTGAGAAAGAAAAAGCAGATAAAGCTGCTCAAGAACAAGAACAAACCACAGCAGAACCCGAGAAGACTTCAGAGGAGGAACAGACGCCAGGAGAGAAAACTCCAGCGGACTCCAACGAGGATGAGGAAGCTAAGGCTGCTGTGGTGCTTCAGAGCAACTACAGAGGCTACAAGGAGAGGAAGAAGTTTAAGGAGAGGAAGCAGACTATGGCTGGTGCTGAGCTAGAAATACCAAATGAGATCACTGGGGAAGGGGGCAGTGGAGAAGAAGATAGTCCAAGCGATGACAGCGACCGCACACAGGTAGCAGAAGATGAGCTTACAGAGGTGGAAGAAGACTCTGTTATCGAGAATACTGTAGGAGCTGAAGAAACCAAACAAGAAAGCAATTTGGAAGATGAGACCAACGCTCAAGTTCAAGACGGAACTCAACCTGGTGAAGAATCAAATGAGGTCACGCCAAATGACGGAGATGAAGCCAAAGCCAACGAGGAAGCAGAGCCGGAAACTCCAAAGCAAGAAGACGGGAGTCAAGATGGACCTGCGGAGGGCCAAGAGGGACTGGACGAGGAGAAGGCAGAGGAAAGTAAAGAAGAGCAAGCGGGAGAGGTGGACGTTTCAGATGTGGTGATTGAACACAAAGACGAAACAGAGAAGGAGAGGCAAGAGGAGGAGCAGGCCGCCGTCAAGATCCAGAGCAACTTCAGAGGATACAAAGAGAGAAAGAACCTCAAAGCCAACAAGCAAAGTGCACAAAATGAAGCCGAGCAGCTAGAGGAGTTCTCCAAAGAGGTGAGAAAGTCTGATTAACAAAGTCTGTTATTGCTTTGCCTGAAATGTTCCATAGTTTGGCATTAATTGTATCTTTCTATCTTGCATTTTCTTAGAATAGAATGTTTTTACTGCTCAAAAACACCTTAAAAAACATTCTTACTTTGAGTTAGCTGACCTGCTTGTCTATAAGTTTAATGCCATGCTGCGGAACATTCCAGGCAAAGAAATAGCATCTCCATGGAGACAAGCAGTTGAGGGACCCTCCACCAGAGAAGTTACAGACACAAAATATAGTAGCACGTACGGTGGGTCAATTGGTAGAGTGGTAAGCATGACTTTATCAAAGGTTTTTCTTCCGTGTTAGATTCCATCGTGATTACATGCTATTAAAAGCTGATCTACTTCCTGCTGAACTTCACTGTGCATCAGATGTCAGAAGGTTATTTTTGGAGCTCAGCATTTAGAATAATAAAATCTACTATCTCTCCAGAAACATTCATATTTCTTCACTTGTCAGACAGGCCCAGATAAGTGTCAGTCAGGAACAGCTACATCCATACAGTATGTATACAGTATACCTATAAAACAGTATTTCATTTTCTATCTATGTATTATACTTAGTTCTACCATAGACAGAGTATGAGCAAACTGCCATTGTCCTCTGAACTTACCATAATCGATAACCCTCCACTCATCTACCTGCGACTGAGCCTGTGTCTGTCATTTACCATCCACAGCATCTCTTCCCATCATAACATTATAACTTATAGGTTGGTGGTTCAGTCCTAGTTCTTACCCATACCTACTGTTGTTGTATCTTTGGGCAAGACACTTCATCCACCGTGCCTTTTTGGCGCTATGTCCTTGGGCCGCTATGGCTAGGGAAGTAGCTTACCGAAACTTTCTCTGGAGAGTGGGAGACGTTAAAAAATGCAAAATGTCAAATTTGCCATTTCCAGTAAATCCAAGCCACTAAAGGCAAGACATTTTAAAACACAAACATGCCACTCAGAAGCACTTAGATAAATTAGTCCCTTGTTGACTTGATTTCTCTTTCTGTTCGCTTGCTTGTGCACAGATCTCAGAGACGTCTCAGGACTTTGCGACCCTGCAGCAAAAACTGAACAAAATGCTCCAGGGCCATCAATCAAAGCCAGAGAACAATGACATCCCTGTGAAGAGAGACTCAGTGAACGGCCACGCACCTCCGACTGCCCAATCAGGTGAGATCAGGCAGATTGGCCTGGGGAAAAACACATTATCATCCATTAGACGCCATGCAAAGCGATGTCATGAGCAGACCCTGGGTTAATATGTGTTTACAATAAGTTCTGAATTGTTTTTCATTGCATAATTAAGAATGACAAGCCATAGTTTATCACTCCCAGTCACTCCAATAATGCATCACGCACCTGTATGAAGCAGGAAAAGTAGTGCCAAAATGTGACGATTACACAATTCCAATGATTTAGCCAATATGCTAACAACAACATAATATTCTGTCTCTATTATGGTCTTACTATCAAACCTGCTAATAACCCTGTAGTTTAGGCCTTTTTAAACATGTTCTGAAATTGATATGATTCTTGTAGTTTAGCCAAAATTGTTCAACCCGAAGCCAATTATTAAATCACTATAAAACGCTTAATGGTTATAAATTGTCGTCTCGCTTATAACAAGTGGCAGTATTTCCTGGCGTACGCCCATGCTCACCCCTAGACTGTGTCGTCCAGGGCTTCTGTGGGCAGCACTGATACTATCCATCGGCCACGCACTCTTTTCTTCCCCGTGTGGCGGCGATTACATCTGCAAAACCGACGAGTCAAGTGGCTAAACAGGAAGCGCTCCTCTAGCTGACGTGTCATGAAAAGTAAAATGCGATGTGTACGGACGATAGGTCTGATTGCTTTGGATGGGGAGGGGGAAGAGATAATTGAAAGTTCAGCATCTGAGAGAAAGAAAAAAAGCTGCTGGAGAAAATGTCATCTTTAATCTTGGTTTGGACGTCATAATATAATGATGATGGAGAAATATAATTGTTTCTTGCTCATCTTAAAACTACAAAGGCTTTCTGACAGTATTCATCTGCAAGACTATTAAGATTTGGCCAGCTGATAGTAATAGTAACAGTAATAGTATGGTAATAGTATGGTAATAATAACAGTAACAGTATTGTAATAGTAACAGTAATAGTATTGTAATGGTTGCGTAATAGTATGGTAATAGTAACAATAATAGTATAGTCATAGTAATAGTATGGTAATAGTAACAGTAATAGTATGGTCATAGTAACAGTAATAGTATTGTAATAGTAACAGTAATAGTATAGTCATAGTAACTGTAATAGCATTGTAATAGTAACAGTAAAAGTATGGTCATAGTAATAGTACGGTAATAGTAACAGTAATAGTATGGTAATAGTAACTAGTAACTGTAATAGTATGGTAATAGTAACAGTAGTAGCAATAGCACCAATAGCAATTGTAAAAGTACCGGTAGTAATTGTAACATCAATAGAAATAGAAATTATGGTCATTGTAATAGTTACAGCAATAGTAACAGTAATTGTAACTGCGACTGCAATCGTAATTGTAATGGCAATAATAGCATTATAGTAGTTTTTACTGTAGTTGTAATTGTAATAGTAACAATAACTGTAATAGTAAGAGTAATGGTATAGTATGTTCAATTGTAATACTGTATAGATAATAACAGTAATAGCAAAAGAGCATTACAACAGTAGTTACTGTACAGTAAATACAACAGTAACAGTATAGTGATATCAATAATAATAGCAGTAGTAACTAATAATAACAGTAATACAGATAATAGTAATAGTAACAGTAAATAGTAATTGCAACAGTAATATCAATAGTAATAGTAGAAACCTTACACCTTCAATCACAAGTTTTCTGAGGATATTGCTGAATGAATTACCAATATTATGTCCACTTCTCCACCTCCTGTAAAATAATTCCTCATTATCCCATCAGGTCATTTCCCCATTGACAATTTAGTCCGTCCTCATAAATCTGACTTCATACGAATCACTTGTTACGCACCAAATGAAGGCTGAGTCACATTGTTCTTCATGGGAAAGGTCATCAAATGTTAATCTTGTTTTTGCGAGCGAACATTTCAACAATTATGGCAGGGTTTAATAATAAGAGTGTGAAATTGGCCGTCGTCATTGGGGTAATAGGCATTGACCTTTAAATGGAGTCGTGGTATGAAAACGATAAAGTTTGAACGCACCTTTGCATCAAATTTGTACGTGATGGATTGTTTGGGATTCGTTTTCCTGCCTTAGTTGTAATTAATCACGAGCTGTAAGCAAAGGTCAATGAGTGCTAGGATTGAATTAACATGGTCACGCATCAACAGTTACACGACGCTCGTACATACTGTGCATTTACACCTCCCATTTCATGCCAGAGCGATGATGAGGAATTGAACTGTCACAAAGTTATAGAACACTTATGTATGTGTCGCAGGTTGGAAAATTCAAAGCCGTTAAAGGCCTAAGGGTTAAACTGCAGAGGAGATGGAGGTCAGGTCGATAGCGGCAACATGGCCAGAGTGGCGGTTGCGGTGGTCTGTCCCAGTAATGTTACCACCGAGGTCTAACCCATGACTACTGCGAGCTGGCAACTGCAGCTTGAAAATACAAGCCGACGATAAACCAAACGTGTGCTGTTTTGTGTCGTGATGATGTGAATGTCACTATGGAGAAAATGTCAAAAATGCTGTTTTGAAAATGTGCTCAATTTGAATAAAAGCTGTGAAAAAAGTGCATAAAAAGCTGTTATCTCTGAATCAAAACAGTTTGTATTTCAACCAAGACATTTACAAGCACGTCTAAGCTCATTTCTGTTGCAAATATGATCATTATTTTCAGAAAATGTATTGCCACAGTACTGTAACATCGACAATACTGTAACTAAGATGGGCCTTTTTGTTTTTTCGGACACACGCCCTGTTGAATAAATATGGTGTTGTCCTGTTTCAGCTGAGAAGAGGACCTCGAGGACCCCCCGCAGGTCACAGCAGCCCAAGACTCTCAACTCTCCGGAAGAGTCCACCTACTACAACCTCATCCATGTGAGCCGGCCCACCACACTCCAACTACTCTTTTCAACAAGTGCATTATCAAACAAGAACTTTACTTTTGACACTACAGTTTTGTTTTAATGTTGTATTTGTACAATCATAATGGGCCACATGTTAAAAATAACTTGAACTGTTTATCTTGGCTTACAGTCCCAAAGTTTCTTTTTAAAAATGTATTTAAATACAGTACAATACTGCTTGAGGATGAATGCATTTGTTGCTACTGATAGAAAGTGAAAGTGTAAAATATAGTCCACTTTAGTTTTTGGGGAATCAGGCAAATCAATACCATGTTTTGACAAGGTAATGCAAAAATGTCCACACACAAAATGTGTTTAAAAAAACCCATTTAAATACATTTTTGAAATTCAGTATATCTGCACATATTTTCTGCAAATACTACTACAACTACAATGATGCACCAACCTACAATACTATTTTCCATTTGAATACTCACTCTAAACAAAAATGTTATATTTTGTGGAACAAAATTTCTGTAATCGTGACACCAACTACCACTAAACGTTGGAATCCAGCTAATAGCAAACAAACCAAAAGAAAACTATTGATAAGGTAAAAGTCACATGACAATAATGCATTTATTGACTGTTTTCAGCGTTCAGTCCAAGACGATAAACGCAAACCCAGGAAAGACGGGTGAGTGACCAGTTCCATTTCTTTAACTCGTCTTTACTTTTTACTGATCACCTCCAGCTTATGCTACCTTTCCCATTAACACCACCTTTACTTTGAGACAATGTAAGAGCATACCTACATATTAAACACAGATCCCACACAGAGAAAGCAGATAGATGGAGTGATAGGGTCAGAGGGGGCCACACTACCCCAGAGACACACACGGAGGTGGGGGGGGGCTGAACATCAAGGGTAATCATTTGTTAGCAGATAAATAAAGGCAGCAGCGGCGATGGACAGGGGCTGTTTACATGCATCATTAAGGATGAGAAGGTCAGCAGGAAAGATAGCGTCTGAGGCCCGCGCTGACAGCAGGAGGATGGGAGCGTGTGGGAGGTAGAGGAGGAGCAGGCCTGAGTGTGGAGCTGATAAGAAGGAGGGCGGGCATTTAAGAGAGCACCCAGAGATTTATATAAGGCTGTAAGTCTAAAGAAAAGAGGTGTGTGTTCTTCTTCTTACAACATCTTGCATTATGCATGTGCATTATGGGAAGGTACTTGTATTTGTAAATGAAGTTATCTGTCTGTGCTTAACAATGTGTTTCTATTCCCTGAAGTTATGTGTGCAGTTGTGTTGGTCTAGTGGTGCTCCCTGGGCTCTCACATGCTTTATTTTAGACAGCTTTAGTTCTGTTTCTGCCCTTTCATTTTTTTTTAAAATAATGTGACTGAACAAAACACGACACAGAGAGAGAAGAAAATAATAAAATACTAAAAAAGAGTATCACGTGACAATAAAATCTAATTACCTTATATAAAAAATAGATCAAGAAGGTTGTCCAACATAAATGTCCTATTTCTTCCAAAGATTGTGTAATTTGTCCATTTTCAAATTGAGTCTTTTTTTACCCTGTTTTGCTAACACTGAATCCACTTTCATTACAGCATTCACAAATAATAATCCGACTAAAAACATGGTTATAACAGTAGTGTTGATTGTTGAAGTTCTGCCATGCACCTTAGTGATCGCTGCTGCTTCTAATCTTGTATCAACAATCATCATGGGTCAGCTTAGCATCTAGAGGAGAATGCTTCTGCACATTAAATTTGCCATAGTTTATTGCCCGATGCAGCCAAGTGCTGCCCAACACACAGTGGAGCAAAGGTGGTTAGCAACAGCAGCCGGTCAAAGATGAGGGGAGCTCTCCAGTGTTCATAAGCTGACCAACAGGGCACAGCCACGTCCCCCCTGGTCCTGGCTCCAACATAGGGAAGCGGCTTGTGCAGCGTGTGGTGTCGGTGAATCAAAGCCCAGTGTGCTAGGATAATTACAGGAAACACGCTATCTGTTATCAGTATATGTTAAATATGTGAGGCGTATTGAACTTCCTCTGGCTCTGTTCATATTGAGGTTAAAGCCCAGGTCCAGCTGCAGAACAGGCACGGTGAGAAGGACAGACACGGTGAGATGAGCCTTTGTGGAGCTGATAGTTGCTTTATCCTCAGTCTGGTGGGCACAGAGATGCAGACTGCAGACTCCATAATTACAGCCCTATTGTAGCTAAAGATAAAACGACCAATGTATATGCAAATGTATGTGTATGAATTTATCAAGAACTTTGAAGATGAAATGCTTTATAAGATATTATTTGAGCAGTTGGTTATCCAGTCTAATATTTATCTACGTATGTCATAGTCATTTCATCAAAACAAGTATTAAAGGTGGTATGGACGATTTTTTTCAGCAAATTTTTTTATCATATTTCCTCGTGGCGTGGATAAATCATTTGTCCTGCCACATATCAATCATAAAACGCTCCTATCGCTCACCTGCAGCCGCGTGCGGTTCGTCCCCACGTTTCCGCGTGCCTAAGCGCATGGATCTATTATAATATAGTTCCCTCAGTGTACGGGGCAAAATGAAGACGGAGAAAGACAGTTTGAGCTGACGCAGAAGTGGACAGAAATCTACGGGAGACGAGCGATGTGATGCGCTCCGTTGCACTAATAAACAAACGCACGTGTGTGTTGTATCAGTCCGCACGGGGAAGTGCGCATGCGCACTTCCGCCTGCGCTCTCAAATCGCCGAAAAATCGTCCATACCGCCTTTAAAGTATCTCTTTTAGTGCACTCTATAAAGTATATTGTAAAAATGGCTATTTGTGAACAAAAATTGCCTGCATGATTCTATACTTTTTAAAGGCATTTTGCTGGATGAGAATCATAAGATGCCAATGTTATCCACTCAGAGACAATGTTGGACTAAGTTAGTGTTTACTTTACAGGCCTTTTATTTTATTAAATATCTGCATTTTCTAATCAGTCTGCAAAAAACGATTTAACTAATTGTGATGGTTTCTTGAATTACTCTTTACTCTTTCAGTACTGGGAAGTTACTGGACGTAAATGACCAGTACTACCCAGGCCTGTCCCCCAGCTCCACACCTGAGAGGGGCCGCTCCGAGGAGAGGCTAGAGTCTGGGAGCAGGAGTGTGTCCCCAGAGAAGACAGGGCAAAGAGAGAGGGCGCTGACTGAACAGCCTCCTCCAACACGCAATACACAGAACAGGTTTGGACCATAACAAATATTTTGACATCAAATCTGCAACTAAACAGATCCTTTAAAATGCTCTGTCATCAAAATGTTCAAAAGTCTAGGAATGGAGGCAAAAGGAAGTAAACCATGACATCCTATCTACAACGATTTTGACTTTCCAGGGTAGAAATGTCACACAAAAAGTGTAGTGATCTGTAGTAAAGTATATGTAATAAATCTGAAGATAAAATGGAAAAACTATTGTGCTGTCAACATTTTTGTCCAGTAAAACCTAAACATGTGGCTCCTAAAAATCTCCCAGTAAATGTAAATGTAATGTAAAATACAATAGTAAATATATTTAAACTGAGTTGTTTTACTTTACAAAACCACATATAATTCATATTCTGTCATATTCTGAGGTTAATCCCAGTTTCTCTATCGGACTCACATTTAGTTCCACTTCACTTTTGCCTCCATTTTGTTTTACACACTTTAAAGGGTCCATATTGAATATTTTTGTTGCTCTGAACAGTATGACATAGCCATAAATACATATTGTTCTTAACGTAGTTGAGTGCAATTGCGCTTTGTTTTGCTGGTAACTATCCAATAAAAAACAGACACAGAATCATAAGCATTCACTGCTAAGGCCGAGCTCCAATCTAAAACCTGTGACCCGGGCCGTGTGTTTGTACCCGCCCTTGTGCCAGGTCAAACAACATAAAAATGACTCCATGTACATGTATTTCCCTCCAGAGCTCCAAGCCGTTCCTTCTGACAGCGCACAAACATGACAAATGAGAATCTGTCCTGAACATGAATCACTCCATGTTTTTCCTCGGTTCACTCTTCCTCCACATCTCTCTCGTAGTTGTGTGTTTTTTGTGCTTTTCTGTTCTGTCCTCTGTTTGAGCTCAAAATCCAGATTGTTCCCGATGTGTTGTGTGCAGGCGCTCGGTTCCCAGAATGACCTCCACAGAAAGCCAAAAAGAGGACAGACCTTACGACTACAGACACCTGCTGAGGAAGACATCGCAGAGACAGAAGCTCATCAAGCAGTACTGACCGCTGTCAAACTTGCACATTTATTTGACGTCGACAAATTATGTTGTCACAATGGATTATTTGAATGTCACTGGACACTTTTCTATGTGTATAATATTGTAAGATAATAGAGATTGCAAATGGAGAACTTAATGCTCTGGCTAATATTTGTGTTTTGTGCTTAATTTACTGTGTTTTCATCTTATCAAGAGTCTTGCCATAAACTGTCTATTGTTTCTGAGTTAAATGTAAATAAATCAAAGCCTCTTTTTTTCAGAATAGAACATTTGCATGGTTTTGTTGTGCTGCAACGTTTCCGTTCCTTAAACTGAAAACTAAGATTTAAAGTGAATCCAGTAGGCAAGTGGAGAGAGCATATCAGAATTATACCTTTCAATACCTGACTATTAAAGATATTCTTCCTTCGGTGACTGCTTATGAGTAATTCAAGACCTCCCTCTTAAAGAGGGTCAAAGGCAATGGCACAGAATGTGACTTCTACTTTATTTTCTACAGTACAGAGATGTTTCCAGATAGCCCTGCTGGTATCACACTGACATCACCAGACTGTCATGTTTCTGTGAGCGTTTCTGTGAGACTGAACCCTTGACCTTTATTTGACATTTGAATGGAGAAATGCCCCAGGGGGTTTGTGTTGTATGGACAGAACTACGTATGAAAACACATTTTGAACACAACTATAGTGTAAAGAGAGCATCTATGACAAAGGAAAGTAAAACAGATGTACTTTAGCTATTACAACATACAGAGGACATGCTTTGACTTATTAGAACTAAGAGTAAAATGTGGTCTGGATCAGCTGGAGCACGTACTTGGGAAACATGTGTTTTGAATTTGCCATTTTTACCTGATGTCAAATTGACTCTTCTATCTCCAGTATTTCAGTAAAGAGAACATTTGAAGTGACACATTTTGCTCTATTTCGATAGTGATTATTTAAGTCCTAGCTTAGCTTCCCCTCCGGAATGAATTTGGGGTTTCAAACGCATATCCTATAAGGCGTGATAGAAATTCATCTAAACTAAACTTGACACGTCCTGAATTGTATAATCACCAAATGCACAGGTTATACACTGGTGTGTGAATGGTAAATTTTGAACTGGTGACGCCCCACCAGTGCCTGTAAGGAGGGTGGAATGCGCACGTCATGTATTTTAGCCAAGTGTCCTCAGCCCTGCTGCTTCCTCCTCCCGGAGGCGGCCAATTACAGGCGTCGCTCTACAACAAAGTAGGTCTGCAATGTGTGGCACACAAATGAGCTGGCTCCACTGTCTATATGGAGGGTAAGTTAACAGAGCACAGAAAGTCGGGAATGTATGGAGGCACGACGCAAATCACTTCGTCATGACCTGAGATGAATCACAGAGCGGAGGCATTTCTGGTGACGTGAAGTTTAGGGGTTTTACAATTAGAGGTGACTCATGCTGCACAACCGCAGCTTCTGTGGCCGCTTTTGACGACTATCTACCCTTTCTACTTTTATTTATATTTATTATTATTTTTCTTTAAATCTAACCTCTTTTAAAGTCTCTTTCGATGTAGTTTTACTCTGATTGGGCAAATTTAGCTTGCGCGTTGATGTGGTATTTCGGAAGCCAAAAGAGCGTGCTTAGCGTGGGAGCGCGGAGTGTGAGCGCGGAGAGTGAAGTGAGCTGTTGGATCAGACGCAGCTCCGTGAAGCGCGGCTGTGCACCTGTGGACCTCTGCAGAGACACCGTGGACTCATAATGTGTTTTCCTTCATTTACCTGGGATTTGTCTAGAGCTTAAAGCCCGAAGGAGTCGGATGCACGGCTGGATTTGGAGCAGCGTGCCCAGGTTCAGCACCATCACTGTGAACAGCTCTCGATCGTCAGGTGGATGGGCTCCGGTCTGCGAGCGTCGAGCAGCTCCTAACTGACCATGGCATCGCACGGATTCTGGTCCCTGGGCGCGGAGAACCCAGGGACAAACCCCGGGAGTCAGAGTCCCAGCACGAGTGAGTGGCGCTTTGTTTTTTCCTCCTCACGAGAAGCGCGCGTAGGTTCACTGCTTCTGCGCCAGTTCACTGCTGAAAGGGCCTGTTACGATGTCCAATGTCTGTTTTATCTTTCCCCACAAGGCAGATGTGTTAGAAGAGCCTTTGTGCCACTTTATTATTTAAACGAGCTCATTTCTCTATTGTGTTTGATTAATCACCTTATCTCTTTAGCCAGGGCTTGGTGCCAAGCGGCGGCCCAGAAATTACCTGTAGGAATTGGATCAAAATTATGTGGTACGTCTGCACAAGCAGTTGTCTTGACCTCAATTTCACCGTGCTAAAATATTGCATTGTTACTTATATATCATTGTGTCGTCGACTGTGTGTTCTCTCAAAGCGCTGTTAAATGTGGGAGAAGAAGAGAAACCCGTGGATCCTGGCGCCAAACAGCCGCCACCAAGCGCCCCTGGCCCCGGCTGCGGCTGTACCAAGACCTGCACCTGCAACAAGACTGCCGTCTTCTCTGACCTTTATTCAACAGGTACGAGCACAAACACGGACACAGCGCGGGCCACAGCAGCACAGGGGAAATAAAACGCATAGACATGTCATATTTCCCGCCCTATAATTAGTCAAAATGAAAAGAAGGCCACTTTGCTTTCTGATTGCGTTTTAAGGCATATTGCAAAAGCATCAACAGAAAGATTTTTTAAGAATTGTTAGAATGTTTCTCTTTTTTATTTGGTTGACGTCTTTGTCGCTTCAGTAAGGTCACCTTCAGCGAAATGACACGTTCAGGTGCGCTCTGGTGCAGCAGTACATTTCCTTTAAATAAGAACCCATTTTAATCTTTTCTAACATACATAGACCGAGGGTGTTGTTCTGGCTCTAGGTTACTTTATTACGAATAAAACGGATTTTAAAAGCAGACACTTTTAATTTTGGTTGAATTAAATTCGTTTTTATTTTTAAGATTTAGACTATCCGTTTTATGAAACCGAGAGACTGCTTTACCTTCTCCTCTTCTGTAATGTTGTGCAGACCTCCTCCCCGCTGTGGATGGAGACACCAAAACCATGACTTTCCTGCAGGAGGTTGTGGACATTTTACTGGCCTACATAACGGAGTCCTTCGACCGGGAAACCAAAGTCATAGATTTCCATTACCCGAACGAGCTCCTGCAAAAGAACAACTGGGAGCTGCAGAACCAGCCCGCCTCACTGGATGACATCTTAATCAGCTGCCGCGCCACGCTCAAGTACGCCATCAAAACAGGTAGGCCACTAAAACAGGTAGGCCACTAAAACAGGTAGGCCACTAAAACAGGTAGGCCACTAAAACAGGTAGGCCACTAAAACAGATAGGCCACGCGAAGTGAGACAAAACATGGCGTTTTTAGAGAGTAGAATCTTGTCACGTTTTTGTCAAAGGAAAAGTGTTACTGTATTTGTATACTGAGATTTTGACACTAAATTAATTGCGCGTATTTTGAAATTAATTAGGTCTGAAAAAAAATCTGCTCAATTTATCCAGGCCTGTTTATAAGTTTATACTGGAGGCTTTTATTAGGCAATTATCTACTTGGCTAAAACCCTAATTTGACCTGGCAAACAATGTTAAAGGGACGTTCTGAAGAAAAAAACTAAAATCTTAACTAAAATGAATTGTTTGTATACCCTAAGTTTAAAATTGCATTACAAAAAAAAATCCAAATGATGATCTACATAAATGGTTTTACAAGGAAATTGGCACAGAAAGCGCAGGTCTAAAAATAGTCCAGTTGGGGGATGATGGAGCACGCCTATAAAAGGCAGTCAGGGACTTTTTTCAGCTCCGGCATGACCACCAGACCGATAAATGGTGACGCAGTGAATCTGTTTCACCAAAGAGCAGATAATAGCCTAATAAGCGGGCTTCACAGGCCAAGTCCATTATTCTGAAGTGACTGACAGGAGAGCAGAGCACATTTACCCAAACAATATGTCGCTGTTTGCAGATGTATTCTCGTCGGTTGTAACAATATAACACAACATAGGAGATGCCTTATTTTTATGTCAGTATCTTTTAAGATTTAATTGCTGTGTTTCCCCCATCCTGCCATCTTATTTCACCAAAAATGTTTTCAGATTTTCTAAAGATGTCTCAAAATGTCATAGCAGCTGCTTATGCAACCTACAATTACGTGGTTTAAAGATGGCAGTCTCGTTCCAAACTTACAGACACCATAAAGATGCTCTTTTTCATTTTATTGACAGGAGATAAAATGTTCAAATTGCACCCGACTCACACGCTTCCTTCTTTCTGTCTGATCCAGCCCACCCTAGGTACTTCAATCAGCTTTCTACAGGCTTAGACATGGTCGGACTGGCAGCTGACTGGCTAACATCCACAGCCAACACCAATATGTAAGTATGTGGCCTGTTCCGCGTGATTTGAATGATGATAATAACAATGCATTCTATTTCCGGCGTGTCTGTTTGCTGTCTGCTCACGCTGATAGCACCCTAACCCCCCCCCTCTCTCTACTCTATCACAGCAAATGAATAGCCTGACAATAAAAGAGCACGGCCCCCCCTCGCCCCTCCCGTTCACCCGTCCTGCCCCTGCCTTTTATCCCCCCTCGTCACCTCTGGACCCCACGGGGATTCAAGAGGGGAAATTAGCTCTGAAATTAAATTCGGACTAATCTTGTGCAAATTTAAGTGTCTGTTTTCGGGTGATAAACTCCCCTGGCAGATGTAGGGGGACTGCGGAGTGCCAGTGTTTGCACAAGGTTTATTTTGAACGCACAATGCTTAATGTGGCAACTGTTACGGGCTGTCCATGGAAAAAACTGTTAGACATTCTAAGGAGAAATATTATAGCAGAAAACAATGTATTTTTTATGCTTTATAAATGAAAATAATATATATGTCAGGTTTATTAGGTCTATTAGGTTAATTAATTGATAATTGTGATTATTCCAGTCACAATATAATCGTAAGAGCTGAACAATAATAATTTAATTGGATCTACAGTTAAAAAAAGACGTGCTTTATTATCTGACTGTGTTTGAACTTTATTTTGTCTTTCTTATAGTTCACCTTCATAAAGCATGGTCACAAACTTGATGACGAGTAACATATTAAAGTAACACATGCAAATGAAAGAAAATTAAAGATTCCTCTGTTGTTTCATTACTTTTTTGATATTATGACATCCCTAGTAATACGTTTTAATCTTTAATTTTGATTTTTGTCTTCGTTACGTCTTTGTGTGATGAGCTATTCCTCTCTATAACTACATGTGTCTAACCTGCGCCGTGTGGGATTTCAGGTTCACGTATGAGGTGGCCCCGGTCTTTGTGCTGCTGGAATACGTCACCCTAAAGAAGATGAGGGAAATCATTGGCTGGTCGGACGGGCGCGGGGATGGCATCTTTTCTCCCGGTATGTAAGCAGAGGCCACACCCCTCCGAGTCAAAATGGAATCGTCTGCTTGTGCTGAAATGTGTCTGTGTTTGCATCTTGACAAGGCAATTAGCATAAGATGATTTTCTTGTCTAACTTTAACCCCCGTCGACCGCAACTTTAATTTCTCATTTGCATTTCGTCTGGTACAACATGAGCAGCACACGTTGCACAAGACAAAGGATTTGATTGGCTGGGACACGATAAACACCAGGCAGATTTTTGAAAAGATTCTCTGTTTGCATCTGTCCTTGTTTATTACATTTTTCTCTTTTAGTGTCAGCGAATAAAAGCCTGCATCACTCCCTGGAGACGTTGGGTTTGAAGCTGCAATTTGTCAGAAATGACTGAGGTGTGTCTGTCCTCTAGGTGGTGCTATTTCCAACATGTACGCGATGCTGTTGGCCCGATTCAAGATGTTCCCTGAAGTGAAGGAGAAAGGAATGTCATGCATCCCCACGCTGGTGGCCTTCACATCCGAGCACGTAGGCCTCACTTTTCATTTAGCGCATTTATATTCAAATCTACTTCACTCTAAACAGTTCAAATAAAAACATATATCTGGTTTACAAATGTAGGACACAATCGATAGTTATTTTTCATTAATTGTGTATGGCATCTTAAAATAATAGCTACAGTCACAATACAAGGGATTGATTTTATTATAACAAATAATAGTAATTCATATTCTTACAGCAGCATTATAATAAAAATATAATAGATATAGATTTTTTTTACTATATCTGTTAGTAATGAGCCACAGTAGGTGTCAAAATAAAAAGGACATTTTTTAGCTTACTTAATAACTCAGATTTGTGCTCAGATGATTGAAAACTACTGCATTCACGAGTTTCAGATCCCTTTTTATATCTGAGGTCTTTTGTCCTTTCAAAAGCTATAATACTTAGCTTTGAATAGTTAATTTCTATGGCAACAGTATCAGATTTCCATCCCACTGAACCCCATGGATAAGCACAAAAACAATTTAAACATGAAACACAGTGTTTAAATCATACGTGACCGTTTTGTCAATGGCGACATTTACCTTCCACACAGGCCTGTCACATAATATCACACTTTATCTCTGAAGGACATCCAAAACACTTTGAGGCTAAAGCTTCAGACATGACACAAACAGTTATTCTCATTACATCCCTTGCGACTTCACTTGGATTTTCACATCATTTAAGCTTTTCACTGTGGTGTTTTGCTTTTTTTTCTCAGAGCCATTTCTCCATCAAAAAAGGCGCAGCGGCCCTGGGCATCGGCACAGAGAGCGTGGTTTGCATCAAAGTGGATGAAAGGTACTAACTAGAGGTAAATTATCAGTCAGCCTGGAGATTCAAAAACATCTCATGCAGCTCAAGCTTTTCCGTTTGTTGACAGCGGAAAAATGATACCAGCCGACCTTGAGAGAAGAATACTGGAGGCCAAACAGAAGGTAATCTTATGCAGATTATAATAAGCTGCTATAAATAGAAGGATTTTTTATTTCACACTTCAGTGATTTTAATATGACATTGAAAATACTAAAAGAGATGAAGAAAAATCGACTTTGTTTATAGCAATATTGTCTCTCATTGAGTTGTTTTTGCTGTTTTGTCAATCCAAATAATGTACCAGAAGTAGCTTTTTGATCCAGACACTACAAGTATCTATTTGCATCATGTTGCTAATAGCTGTGCTGCCACTTAGTTATTTCAACATGTGTCACTTCCTAATGTTCTCAACAGAGGGCGATATGCCTAATCCCAGGTGTATTTGTGTTTTGTACAGGGGCTTGTGCCTTTCTTTGTGAGCGCGACTGCAGGGACAACCGTCTACGGCGCCTTTGATCCACTTATTGCCATTTCTGATATTTGCAAAAAGTATGACATCTGGATGCATGTGGACGTGAGTAACCCAAAGATTACACTGGACGTCTTGAGTCACACAGCTTACATTTCATTACACCTTGGACAGCTCTGATGTGCACTGACTTGCTTGAAGCTTGAGCTCACCAGTGACAAATGTATTATACGCTGTGTTCTGACCTAGATAGGGGCTGGCCATTTCCTATCTAACAGTGGAGATGAGAAAAAGTGGAACAGAGGCCGTAAATCATCCCCTGGCCTAACTTTGCCATCACGGCCCTCACGCTGAAGTGTATTAATGAAGGTGATCCGGGCCTGACAGGGGACACCTCTATTAGAGACACAAAATGGCTTTGTCTATCATTTCTCAACCAACTCAGCTGGAAAAAAAATATGACTTGTTTTTAGACAGATGATTTTATATGCAAGTACAAATCAATTAAACTGTATATTGCAGTTACAGATACAAATGATGACAATTCCCATTATTAGCTGTAATCAATTCAATATTAAAGACCGTTACGAGAAAGGTCTTTCAATCACGCTCCATTTTGCTGAGTAATTGTATAATATTCTCCCTGAATTGCCTTTTTGTGATCAGGGAGCTTGGGGAGGGAGTCTGCTCATGTCCAGGAGACACCGGTGGAAGCTGGATGGTGTTGATAGGCAAGTCCTTTGTATTGATATCATTATTATGTTCATAATAATTCTATACAAAAATAATAATAATACATAATAATACAAAAAAGCGGATCGTAATTACTGTATACAAGGCTTCACAAATGCTTTGTTTTCTGCAGGGCCAATTCTGTGACATGGAACCCACACAAGATGATGAGCGTGCCTCTACAGTGTTCTGCTCTGTTGGTCAGAGAGGAGGTATATCTATCACTTTATCTCATATCTATGTTTTATGATACACAGAGCATTGTGTGACTAATGTTTGCTGTGCTGACAGGGTTTGATGCAGAGCTGCAACCAGATGCACGCCTGCTACTTGTTCCAGCCGGACAAACACTATGATCTCTCCTACGACACCGGGGACAAGGCCCTGCAGTGTGGACGCCACGTGGATATCTTCAAGCTGTGGCTCATGTGGAGGGCCAAGGTACGCCATCAACCATCCCCTCTTTTTCTTTCAGTAACACTTGTAACTGGTACCAATTCCTTATTTTTTGTGGTCACAGGGCACCATTGGCTTCGAGGCTCAGATAGACAAGTGCTTGGAGCTGTCTGAGTACCTCTACAACAAGATCAAGGACAGAGAAGGATATGAGATGATCTTCGATGGGAAAGTACGTCCACACTATGCGCAGTCACTACACTAGACAGCCCAAAGACTCTGTGTTTTTGGCGTCATTCTGGGGACTTGATGGGGACATGGGGTTTTGTGTTGGATGGATGCCTTTTTTTTACCAATAGCCGCTAGTAGAATGCACTGCTATTATGCTCCATGAATGGTGTAATTGGCCATAATTGCCTCTATGCATATGAATAGACCAGTGTCTGAACTACACACAGTGTATGACAGGGTTATTAGGGCAAACACTTGATTTCTCAGAGAGTGCCTGCGCATGCAGAGTCATGTATAGTTAAAGCTATAGGCCTATTGTTTTCCTGCGGAGCCACAAAAGGCTGGGGGCTGCCTCACCCAGTGGGTGATGGGGAGAGTGCCAAGTCCTTTGGGCACCATCCCAGGTGTTCACTTGTCTGCACATTACTTCCATCTGATGCAGAGTCCACCGAGACTGTATAAATGAGCCTGCTGTGCTTGGCCGCTCGGCTGTGGGTGATACATCCTGCTCTCAGACAGCAGAAATGTAGCTTTTAGTGAGTGACAGAATGACCAAAGAGAACTCTTTACACTTTCAATGCTGTAAACTCAAATGTGGAAAAGCAAATGCGATGCATATGTTATGTAAAATAATAGTAAACAATTAGTTTACCTGGGATTATGCCCTTTATCTACTAACAAGTACATAACAAGTATATTTTCTGCTGAGAAAAGTTACATTATGACAAACATTATGACACATTTAATAGGACTAATGAGTGTGATCAGGAAAGGACCAGGAACACTGCTTTTGTGTTGAAATCTTGGCACATAAATGAAGAATAATCGTTGCAGTTGTGTTTGTGTGTCTGACTCGTGAGTTCTTTGTCCCACAGCCTCAGCACACAAATGTCTGCTTCTGGTACCTGCCCCCCGGGGTCCGCTACATCGAGGACAAAGAGGAGAAAAAGAAGCAGCTGCATAAGGTGGGTCAGATGGAAAAATACTGTTCTGAGAACCTGGTATGGAAAACAAAATAAAAACCATGACATTACAGAAGACAGAACTGTGACGTAAAAGAAGACATTTTGTAGTAATTGACCATCAGTGTGATCAGATGGACCACGAGGCATTCAAATAATTCATATTACACAGAATGACCTTCAGTCATAAATTGTTACATTACATTTTCCAATATTTGCTTAGCACAAGGACAGTGGTCATGTTTGGTTGGTTTTTGTGGTCAGTGCTTAAATTTATGTTCTGATGAATATGACCCTGACTGCCAAGTGGAGATACAATGACATTTTATGACATTTTAAAATACTTACATCTTTCAAAAAGGAAATACAGGTAGGAACATTCACATACATGTACCTCAACAGCATCATTTGGTGGCGTAAACATGCTCTTTCATATGTATAAGCCCGTTTTAAGTCAAATGTCACTGCGTCAGTTGTTGTGAAACTACAAGTAGAGTGAGTTTCAAAGTTGTAATTGAACGTGCCACCACACAAGGCCTGGTCGTCACGGAGATAACCCTGGACGTGGCAGCAGTCACAGCTCTGTGGCACACGGCTGTCACATTTAGCTGTCAGTGGCTGCAGATAATGACACCACAGACCCGGATCAGGGGAATGAGTGCAGACTGGGACTAAAACACAGACGAGATCCTACTTATCTCCACAAGTGTGCGAGAAAATTAGAGTCTAGAAATATTGACTTCAATATAGGCTGTTGATGAAAAGTATTAATGTATTATTGGAAAAGTAGATGATATGATCCAATACAAATGATGCTTGAGTTGAAATGTTGGCTGCTCATGTTTTAAGTTAATACGTTATTGAATCAAAATCCAACAATAATGAAAACTCTGCAATTAATGTTATGTTGTCTGCAAACAAAATAATTAACAGGTTTTGTAGTTTACACTCTTAAAATATGTTCTAAAACGCATGTGTTTCTTGTATTAGTGGTCATGGATGTGTTTACTACTAATAATAATACAGTTTATTTGTTGACACCTTTCGATGCGCTTTCGATGCACTTTAAAGAACATGACAAAAGCAGGAAACAGTGATATTTAGGAAAGTTATGATTTCAGGTGATATAACAAACACAAGTAGAATAGTTTAAACTCACAAATCTGATCGAAAACTATTGTAGAACTTTTAAACCGTTCAAATGTCACATAAGGTCATTTATTGATTCATGGATATCCTATTAATTTGCTTTATCGAATGCTAGTATTCCTTCAGCAATCTAAATTACATTACATTACATTATATTCATTATAATAAACTACTAAAACCAAACAAAAAACACCTCTGCTAATCTCAAACCTGTTACAGCAGCAGAGAAAACCAAGAACTCTAACGGGACAGAAATAGACTCCGTGTGACACAGCTATTGTGTCTTTTCACCGCCGTTGTAATGAAAGTGCATTTGTGCTGCTCCAGGTGGCCCCGGTGATAAAGGCCCGCATGATGGAGTACGGCACCACCATGGTCAGCTACCAGCCGCAGGGGGACAAGGTCAACTTTTTCCGCATGGTCATCTCCAACCCGGCCGCCACCTTCGAGGACATCGACTTTCTCATTGAGGAGATCGAGCGACTGGGCCAGGACCTATAAGACTCCTCTTCTCATGTTCCCCTTTGACGGATGAAATGTTGTCGTGAATGTACTGGTAAATCTTCCTCCTGTCCCCCCCCCAGACCTTGCATTTAAGAGTATATCGAAAAAGATATAAAGTAAATAGATATAATCATTAATATGTATTGTAGCTTTTGTGTGGACGGCCTTGGTCTAAAGGCAAAAACGCTTCTGTCGACTTTCCCTATAGTGGCATAGACTTCCGAGTAGTGTAAGTGACGTTTGTATGTAACTTATGTGATCTGAAACGCTTGTGCAATAGAAAGACGTTATTTTTCTGAATTATCATTTTGCCGTTGGAAAGTGCCAAACGTGCTCGTGTTTTATTGTAACTTAATATTTGGAACTTGTAAATGAAAAATAGCACTTCACCTTACCTCAGCTTGAGTAACTGCCTTCACATCTGCACAATTCTCTGCTGGTAACGCCGAGACAGCGCCCCCTACAGTCTCACAGACCACTTTGTATGCATGACGTTCAGTAGTGTTGTTAATTACATGTAAAGGACTGTCATTTTGTACGCCACCAGCTACTGTATATGTGGGACCATTTGTAATCAAGCAGTATATTCCACTGTATGTAGGGTGCTTTCTGTGTCATATGAGGGTAATAATAGAACTAGCGCTGCCATTTGAGGACATGCAAAGTTATGGTCCTTAATATTTTTGGAATTTAATTCAGGCATGTCAGAAACTTTAATGGGGCAACCAAAGACTAAAATATGGTGGTATGCCTTGAGATTATAGGGATTGTAACTTTATACAAACCTGCTTAAAATGTAATTGTCTGTGGCTGTTTAAGAGCACTTGTGAAAAAAGTGCAAGCCAGGGTGATGCAAGTAATGGCAATATCGGAGTTAGAAGACTTGAGAAGAAAACAAAACAGCAGCTAATGTATACCTGACTTGCACTAAATCATTAGGGACAGGTTTCTCCCTTAGCATTGCAACTGAGATGCTTTCTTTGTTCATTCACAAGCAATATTTGGATCTGTAAAAACTGCAAAATGATTCCAAAAAGACAGTGAAATCTAGTGTGGTCACGGTAAGGATAATCACCAGAGTAGTGAGCTCAGCCCTGTGCTGTGCACCTGGAGGTCAGAGGTGAACCCTGCTCTAAGCTGCGGTTCTGTAGCATTTTATTAGAAGTTAGACAAGCACAATTGGCTCTTCATGGTCGCTCAGTGTACAATCATAGAGTGTAAATAGACTTTCAAGATGTCCTAAGTACATATCTTTGTGTATACATATGTGTATATAAGACATGTAATCAGAGACTATTTGTGATCTAACCATATTTTCTCTATCTCCAGCACAGCTGTGTTGCTAGGCTTTTTCCTGTGTGTTCGTATGTTGAATACTTGATTAGTGACTCCAGCTCTTTCAAAGAAATATGTTTCAGGGACCGGCTTTAAAGGAGATGGCTGCCTCCGCCTCTCGCTGTCAGAGAGGCGAGGTGCAGCGTGGCTTTCTGACCATTATGCAAAGCCATTTGGACTCTGAAGCTGTGTTTTGTGCACAAGTGATACTTGACAGTGTGTGCCAATGTGTACTTTAGTGTCTGTATTTCTCTTGTTTGTTGCCTTAGTATTGTCTCGTTTTCCTCCCACAGGAGGCTGTGCACTTTAGAGTATACACATGACCCAATAATGTGCAATGTTCCATGGTTGTTTCTAAGTGGCTGTGTAAAATATGTAACTAAAGCTTGTTGGTCTGAATGTGTCAAAGCAAGAGTCTGTTCCAAAAGAGAGGCCTATTTTTGTTGTAAAGAGCTATGTAACCGTCTTACATCTCTAAATTCCTTTTGAAGTGTGTTTATTTGGTGTGAATCGGCGCACACACTGACACAGACAACATGAGATGCTGCTCCAGCAGAACGTCTCTGTGGTGGTCTCGGACATTTTGTTCCTCTTGCTGCTGCTGCTGCTGCTAGACCACTGCTTCCTTTGCACGTGCATGCACTGCCTTGCTTATCCAGCTTGTTTGATATCCTGTCCTATCTATCTATTTCTATATATTCTATATCCGTATAACAGTGTGTGTAGCTTTGTAATTAGCATTAGTGTGAGATGTATAGCCGGCCTGTAGTATAGTGCTCTGTCGCTTTAGCCTTTACATGTGATCTCTATGTCCTTGCTTGGTGTAACTCTCCTGTGCTAAGCATGCAAACCTCGCCTTGCATTACTCTTCTCTGCGCTTGACTCGCTCTCTCTCTTCTGCCTTTCTCTTCTGCTTGAGCCTGTTGCTGCTTGGATCCTAGCCTCTTATATCTGTGTGTAGTCCCTCCGCATGTCTATGGGAACGCTGCTTTCTGCTCTGCTCTGTATGACTTCTATCTTTCTCTCTTTCTCGCGCTTGGCCTCTGGTAGCAGTAACAAATATATATATTTCTGCCGGTGTTCCTTGGCTGCCCACTGTGGTTCTGTTCGGGCGTCTTAGGCTCCATGTTGACCTGTGTCATGGTGTGAAGTCCGCAGCACTTGTCTTTTACCAAACACCAACTCAAACTTATGGGATGTACATATGAGTGGTAATATACTATTTATTGTCAATGCATAGATATGATATAAATATTTTACAGAATTATTCTTTATTGTAACAGATATTAAGCCAGAGTGCAGTATGTTCTCTGAATATGGTGCAATTTAATGATATATTCTGCAAACTAATGTGCTCGCTTCTCTTAAACATTCATTTGTCCTCAGATACTATATGTTACTCTTAAGAAGATAGAAATAAATATTGTCAATTCAATCAACTGTGTTCTTTTTTCTTTATGCAAGATCTGGAAGTTTCTTTATTGTCCTTTATTTATGCACTAATATAATATTAAATATATTCATCAGATTTAGCCCAGCACTCCTCAACAGCAAATATATACATATAGGCTAAAACCATTTACCTTAAAAGATAAATGAAGACTTCTGGAGTGATCAGATTATGCAGATGTCAGGTAAACAATCTGATGTGAGTAATCTGACTTCTTTCTGATTGTTTACACCTGTGTAGATTTTTTGCAAGGAAAATTATGCAACAGCAAAAATATAAAATAAAAGTGCAACCTAATGTGACAAAGACAAGAATGAAAGAGAAAGTGTTAAAGATTGGAAGAATTATCAGAAACAAGTTGATGTAATCGTTTGTCCAGGAGTGATCAATTGTAGAAAAAGCTTCAGTTGTAGTTATCTGGCCAGTGTTTTAGAAAAACAAGACTTTCATCTTGGAGTCATTCTCAATCTGACTGAGAATGACTCACATCTTGTTTTTCTAAAACCAGATGATGACAACTGAAGAGTTGTTCTTCCAAATACAACAGTAACTGACACATGTTACTAAATGTTTTTGATTATTAGACTTCACTTTACAAGCTTAAAGGGCGTTATTGCGTTAAAAAAAACAAAGCATTATTGGGTTATTTGATTTGTCTAGTTGTGTGATTGTCTGTTTGTGACTCTTTTTTCTTCCTCCACTAGGTAGCACTATTTCCTCACTAATCAGCAATGCACCCTATCATATTAGTACTTTCTGACAAATAATATGCATTTATGGACTTTAGTTCACCTGGTGAGTTTACCCTGGTGGATTTTGAGCACATTTGTGTGTTTTTCAAACATCTGCACCTGGGTCCTGTTTGTGCATAGATAGGCTACATTATATGTCCTTACATTATATGTGCTTACATTATATGTCCTTACATTATATGTCCTTACATTATATGTCCTTATATGTCCTTATCTACACAGTCTGTCAACATGAAGCCACATTATTTTATGGCTTGATCTGCAATAAAGCCGGCTCAATTTAATCTGTTTGGTTTATTTCTTCTTTGTATAGCACCTCTTTGTTTTAACTCGAGCTACAAACATGCTGAATAGTCTTTACCCATAAACACTTTGCTAAATAAAATTATGCAAATTCATATTCATATTAATGCATTTTTCATCCACATTTTCCCATGCGTGCTTTTAAATGCCATAGCCTACTAAATAACCTATAGGCTATAAAATGTCAGCAGTAATAATAAGACCATTTAAACCAGATGTAAAATCAGAAGCAGAAGTTGGCACCTCAGTGTTCAAACCTATAAAGAGTTATTATCCATGACACTGCCATTTGATTCCAGGCAGCACAAGCAGGAGTCATAACTTATGTTCATAGTTCTCACTTCGCCAAATGAAGCGTGGTGTTCGCCATAAAAGAATTAGCAGGTGCTTAAGAATGTTTTAAAACTAGGCTGTGGGAAAATGACTTCAAAAATAACTTTAGAATTATAAAAGTCAATGGACAATATGGAGCATATGCCAAACCATGTCAGTGGCTGTAGGAGCCGCAGGTGTCCTGGGACAGTAGCTTTGACCTGGTCATTGGCTAACAGGCTTAAAGTAGTAAACATTTATTAGAAGTGTCCTTTTTATTTTGCTTTCTGTTCATTTGAAATAAGTCTATATATCTTATGTCAGAAAGGCCACTAGAAATAGAATAGAGGCAGTAGAGGCAGTAAGTAGGCGTGGCATTGTGGCTTATTTGTAGTGAGCCGTGAGTCCAGTCAGCAGAAGCAGTTTGTAAGTTTGTCAGGTACAAATTAATACTATTGTGACTAATATTTTATTTCATTTTCCTATATTTAGGTTCTGCAGAAAGGGAATGAAAGCAAAATATTTGGGACAAGAGCAGACAACCACAGACACTACAATAAACACACTCTAAACAGCTCATAGTCTTTTGCAGAAAAAGTCTGCACGCCTTTTTTAATGAACAATGGACCTCAAATCGAGAATGGGACATCCTTCCAGAGCCTGAGGTGGAAGAAAAATGTCAAAAGGCAGGCACCGGGAGTTTTGAAATGTCAGTGCGTTACATGTGGACAGTACGGTGCTGTGTTGGGCCCGGCCAGGCAGCCCACCATGAATTTAAATGCCCAGCACATCATTGGCGTTAGTGACCAGACGGGCAGTCAGGAGACGGAGCAGAGGACTCCTGCATGGAGGAGTTTGCCTAGCCTAATTTCATTGCAGACTGAAGTTTTATAGCAGAGATAGTTGCATTCCCTAAACATGGTCTTGATACTTGTAAGCCAGATGCCCTTTCTGCCACAAGCATAAGTCACACAATCCAACTGCGGCGGCTAATGAGGGACTTTTATAAATCTTGGACGAGAAATCCTAGTCTCAGTACTTTGTAAAGGTCGCCCATTAATACTGCATTTATTTTCATCAAGCCTGTTCCCCCCGACTGCAGATGGTAGTGTCATGTGACCTCAGTTCACTCCCATCAGCCTGACATGGAGCCCGCTCTCCCACAGTCTGAATATTTCCACCACTATCGTTAGCCATTATAAAGTCATTTAGAGGAGAGCATCAGAGCCCTGGCGTTTGCTCCAGTCACAGTCAGGGATAACACAACACTGCTGTTATCGACATGAAGCTGACTGATACATTCCAGCCAGAAATGAACAAATACTGCGGCTGCCATTGGTTTGTGAGAAGACATTATCTGAAGGAGCGTTGCAATAGCACCTGCTCATATGAAACGTTGTGTGTTGAAAGGATCGGGTGAAGGTGAATGGACTTTAAAAACGCAGAGGACACGTCATGGCTTGTTGACAAATGATGAGACTGTTTGAAACTGCTGCATAACTCAAACATGCACAAATGAAACAAAACTACAAGCTAAATAAACAGGATTTTTGAACAACAGTCCATAATAATTTGGGCCTTTTAAAATAACTTTCATTTCAAACTACATTGTTTCTTAACTACAGTTGTTTAATTATTCATAATTTATGCGTTGAGCTCTGTACATGGCACAAATCTTCGCAGAATGTCTAAATAATTAACAACATCTTGTTTCTGCTCACAAAATAAGCCCTTCTATCTGACTAAATGAGCCGCAGATAAGAGTCAAGTCAAGTTTGGAGTGATTTATGAATTTGCAGATAGTAAAAAGTGAGACTTGAGCGTTAGGACAAGATGGACAGGCTGATTTGAGCGCGGTCGTTCTCAGTCCACACCATGGTCCACACAGGCAGGACGTCTCCGGAGCTGGATAAACCAAAGCAGATGTGACGGAGGTGAGGTGAGTGCTGCTGGACCATCTGTCAGTGTCTGCTTTCACTCTGCTCTGCTGGGGTTACGGTCGCACACGGGAAGGGCCAAACTGAGCCCTGGTCCTATGTTATATCGTGAGTTCTGCAGTGCATCTTGTAAGTGGAGAAAGAGCAAAATTCAGAAATGAGAAAATGATGTAAAACAGGGTGATACAAATTATTGTAAGTGTTTCAATGGACATATAATGGTGTAATTGTGGTCCCAATAATGTAGAGAACTATGTCTTTGCATTTCATTTTTTCTGAATTATGAATGTTCACCCTAAAACACTTTATATTTTATGTAGAATTTAACTGTTTTTGTGTGTGAATGCACCATTGCTCATTGATCAGTTTTTTGTTTTTGTTTTTTTGTTTCAAAATGAAATGTATTTTAGATTAGTTTGGTAGAACATGGGCTTTAAAAAAAGTACAAATATAAAAAGTGTAGAAGTATTTACCAATAATCGATAATTATAATTAAAAGGTTCAGCTCTTTTTCCACAACAACATGCAGCTAGGACTGGATGTTGGTTATACAGTATAGGTTACCATGGTGATTATCTCTCTAGCCTATATTATTACACATTGGGGTCCCCCACATTCTTGTCTCCATAGAGATTCTATTGCCTTGCCTGAATTGTTCCACAGTTTGGCATTATGCTCACAAATACAAGCATTCTTACTTTGAGCAAACTCTCCTTCTGAAAAGCTGAGCAGTAACTTGGCCTGGTGGTGTGACTTGTTGCATGTTACCAATGGCGATAGATTGGTTTAATGCCATACTGTGGAACATTCTAGGCAAAGCAATAATGATATCTCCATGAAGATAAGGTACTCTTGGATACTTTTGTCCTCCTGTGTTATTGAACCCCCTTTGTCAGTCAGCGCTCATCCTCCCTGACACACACACACACACACACACACACATAGTGCACCCTCTGCCCACTCATTTATATGGGCGCTCTCACCGGGACGGCCCATCTGCAGGCTTCTGCTGGAGAAAGCAATTAACCTCACGCGGCGGGCCACAGCTGATATGAGGAGCCTGTTCAAATATACACCAGCAGTGAGGAGCCATTTGTCATCGTCAGCAGGAATCACTCTGGGTTATCATATACAGGTATTTATACAGGTTTGAAGATGTCCCCTCTCACTTTTAGGGCGTCAGGCGGAGCATGGCAGGAGACTATGTACATTCTCAGTCTGCGTTTACACACTAGACGTGGTTGAAGTCATAATTTCAGATGGAGGAGGCCTGTATACCTCTATGGGAGATGGTATGTCCAAACTTATGATCCACAAATGTTGGACTTTTTCATTATTTGTTGGAGATTAGCTCAACAAACTGTTTGTATTAAACTTCTGGCTCAAAGTCCTTTCAGCTGACAACAATCATGACTCAGTAAACAGATCATGATGGTAAAAGAAACACTTATGTAACTTTTTGGAGGTGGGAAGTTATACCATAATGTTATTCCATAATGTGAATGATCATTCTGGATTCTGGAAGAATATTACAGCTAAATTAACCACATTTCCATGGAAACAAGCAGATGTCGATCCTTCAGGAAGTATGAGTCAGGTTTGTGGAGATGCGAGCATGATTACAGTAAGGATGCTTTTTTCTGTTTTTAAATGGAATAAAAACAACCAAAATGAAAAAGTATGCTTTCACTTAAGCTTTAAAAAAATAAAACTATTAGAGTCATGATGTTGATGATCAGACAGTTGTTATATTATAGGGTCTAAGCCAGAGTTTTCTTTTGTTCTCCACATCCTGCTCACTCCAAGCACAAAGATCTGGGCATCGTAAAAATATTGTCTACTATTGTGTTCTACGCTCTGAAGCAGTTCTGACCAGTTTTGTCCACTGGCCCCTCACGCCTCAGTGCTCTCTCTAATGAGCATCGCACCGAGGGAAGAGACGGCACCAGAATTTGTGACGCTTCATAAACTCAAGATGTATACCACCAAAATGTGTTCCACTGCCTGCACTTAAGGATAAACTTGTTTGTACATAAAATGAGCTGAGTACTTGGAAATGGTATTTAAGTAGAAAGTAAGAAAAAGTATACATAATGAACCTGTCAGCCAATCAAAGCTAGTTAAAGTTAGCATATTCATTTCCAATTCTGTCTTTCTGAGGACAATCAATACAAAAAAAGCTAAATCTAAAACTGAGATATGATTTTAAAGGGGCACATTGTAACTTTTCTTAATAGGTTTGATCTATAAAGACACAAACCTACACACACTAAGAATGCATGGTTAGCAAGAAAAACACCTACAACTGAATGGGTGCAGAAGTTTAATGCCAAACGGCGAACATTTCCAGGTAAACAATAACATCTCCATGGATACCATAAAAGCTACACAGTGCAACTTTAACCACTTCTTGTTGTTCTTGTTTGCCAATTACAGCTTATAACGTTAAAAGAGGCTGTACACCAATTATTTTCTTTTCTTTCATGTAGTTGAGCTTTATGAGTTGTGCTGCAGAACAGATATGTTGTAAAAACAATTCTTGGCATTAAAATGAGACCATCGAATCCATTCTGGATCTAATTATAGTGCCATTTGTTTTCCACAAACCAGGCAGTGCGCTGTTAGCATGCTAGTTGTTGCTAGCTTTACCGTGACGGCAAAACTCCCTCTGGCTTCGGAAAGTTGTGATAAGCGCTTATAAACTCATCCCAGGGAATAATTTGGATGCTCGGAATATAAAAGAAAGCGAGGAATCACTTTTGGACTGCTGCAAAACGTTTAAATATCAAATATAGTTCTGTTTTCCATGTTTTTGAGACTGCAAAAATCAGGCACAGCGCTTTTAAAACCTCTTAGCTATTGCCAATAAAAATATAATAATCATATGAAGCACTTCCTTTCATGTTCTTTTTCCTCTCGTTTCAGCTTCACATCCCATCCACGTCGCAGCAGCAGAACCATCAGCCACCTCAGCCTCTCAAGACCCTCGTCCACATCAGTGTCAAGGCCCCAAAGGACAATTTTCTCTGACATCTCTAGCGCAAACGTTTATCCTTTGATTTTTCCTCACACTTTTCCAAGACACTTCAGCTTGTATTTGTTCTCCCACACTGTAATAGACACAAATAAATTAGCTCAGGACATGGTCAAGTTAATTACAGTCAATTTACAGGCCATAACTCCTCGGTGGGTGTTTCATGTCCCTCTAAAGCGTAGCTGGGGGCCGACGTTTTGGTCCAAACATTTCCTTGTGAAATGCTCTCTTACAGTAACATCCGCTGCAGATTAGAGCCAGCCGTTCACCAGCTCCATCCATCTTGAGTCAACAACAGTGATGCGCACCCGGGCTGTGCTGAGGTCAGGAGGTCCCTTGGGTGCTCACCTAAGCTACAATTCTCTGAAACTTTACACTGAAAAAAAACAATACCTGTTAAAATGACCTCAATTGAAAAGCTTGTTATGAGTTTTCAATTGATGCGTTGGCTTTGGACTGGCTTTAATGCATTTTTTTCCAAGTCAATGCATAAAACAAAATTTAAATGTATTGGAAAAACTGTGTCTAACATAATAAATCTAAACAACGCAGATCATTTTGAAGTCATTTTTTGCAGTGCACGTCTCATGGGCCAGAACAGCTGGAGAGGGTTCTTCTGCTCAGCCAGGCTTTGGGCCAGGTTGAGGTTGGCTTTATTGTAGAAATATTTGCATTTGGAATCGTGTGAGTTGTTGTTTTGAGGTCTCTCCAAACACAAGAATCTTCTGGAAAAAACAAACTCACAGCAGATGCACTGCGGTGTAGAGGGATGTGTCTGAGCCATAGAAATACCACAAGTCAACATATAAAAGCATTTTTGTAAACAAATCTAGCATTATTGAATAGCTTTAGAATGCTATGTAGAATACATCATATTTCTTTGGTTTGTTTGTCTGTTGCCTGTAGCTAATCTTGTCTTTGGTTCCTATTAGTGGGCTTCAAGAAAAGAGTTGTGATTATTTCAAATGGTTTTGCACTTATTGTACTACACAGTTTGTATGGCTATAAAAAACATGCTTTCTTACTGTGAGTGGGCTCGCCTCTCCTCAGATCTGACCTGTAATATGGCCTGGTTGGCGAGTTGGTGGAGATAGATATAGCTTGTGTAGTCTGTGTGGTTCATCAATCGGCCGACAGTAGAACTTGGCGCTAGCTGCAAAGAAATCTCCCTCATTTCTGCTCTTGAGGGCTTGTCTTTGGTGAGCGGATGTGGACGAAGAAGCTTAGATGCAAATGTCAAAAGTCAGTTGAGGAAGGTTTTTTACTGCTTTTAAGTGCTTTTAAGTGCTTTTAAGTGCTTTTAGGTTCCTAACAGTAGATAAGGATCAGAAACCAAAATTGAAATATTGCCCCCTTTCATCTCCAGTTTTATGTGCTATTTTTTAGATGTAGTATCTAACAGTGGAGATCAAGTCACGTGATTAAAAAACAACAACAACAAAAACCCATCTTCTCCAAGCAGGTGATGGACCCTCAGCTGGAAAAGCTACAAAGTGCACTTTTAAATTGTGGGTTAACGACTTTTTAACTGCATAATATAAACATTTTGTGTACAATCATGTCCATTAGGTGGTGTAACTTTGCTCTGTTTGGGTTGAAATGGTATTTAATGTAGTCTTCTCCAGCTGTGTAGACTGAAGTGTTTATCCCTCTTAAAAGGCGCTGCTTAGAGAAGTATTTCGAGTGCAGACACGTCCAGCACAGGCCTGTCTGCTCTCTGATGTTAGCAGTGTTAGCGTGTGTTATGGTTCTCATTTGATCTCCATCCTCACACATCTGGAGCACCTGTTTTCAATTGGCTGTTTCTCACAAGCACCACGTCCTCTTCCTCTGCTTGTTTCATGCACTCCCAGGCACAGCACACAGACCGCTATTTGTTATGTTTCCTATAGGTAAGACACAGAGGAATCATTTGAACTTGATTAAGAATGATCGGAAAGAAAATACAGCATGATTTTCCAGATATTAACCTAATTTTGGCACCTTTGCTTTTGAATGGCTGGTTAGAAATAGGTTCAATATGTGTGAGATTAAAGGCATGAGTAATGTCTCCATGTTCAACTTTTAGCCATGAAATGGGCGGAAAATCAGGAGTAGGATGTGGAGAACAGAGTGCCCATAGATAGTTTAACAATGTGCTGAAATGTAATAAAGATCATATGGTCACATGAAAGAAAACCCATTGCAAAAAAGCTACTTGTTTGCCAATCCCTACAACAAAAAATGTAATTTTCTATCATTAAGTCATTAATTAAGTTCGTCTGGATCTGGAATGTTACAAGTGGCATTGAAACTATCTCCATGGAGACAAGGAGGCAATGCTACCAGGCCATGTTAGGTCAAAGCTGTGGAGAGGTGACCCCACACGGGTATTGCAGCAATATAAACACCTGTAATCGAACAAATGCATAATAGATTACGTTAATGCCTACTGTGGAACATTCCAGTTGAACATAGATCATCTCCATCGTGGCAGCAGTTAGCAGACCTGCCTCCAAACGTTTTGTTATGCACCTTTAAAAATAACATTTAAAAATAACTAACTATGCATCTTTAAAAATAACTGTGTGAGTTGTAAATTATGAATAAAGTATGTATGATGAATCTATATTTTGGTACATATACGTCAAGTCGGGGTGGTCAATTAACTTTATATTTAACTCTCCCAATCCCTAATGAGATCATATTTTTTTGCAATTCATCCAAAATGTGCCAAAACGTCCCTTTAAATGTCAAGTAGACTGTAAAATTTAATAAGAAAGTGCAGAAATACATCTTTGAAATAATACACTGCAAGTATGTATTTATCAACTATTTCAGGCAATTAGGACTGTGAATAATGATAATAATTACGTAACAATTAAAGGCAGCCAGTATCATGTATTGCACATAACAACAAACGCAACTGCGCTGCGGTATATAGCAAAATATATACACTTTATTATTTCATGCATTGCTGCTCCAGGTAAGTGTTCAAACATATCATTAAAATGACTGAGTGTGGAGAGAATATAAATGTGAAAGGTGTTAATCAGTTGCAGTCCAGTGCCTATTCTGTGAAACACCTTGTTATTCCTAATTGTTCAGCGGACAAAGCACACACAGGGACAATTAACAGCGATACACATGAACAGCCCTCCTTATGCTGAAATCATTTCACTTAAGGCTACAGAAAATCTCATTGCACTTTTCGACAAACTATTATAATATGTACTTGCAATAATTCCTCTACAAAAGACTAGAATGTATACTGCACTGGCAAATATATCCATTAATATATTACAATACATATTTAGAAAAGAGAAAATAAATACAAAAAAAACATCAATATGCGGATTTCCTGATTATTGCAAAGTGTTTGTTACATAGTAGTTTGCAAAGGCTTAACAGTACAGGATAATAACATGCATAAGATGACATGCCTGTATGGTCCCTCACTCATGCACATTAGATATAACACTCAACACACACACACCAGCATTCAAACACATTGGTCACTGTTCAACCAGCCGAAGTACTTATCAAAAAGCAGTACTTATCATTATCAGGAATGTACTTTATAAGTTAGAAAACAATAAAAAATCAAAATCTGAAAATTGTAAGGCACCATTTGGGGTCCATTAACTGCTTGGTCATGTGCAAAAATGTCTTTAATTCTACATTGGTCTCAACCTGCCACCCACAAGATTGAAATATTTGTACCACCTTCATGAGTGATGTGATTGACCCTCCCTCGTATACAGTCCAAAGTCGCATAGATAGCGGTCCCATTCTGTACTTGAAACGAGGTCCTGAGTCCAATACTGGCCCACTCGCTCCCTTCAGGCGTATGTCCCGACACCTGCTGCGCCACAGGATCCGGACTGCTCTGATCTGGACCTCCTACTCTTTGCAACGTCAACTTCACAACATTACAAGAGTGGATTAGTTTAAGATTCAACGCTACGTTCGCTGTACCCTTTTGGCGGAAGACAAAGTTCTTTCGGCTGTTGGGCTCTCCGGAACGCGCCAAATGAACTTGCGTCGCGTCCGAGCTTGTCTGTTGGAAAAGCAGAGGTTTATTCCTAACTGCTCCGGATGGCAGTCCAGTTTTCACCACGGTTGCCGTCAACGCTGAAGAGAGCGCGGACGGAATCCAAATTAGACTCAAGATACTTATACCGGTGCCATCGCCAAAGTACCGAATGTTACACTGCGACGGTGAGGTGATTTCAAAGCTCAAGGTATCTCCGTTTTCAACAGCTGCAGCACCGGAGAGCGTGATGGACGTGTCTCGGTAGTTGACGCCCGTTTTGAATGCCTGCGTCATTTCCTGACCCGTTCCGTTCCGATTTATGAAGGCAATCAACGAAAAACCTTCTTTGACACAAGTATGGCCCATCGAGTATAATGCTTGCTGGAGTACAAACTTGACCACGCCGCTTTCCGTGAAACGTATCCCGCGATTGTCATGGGTTATGCTAATCATGTAAGGGTCTGAAACTGAGGTCACGCGGAAAGTTGGACGATAGCTTGTTTGGTAATGCGTCAAGAGCATCATTTGCGCGGACATCGCTACGGCGCCGGTGTCATGGGATAACCAGAGAAAGCTTAACGTTGGGGCTGAAATATCATATACGTGAATGTCCTTGCTTTGGTCACAGTGGTTATTTGGACTCTTTAAAAGTATTGCAATGGTGTGATTGGGTTCCACTTCCATTCCGCTGCTGATGCTAACCCCTTGGAAATATTTTCCGTCAGGTTGCTCAATCCGAACACCGCTAAGATCTTGTCCTTCCTCTTCTAGACTTCCGTTGAGTCTCATTCCCAATTGCAGGAAGTTCCTACATGTGTGCTTGATGGCAAAGTTGTGATCCACCCACACAAGGCCATGCTGCTGGAAGACCACCCTACCTGCTTCACTGGACAAAAGATTGCTTGTGTCTTTGCTTCGAATATTCATCTGGAGTCCAGGGTAGATCTTGGCTTCAGTATTCCGGGCAGAAGGCATGGTCACGGTAGCGGCCCAGGATTGTGATAGCGGACTCTCCGCAGACTGGCCACACACAGCGTCACTCATTGCTGAACATGGAGCAGTAATGGTTTCGCCCACACAGTCAGAACAGGCCTGACACTCCTGCAGTTCCTGGTTGTAGAAGTATTCATGACCACACAGACCCATCATAGCCTCCCGCTCAGAGACGCCCAGACATCTGAAGCCCCCTGGAAGAGAGAAGAGCAGACAGGAAGTGTCAGAACAAGGCCAGACAGCGAACTGTTTATGTAACTGTGCTGGAATTTAGACAGTGTGTTTGAGAGTTCACATACGTGATGTCTATGTGTTTAGTGTTGATAAACTGTAAGAAAAAAAGCATATTTATGTAGTTTGTCCAACCATAATCCTACCTGGTGTGTTGAGGCACTTCACTCTTTCTCCACAGATGTTGGGTAGTTCCAGACATTCATCTCTGTCCTGCGACAACAGAGCAGTAATGGAAAATAAATAGATATCAACCACATCAGTTTGATTAATAAAACATGACATGTTATATTGGGCTATTGTGAAGGACACTTTTATGTGAATTGTGGCTAGACCATCACTTTGGCAGGACTTCAAAGGCCTCAGCATCTTTGAATATGTGTTTCATATATCGGTCTAGTATGTGTACATTTAAACTTATTTCACAATGGCTATTATAACAACGACTGTACTCTTCTACTGAAAAATCACCTGACACATGCGGTCAGCAGTGGGTGAGCACTGGGAGATGAGGAAGAAGCCTGGGGGGCACATGGTGCAGCTCTCACACTGAGGAGGTTCCTTCTGGAAGGCACAGTACTGCTCCGTCCCACAGGGAGAGGGGCAGCCAAGCAGAGGCTGAGGGAAGTGGGCCTCTCCCATCACATCCATGCCCTTAGAGTCCGGGTCCATCTTGTGCACAGCATAGGACTTGTGCAGGTGGCTGCGGGCCTGGCTCTGCAGCCCTGAGAGCTGGCTCTCCAGATAGCTCTGCAGCTCCCCCTGCAGGCCCTGGAAGGATGCCTGCTTGACCGTATCAGACAGCATCTTGTACTGAGCCTTGACCCCGTCCATCTGCTGGTACATGCGGCGCTGCTGCTCCAGGATGTCCCTCTGCTGGGACAACAGCGCCTCCTGTTGTTCGACTAACTTCTGCTGCAGGTCCTTCACCATAGCCTGCTGCGCCCGCAGAGCCTCCACCAGAGTCTCCTGTCCTTTGGCCAACTGCAGGTGCAGGATGAGTGCATCTTCAGATGGGACCTCATTTTCTCCTGAAAAATAAATTAAATGTTTCTTATTTATTAAGTATGCCATTGTTCAAAAGGGAACATTTTCAGAAGAAAGCCTAAAAATGTATGATTTGCCATTAAAAAGGCATTTATTTTGTGTTATGTTTAGGATGTATGTAACAACTTGTGCACTGTGAAGCACATAAACTGTTTCAATGATTCTCTCATCACATAGCACCCCTGCTTTCTATCAGAGGAACCTGTTCCTGTTCTGCAGTGTGTGATCACCTCAGACTTTAAATGGACGTGATCAACAGAGCCTTTTCCACTCCAGCTGGAGCAATTTGATAGTTTCATAGTTTGAAGGTCAAATAAGCCCGAGTCTTTCATTATAATCTTCTTTTGATCTGCAGTGATGGCGAGACCTAATCGTCTATAAGAAACGGATGAGGTCGATTTTCAATTCTTCCAAGCTTTGAGTGGGTGAGTCAATATACAGTCTATATATTTAAGCTCGGCCTATTAGATTTTTACAGTGCAGCCTCCTCCTTTATTGCGCTCTGGAGGCTGTAAAACCTACAGTCACCAATTAAAGTTACAAAGACTACTTCACATTTAAACACATGAAACTTCTCTGAACAGATTGAAAACAGACCTGGCTTGATATCACACGTGAGCTGGACACCCAGAGGCGCGCCGCCAACTTCTGGGGAAGGATGTCCAAACTCCGGGAAATCCCCGAGGAACTGCGCGGCTCTGTCGGCCACATGCACGGGCAGACTGCGGTCCCTGTCCTCCGGTGCCCCGCCGCTCACGCACCCGTCCCCCACGCACACCCGCACTCTTGCCCGCGGCCGGATCCTCAGCGGCAGCCTGCACTCGATGCCCCGACAGTCCCGCGTGTCGTTGGGAGACGCGTGGACGTGTCTGGCGAGCACCGCGCACTCAGCATCCGTGCATCCCGCCACCGGGCTCCCCTCTCTCTGCCCCGCGCCGCCGCCGCCGCCGATGCTGATGCTGCCCTGGCGCTGCGCGGATGCCGAGCTCGGGTACGCGCGGTGCTGGCCGCTGCCGTGCGTAACGGGACCGGAGTGGCGCGGGGGTCTGGACACTCTGCCGCCGGGACAGTGCGCGCCGATGCACGGTCGTGGATCACCGGTTTCCTTGCAGTGCACGCCTCTACAGTTGTCCGCGGAGGCTTGGCAAAGTGAAATCCGACATAGCAGCAAGAAATGTAACATCAACCGCATTTTGAGCACTTGTGTTGCCCGGTCCAAGGAGAAAGTGGGGCTAGATTCCCAACCAGAGCATCCTCAAAGTTGGTGTGCGCAGAGTGACTGGCCAGATGAAATCACTGGACTCCCTCTCTCTCTTTCCCCTCTCTGTTTCTGTCTCCGCACTACGATGTCAGTATGTGGCATTCCTCAGACTTAATTAGCATCAGGTTTCCTTGGTCACACATTAACCCTTCACCCCTCCTGCTCACCGTTTGGCACAAATCCCCCAGCCATCTGTGCCGTGCTGGACACTTTTTGTTCCATATTCCAAAATTTGCATTCATAACATCAGAGGACAAGCATAATGTCATAAAAGTAATAAAACATAGGCTGATGTATTGACCAGGTCTCTATTGCCTCACAGGAGATGCTCTTTTTCAGTCTTGATGGAGCCGGGCTGATGGGCTGACAGATTTGGCACTGCTGTTTAATTTTGCAGATTGATCATTAATTTCCTTTGCAAACAGCAGATGATAATTGTGTATTGCATTCCTGATTTCCTTATTCATCATTCATTCAGCCATTTAAAAACCCAAACCTTCATCAGTTGACAACGTTTTGAAAGTTGAAGATTTTTTTTACAAGTTGTATTTAAAGGTTTAAGGACATGAAGAGACATAAGCATGTATAGACTTTCTTGTTTCCCTGATTGTGATTATGATTTCTTTCCAATGTTTTGTCGCATATAAACGTCTTGTGAGTGTCCGCTGTATACATTTGATGAATTATTGCTACTTAGAATATTTCTCTGAAGCCACAGATCGTTTAGCTTGATAAATCCAGACTGAAAGGATTTACAGTCTGAACACCTTTCACCTGCTGCGTGAGGCCAAACTCAGACAGAACCGTGCAATCAGGTTTCATTATTTCAGTGACACATGGGAAACAAACAAGCTCATATCATCATTTACAACAAAACTAGCCTAAAGCGTCTGAATTAGTATATACCCTTATCACTCAGTGTGTCCCGTTTATCTGAAGTTGTATTCGGCAACAGCCTTGGCACCGTAACCCAGAGGATATGAACTCTCTGTTTGTATTTACTGAACTGACACTGACGGATGTGACACTATTGTCACCGCTTGTATAGTTCTGTTGGTTGTGATTGATTGTGTCTTTTCACTCTTCTGAATTGCACTTTAGAGATTAATAAAGTTGATCTGATTCTGATTCTTTTCTCACCTCAGATTAAAAAAGTTTAGCACTGTCAGTTAACTCTTCAGAAGTACGCTGCTTTTCACTCGTCTGTTTTTAAGGCGAGATACTACAGGTGAATAGGACCATCAGTTTGAAATTGATTATTTAGTTTACTTGCAGTACATAATTATTTTTTTTAAAATGTCATCATGTGATGCTTTCATATGTTAATAAGGCATTTATTGTATGTGTAACAATTCTCAAAACTGCACCTTTTAAAGACTAAATAGATGGAAACATTAGTTTCTTGCTTCATTTTGTTGACATGACAGGATTTTGAATATCTTATTATTATTTGAGTACAATTTATGAAAATGTATATACAAATTCAAATGTTATAGAATTTTCTGGAGTAAATTTAGCGTAGAATTAGATTAACAAATGCTTCCGTACAACCTGTCAAATTGCCTGCAAGATTGTTGTTTAGTGTGTGTAGGAGCTTTAAGGGCTTTAGTCTCAACATCTGGAGGAGAAAGCCTCTGAAGTTACTATGTCACACATAAATCTATGGATGAAAGCTTACAAACAATAAAACATCTTCAGGTGCAGATTCACAAATCCATCCCATGTAAGCCAACGTATTGAGAGCACGACCTGACCAAGAAACTAAAAAACGATAAGATTTGTGAAGTATCTTGACTTACTTCCTGCTGAGTAATTTATTCAAGGTTTGTTGAATCACTACAATCTCATGGTTTTTGATCTTCTTGAGTTGAAATAAAAGCCCCCATCAATCAAAACACTCACATTGCTTTATTGTTTAAAAACGACTGGCTCTTTCTGGTTCACTTCCTCCTTTGCGATCACTTGTGTTCGCAAAGATGTTCACTTTGAAGACGACCTCCACATTGTCAGCGTGGAGATGAAACCCCAACATCCTGCTCTTTTGTCCTCCCTCGGCGACTGTCACTTCTCATTTCCCGGCGTGTTGACTCGGAGTGGCCGTGTACTCAGCTCGAGCACGTCCGGAGAGGCGGGACAGCTGCTGAACAGGGCCGGGAACTCTCCCTGGCTCTGCCCCGGCTTGTCAACACCCGCTCGGAGCTTTATGGACAGAGCCGCGCGGGTCAAGCGTCTGCACAAAGCCACAGTCCACAGTGCTCGGGCTGGACCGCAGCTCCACAGGGAGGCCACGGAGGGCGAGTGAGAGCGATAATGTGCTTGTGTTTGGTTTGGAGGTTATTGAATATACTGCGGTTACAACTGGAAGGTTTAAGAGTGCACAGGTTTGAACATTTGAGCTGGTTGAAATAATAAAGCGCTGATATATTCGCAGATTGTAGGTTCGTAGATATCTTAAGGAAAGGTCAGTGAGTTTAATATCAATCCCCGCTCAGACCAATGAAAGTTGCCGTTGTGTCCTTAGGCAAGACACTTCACCCACCTTGCCATGTAGAGAGTGTGGAGTGTGTCATTGGTGATTAGAAGCAGTTGGAGGGGCCGTGGAGATTGGCAGCTTTGCTTCTGTTAGTCTGCCCCAGGGCATCCGTGACACAGTAAAAGGTGAAGTGAATGAATAGAGTTTAAGCATGTCAAGCTTCCTTTTCTTTATTTAAAAAAAATATTGGTAATAATACAAAACAGAGACACAGAACAAAAAGACAAAAGCAAAAAGAGTAGTAGTAGTAGAAAAAAGGAGTTTTCTGAACATAAATAACACATGTGGGGATGTTCCACTCAGACCTGTTGTGTGCAGCATCGACTCCATCACAGACATTGTGGCCAAGCATTTAACAACCATCTTGGCACCTTTGATGGAGAATTCAGAAAATCATGTAGAAAACACACATCATTTTGTGGACAAAGTGAAACATCTCCAATTGAACCCAGCTGATCTAACGGTTTCATATAATGTCGTGTCACTTTTCACCTGCATCTCGACCTCTGAGGCAGTAGCAGCGGTGAGGACCGGACTGCAGGAGGACACCACCTCACAGGACAGGACCAAACTGACACCTGAACACATCTGCAAACTACTGTCTGTATCTGTCTTTACACCGCATGCTTTCAATTCATTTTTACTCTCCTGAACGAATGAGGGATTACACCGACTTGATAAATAACACATACTTTTAGTCATTGCCATTTCATCAAAAAGAGTCAAATGTCTTCCTCCAAAATGATTTCTGCTCCAAACCACATGTTCTTACTACTGTTAAAAAGACCCAAGCATTACTAAAAAGACCCATGCATATCCCTTACAATTAAAGAAGGCCGCATGGTATTCATTCCCCTGTCTGTATGAACAGCTCTAATGCCTGTGACGGTAAATAAAACATGTATAAATGCGCTGTAGCAGAGGCCAGTACTTCCTCACATCAGCAGCAGTTTGTCCTCTGGCCCTCGACATCTCATCAAAGGGACAGTCTCAAGGTTTTTGGACTGCTTTTACCATTATCACCCCGTTTCATTTTAATGCCACCAAATCTAGCCGGCCATTCACAGGTGTGGTAAAGCACTCAGACGTTATGACCTGTAATGTCTTAAAAGTATGGCCCGTGCAGCTCACTTTGCCATGTGGGTGAATGTGCCGGGATGATGTGTGGGCACAAATATGGAGGATATAAAGGCTGGATTTGAGTGACTGCAGAGAGAAAAGTAAAGTGCATTGAACTTCTTCAGAACTAAAGAGCGTGTTTGGAATGACAACTTGCTTTTATCTTAATGGGTCTTGCAACAATTTACGATTCTCTTCCCGTTCACTCACTTATGCGAAGGCCCAGGAAACAACTGTAATCCATCTGAACAAAAATCTAATCACACGGTTAAAAATATGTATTTGTTTTTATTTATTTATACTTACACTTACACATATATTTGTTAATTTCATTTATTTATTTATTTAAAACAAATAAAGTCACCAACTTTTCAAGAGCAGTGGTGAAAAGAAAAGACAAAAGGAAAAGTACTTACGGTAAGTAATATTTTTAGATTTCTGTACTTTACTGATACATTTGGTACTTTTTACTTTTACTTAATACATTTGAGGGCAGGAAGATGTACTTTCTAAATTAGAAATGACTTTTAATAGATGTCACTTGCCCAGAGTTTTTTGAGTTCAAGCTCCAACTTTGAGTAAACAAAAATATATACTAGGAAAATTAAGAAATGTATTTGAATTATTCCTGTTGACTATCAAAATTACCACATTTGACAATTGAACAATTCTCAAAATATGTGTTAAATACTTACATTTTACATTTCAAACCGTTAACCAAGTAGATTATTTAATGTGATAGTTTTACTTGAGAATATTTTTGTCCTTGCATCTGAACTTTTACTTAAGTAACATATTGTAGTACTTCTTCCACCGCTGTTCAAGAGTCAATATCAGAATGAGCTGTTTTTCATCATTAAACAAGTCATCATGAGCTTTCATTTCCCTTAGTATATTTTATTTAAGTATTCTTTTAAAACCTCGCACAAAACGCTCTGTATTGTGACTTTCTAATGTAATGAACATCCCCTAATTATGAAGTTTCCAGTTGATCATGTTTTCTTTGCAAGTACTTTCAGTCGCCATTTCCCCAATTAAAAACTCTCCACGCGCAATTTCCTATTTTTGGTAGCTTGTGCTAATAGTTTTGAACGTATACGTCTGGAGTAGCCCATTCGTCGAACATTATCACGTCGGACCACCATGACCGGCTTCTATAAGTGACGGCCAAGACACAACAAACCTGAACACTCTGCCATCTACGCTGCCAAGTCCCTGCGCATTTAATCAGAGTATTTATTTGAAAAGTGCTCAGTCTGGTCGTGTTGGGGAGACTTCCACATGTTTGTCAACCCCAGTGAGAGTGAAGGAAAGACGTTTGTTTAATACATCTGAAGGCGCTTGGACAGACGTAAGGTTATTTGCTTTGGTCCCGGTGGTGTACGCTCGATGACAGAAGTTTACCTCTGAGGGTGGTCTGCGTTTCCCGTTGGAAACAGAGGCACAGTGGTTTAAGAACAGCACCGCGTCGCATGTTTACTCACTTTAAACAGGTTCAGGAGGTTTAAATTGGGCCGGCGCGGAGAGGAAACTAATATTTGTCAATGTTTCCAAGCACCAACATTCTTGTGATTAAAAGGGTAGTGCTTCCTGTTTCTGAGTAAAGAATATTGCCCAAATTTAAGCTATACATTAGGAACTACAAACAATGCTGTTGCTGCAGATAATAAGAAAGCGACTTTGTGATAACTTTGAACGGGCTAAATTATCTCACTCTTGAGAGCTCTACCTACAAGTTACAGTGGAGCGTCAGAATTTAAGTGCCTATGACAGGATTTTGCCATTTTATAATTTTGACTTTATTTGCTGTATTTATACCTGTTGTACATATAAATTATAGTTTTACATCAGTCGAGCAGGTATTTGTGGAAAAAAGAACCCTAACCCTAAGACAGACAGGAAGTGACATCGCAGTAGGGGTACTCGTTCCAGTGAAATTGTATGCATAATTTACACAAAGAAACAACTTTAAACATTGATTCAACAAAATAAAGGTTCTTTCATATATTTTTTTTAGTCAAATAAAAAAAATGGTGACATTAAATTAATTTTTGCAGGGTAATTTCCTGTTCTGATGTCCTCAAGTACAAACAGGAAGTGAAATTATAAATCTAAGAAAATGGCTATAATGTGATTAATCATAATTCAAACTATACTTATCTTAACTGCATTTTACTTCAATGAGTCGTTCGACCCGTCAGAGGAACTTTAACACCCACGAGTTCTACGTGATCTGGCTTTTCACTGTCCTTTTGCAATATTTATTTTTTTTATTCAATTCTATTTTGTCTTTTGTTAAAAATGTAAATCTATCGTGCTTGCCGGTGGTGCATTGTTTTTGTATTTTGTTTTTTGAAAAAGAAAATTAAATTAAACGTTTTGCCATCTGTCAATGTCAAAATTCAATCCAATTATTTGACCTGCCCCTGTAATTGTATTATTAACAGATTCACCAGTAGCCTATGGTCAGCACAATCTCTTTAACTCAACCTCCACGGAGAAATGAGGAGCTGAAGCAATCAAAGAGAGAGTGCAGAGTGGCAGGGAAACAAAACAACGATAAATCACCAACTAAGAATATACAACAATGCAGTGCGGAAGTCAATGAGGCGTTTACTGACCACTTCACGGGAAAGAGAGACGACATCAGATGTGACATTTTATCCAGCCGAACCTCTGTTTTTAACACAACTGAGGAAAACACCGGGCATGCTGGGTAATGCTGAGATGTTTGATGAACTTTTCTCCACAGTGAGGCCCATATCTTTTAAATCCAATCCCAAATCAAATGTTGTAAAATGTTAAAATGTGTGTGCCATTTTTGTCACAGTCACCTCACAGGGGTACTTTTTACTCAAATGTACTTCTATGAGTAATGTTCAAGCACCATATTTATACTCTTCCTTATAAGTTATAGTGTAAGTGACAAAAGCTTCACGTTAAATTTGATTATTTGTGTTTCTGGAACCACTTCCTCAGATACAATGTCTCATTTTATGGCCTATCCAGGTCTTGGAGGGACCTAAGCAAAATCTGCTCTTGATCTGCTCGAATGATAAAAGGAAACTAAATACAAATGTTCGGGGCTAAGAACACCAGTAGATGTAAAACCAGAGCATTGGACAGGAGCACACGTTTGTTATGCTATACTTTGTTTTCCCTGTTTTTTTAATGCATATGTTCTTAATTTGTAATAAAGTTGTAGGTGCTCGTCGGGGCCCTCTGGTGGCTCAAAGGGTTGGACTGGCCTTTGTCAATCATTTGAAAACCCCAAATTCCTTTAAAATTACAATAATCTGCAATAATAAATTAGATACTATGTCCAAACTAACTGTCAATTTCCCAAATACTTTTCCCCCCTTTCTTTCTTGGACCACACTTTGTACTTCTAATGTGAGCACAGTTTCTTGTGCCACCTGTGCCACTCCGACACACAATTTGTTCCACCACCGTTTTTTCCCCCCATTGACTTTCTGTCCATCAGCATCGCAGATTCATCCTCCTTCTATTAGAAACGTCCCCAGTGTAGCAGAAATCATGTCTCCTTCATCAGCGTGACGTGCCACATTACCCAGCCTTCTTCGCACCATCTGTAAATCAATCCAAGAAAGGTGAATTATTAACCGCCCACATTTCTCCTGCTCGTTCACAACTTCCCTCCCACACGTTGTACTCCTTGTACTTCAGCGCTCATTCAACATCTCCACCAGGTATTACAGCGAGTGCAGATAAGCGGTTTGTGTCCAAAGGGGGTGGCCATGTACAGCGTTTTGAAAATGTGGAACGCTCAGAGGAGGAATGCAATGACAGGTCTAGACGTGAACTTCCGCATAAAGCAGGAAGAGCGAGACAACCAGATGCAAGCGCTCCATTTACACACCCAGATCTCCTCACTCTGACCTCCGTTTATTATCTTGTCAAATTGCCGTCATTTGGAAGTAATTTGAACTAATGAGGTCATATTGAAGTTCTAGATTTGAAGGTACAATCCAGAAAAGGTGAGTTTGTTCATTTGGGTCTTGGTTTTTTGTGGTGACAATTTCAAAAGCGTTATTATTATTGCAGTTCAAAATACCGTTACTGTATTTAGGTCTGTATTGTATGCGGTATTTTACATTCAGACAGTGATTTATGTTGTATTATATGGTATGAGATGCGCATATATGGACTCAAAAAGCTTTGTTAAGACAGTAATTCACCATGTCAGTAGATATGATCAAGGGTTATGCAACTTTCATGCCCCAAGGTGCTGACTTTCCACCGCTCTGTGAAGATCTGAAATACGCCCAGACTTGTAAACATTGGAGTTTAGTGGAGAAACTTTTACCTGAGTCCTTATTATTAAAATATTCAAAAGGTCGACGTAATAGTGGTGATTTTATAGAATATAAGGATTAATAGTGGCAGTTGCTAGTAATAAACTGCACTCTAAAGAAATAAAAACAACATGTTCACTTTCATGTATTATGTATTTATCTCATTATTTATGTTAAGTAAATATTTGGAAATAATTAATGTACTTACTATGTATAATCTACTTAAAATGTATATTCAAGTTTAATTTAATAGATTAACAATGGATAAGAAAAATAAATTAGCAAGGATAGTTATATACAGTTAGTTAAGTAGTATAACTAAATAACTAAAAATAATAAGTATTGGGATCAGTAAAAGTACTCAGAGTATAATAAGTAGTCAAGATTATTTGGTTACTCAATAATCATAATTATCTATAATCAGAAGAATCAAAAAATAATAATCGTGACCAAGTCAAATGGAATATTGGTGTTGAAGCTCAGTCAGGTTCTTATTTATTTATTTACCTTTATGTATTAAGTAGAATTGTATAAATTGGTAATACATTTATATAAGAAGGAGAAGTAAGTAATAAAAGTAATAGCAGTATAGTAGTAGTTTTAAGCAGTGGTCGTTTTGTCACCGCAGACGTCATTTAAAAGTACTTTATTTCACACAAATTCAACTCTTACACAGGATTTTACTGCCTTAACTATTAGAAAATGTATTTATGTCAGAACACGGTAGCTCTGGTGATCCTGAGCCCTCAGCGTGCGCCACAGAATCCCCAGTAAAATGATGTGTTTTTATGATGCATTGTGCGGCTTTGGCCAAGTGCCACAACGGTTCATGCTTGAATGTTTCCAATAATATTTATGAATGCTGACAAATCACATATTTTCAGAGTGGCTTCTGAAGCGAAAGATAATACAGCCCACAGGATCGGTGATATATATTTGGAAAGGAATACTTACCTTTGACAGCTGATGGTGAGGTTTGGTCAGACTACTGAGGGTCTGGTTTGTTTTTATAGCTGCAAGTCGTCTGACCATACGTGCTCGAAATATGTACTTAAAGCTGCAACGTGTCATTTTTCTGGTCTCCATAGAGATGTTAATGTTTTGCTTTATGTGTTAAATAATACACCTTTAACAGAGAGCTGAGAGAGTGTTAAAAAGAGAATATTTATTCATCTATATTGACGCAAAGCAATTAACTTTAAATAAATCTAAAAATTCTACTTTCACATGACATATAAATAGATTTGATTATAGTTCTGCGTAAGTTTAATTTCATTTTATAGTGTATGTACATGTTTTGCACTTAAAGCAGTAGAAATATAAGTTGTTGACAAAATATATGTAACTAAGGGATTAGATAAAAGTAGCTGTAGAAGCAATTATAGATGTCAGGATTATTTGGTCATTGATAATTCTAATTATGCAGGTCTGAGGGTTTCCATGGAGATGTGAACGCTTTGCCTGATATATAATGTGCACCTTTAAGTTAGAGTGCTGGGATCGTGTTGAGTATTAAAAGAAAGCATACAAAAGGGAAACTAGAACGAGCTGGATTACTAATGTGTATTCAAATTTGGGGCTCCCTTTTGAACCAAAATATTCCTTTATGATCTAAACTGAGTCATAAAAAGTAAAGAAAGTTCAGTGGTTGAAGGCGTAAGTTGTAACTTTTGGATTTAGTCATAATGATGGGGTCATTCTTGCCATTTAAAGCAGACACAACATGTAACATTGGCCTTTTATCTCACGTGACAAAATTAAACCTAATCCTAATACTTGTAGTTTAAAGTTGAGCTGGAAAACTGTCTTAAATATAGTAGAATTAGCAGATTACAGATTTGTTGACCTGGTTCTGTCATTACTGGTCTTATCCATGAGAAACTGACACAAAGGTCTTCTCTCAGAGCATAAAATACTGAAATGATGTTTTTACAATAGCTTCAAAAAGTGGTGGAAAGTTATTCAACTCCAAAGCTGTCAATTAATCCATTTAAAGCTATGAAAGCTAATAAGTTTAAATATTTTTGTATTTTCTGGTTGAATATTCTGACAGTGAATCTCCCACAGAGTCAAATATGATCGAATCAAAATAAATAAAATAAGAAGTATGTGCAATCATACTGTCAAACACAGAGCAATTGGTTATATATTGAGGTAAACATTAGACTAAGCCCTTTCATCTCTTTATCAGAATAAGCACCGCGCCTTTATAGGTACACGAGCTAAAGCGCAAAATACTTCCCTTTTTTGCTAGATAAAATGTTTAAGAGTAAAGGTAGACCACAAGTTAGACATAAAACCAAACACAGAGGTAAAATAACTAAACACACAACCTGAGTCCAAACAGAGGTCCAAACTTATCTCAAAAAGGTACAAAATGATCATATAATACAACTTATAACTACCAAACCAGCATTTAGTCATCACATTGTACATTTATCCAAGTCAAGTCAACCCTTTTAACAAAACGAATGCAAATTGAATGACTTCATGATGAGTTGATTGAGTCCATACATAGATACATACATTGTCTTGTGTTATTGTATTGGTGTATTTATATATGTAGATGTGCGTGTTTATTCCAAGCCAGTGTGACATGCTTGTGAGTTTTTGGACGCAGCTCATCTTCAGAAAGCCCAAACATGAGTGAACTGTCCCGTACACTCATGTTTCCCAGTGTGAGGCAGCAGCGTGCAGAGGCCGTTATGATACAAGGGGTAAACACGGTGCTGGGAAATGTGAAAATAGCACAGCAACATATTAGAAAGAACAGGTTTATGCTTAATATAATCATATAATGGTTCAAAATCATAAAAGGGAGAACATTGTTGAAGTGAAAGGGTTAAAAAATGAGGTTCAGTTTCAGAGGATGAAAGTCTGGTGACCAAGTTTGAGGATATTAATATTATGGAATTTAAAGATAGCTCAGTCAAGATGTGATATAGTTTTAAAAAAAGGAATGTTACGCAACCCTTTTCCATTAAAACATTTTATGTTAAATTAATGTATATGTTTTAAGCATGTTATATTTAAACTCGAATTATTTGCTTGGATCAAAATAAAATTATTAAAAGAATACAAGTTGGGATAATAAGACAAGGCAAGTTTATTTGTAGAGCACAATTTGTACGCAAGGCAATTCAAAGTGCTTCACACAACAGGAAAAGTGCATTAAAGTCACAAAACAGATACAAAAAATGAAAGAGAGAATCATTAATAACATCAAACAATATATTTAAAGTCCTATTGTTTTAGTAAACTGAATAAGTACATTCACACTTGCAAACGAGACCAGGACTAAACCAGGACTATAACAGGACTAAACCAGGACTAAACCAGGACTAAACCAGGACTAAACCAGGACTAAACCAGGACTAAACCAGGACTATAACAGGACTAAACCAGGACTAAACCAGGACTAAACCAGGACTATAACAGGACTAAACCAGGACTAAACCAGGACTATAACAGGACTAAACCAGGACTATAACAGGACTAAACCAGGACTAAACCAGGACTATAACAGGACTAAATCAGGACTAAACCAGGACTAAACCAGGACTATAACAGGACTAAATCAGGACTAAACCAGGACTAAACCAGGACTATAACAGGACTCGACCCAGCTCAAATCAGTACAAAACCTCTACTCTACTCTACTCTACTATACTATACTATACTATATTTTATTTCTCCTTCTAAATCCACTACATGACCGTTTCTATTTGCACACTATTGCACGGTGCACTTGTACTAGTTGAGTTCACACTTAACCGCATTGTGTTCCGGGTCAGTGTGGCACAATGCAAAGGCAACACGAGCAGGTGCTATTTTGTATGCATTTCAACACAGGAAGTTTCTTTTTTACCGCTTCCTTAAAGGGCCTTACCATTTTACAAAGTGGGTGTGGAGCGTGACTGACATTATGGAAAATACTCTATGTATCTATGATTCACAAAGCCATCTGTGAGACATTGGAAAAACATTAAACAGATTTAAATAAGTACATTGTGTCTTGCTTGGAACACCATCAGTTGAAAGTCGAGCCCACTGGAACATGACCAACTTTTGATTCAATTTCATCCCATGAGGAAATCTAAAGAATTATTAAAAAATCATGGAAAATGTTTTTATAAATAATACGCTGGGGCTTAAAATGAAGATAAAACACTGATGTGGTAAATTAAGCTAACTGCGCTTGCACCATAAAGCCACAAGGTTCTGATATATTGTAATATATTGTATAGGGAACAGAACTACATTGTTTTGCCATTTTTTTTATCTGCTTTCTCAAATTCAATGAAATTCACATAAAACTATTAATAGCAGTCCGTTAAAAGGAGTCGAATAACACTTTGACCCTGAATGAAATGTTATATTTACTAGTTGAATTAGGTTTTTTTTACCAATTGAGGTAAAAAGGCAAAAAATAACACATTAATCCGACTGATCTGCTCTAGTTCTTCGAAAGAAAAACAAAAATAATTGTTTTTGCTATTATCATCAAAGTCATTATCATTTATTAACACATTTTGAGCATGCATTTATCAGGAAAACAGTTTATAGTCCCAAGCACAAAAATACCATAGTTCCAGACTGGGCAATAACACATACACTTTTCCTTCAGCCTAATGTCAACCCCACTGTGTTTGGAGATTTTAAAATGTTAAATACTAAAGTTGGCATTCATTCAAAGGTGTTTTGAGCCCACACAGAGAGAAATCTATTTACCTCTATTTATCCATCAGCTAATTAGCGTTTGTCCACGGCTCTTGAGATTTTCCCAATAGTGGTCGCTTGTAGACATTGGATCGTCAGCTCTATTGACCAGCACGTGACTCTAGGTCAGGATTGTGTCGTTTCACTTCAGCGAACAATATCCTCTCAACAGCTGCAGGTAACAGCAGATTCATGGCATTATCAAGACCTAAACGGCTTGATTTTGCTTTCATTAAACTAAACACTACAGCGAATTAGATGTCTCATTAGTGATCCAGCAGTCGATCCAAGCCACATGGAGCTTACTCATAAACTAAATAAGATATCAAAAATCCCCTCTGTAATTATTTTTTTGCATCTAATATGTCAACAAAATGAACCATGAAGTTAAAACCTGGCTCTGTCCGTTTCTCAGATTTAAATGCCCCAAATAGGTGTGATTCTGGCCGTTTTATACATAAAACGCCTTATTTCTACATAAAAACGTGAAATGATAGTCTATTTTTTCTTACAGTTATGAGTAAACTACAGGAGAAGTTTTAAATTGATATTCACCTGTAGCGCCTTAAATAGCTTTTAGGCTAATGTTAAGCTAACTTAAGCAAGCGCTTTTTTATTTTTGGAAAATTCTATTATATGAATCTCAAATTAGATTCTTTTAGCAGAATCGTTTATATAGTTATACTTCCCTGTCGTTTCTGGTCAACCCAACACAAAAAGTACGTGTAACACTTTCAACTTCTCATTGTGTTCACAGTAAGTTTGGTATTGGTTATTTGAATGTCTTCTTCGCCCCGTGCATGGGCCAGGACAGGGTGCATAAATAAAACAGCCACTGTGACTGTGAAACCACGGTAACCACAGGAAGAGGGCATGGCCTAGTGTTCGCATGCAGCTGAGTGGAGCGAGGAGGAGATGGAGCACTTGCTATTAGAACCCTGTAATTGCTAATGGTGATTACGGGTGCCATTACTTAACCGTTTTAATCAGAGCAGCATGTTTCCTCTCACACATGTTTACTGTAAGTCCACATTGAGACAGAACGGACTTCCACTGATGTGTTTAACTGTAGTAAAACACAGACGCTTCACTGTTCAGCAGTTCAGACCTCGACATGTAAGTTATAGATAAGACATGAGCAAATTGGGTTTTAGAGTACAAGTTTTAGCCTGATTTAATTCTGGTTTGAACCTGGTTTATGTCTAGTAGAGATCCTGGTCCTGGTTTTAGTCTTTAGACCTCAATCAGGTTTTAGAGTACAAGTTTTAGCCTGATTTAATTCTGGTTTGAACCTGGTTTACTGACCCCGGTTTAAAAAATTCACATGTCTGTTGATCTTTTGTTGTATTGACTTTTTTTTACATGCTATTACCTTATTTCTTATGTCCTTCTGGGCCTGCCGTAGCTCCTAGCTCAAATACACAGGCAGTTTTGACTTGTCCAAACCCAATTTAGCCCAGAATATTTTGAGTTTTGATTTACTAATGGTTAAGATCAAGTTTAATCATGATTTTGGTTTTATTTAAGACTAAATTCATGTTTCAGAGCCAAATTCGGTCTAATTCTTTCCTCAAATGATGACAGTTACAATAATACCCACCGTAACATACAGCTTTGAGAAACATGGACACACCGAGTAACACCCGGAGTGTTCAGAATGATTCAAGTAGACGCTGCTGACTTTTCACATCGTCGGTTACATTTCACTGTATAAATCAGAATATGGCGGTGTAAAGCGGGGCTGGAGCAGTGAGATTTATGGCCAAGTGCAGTATGCAAGCATGCATAGTTGAAACAGCCAATGGGTCATTTATTCTGGGCATCAGCATTTTTACTAATCAATTTCTGAGCTCTCTGTGACAAATAGAACTGCAGTCTCGATGCGTTTTAAAAGTTGGTGCTATTGGGTAATGTGGACAAGTCTACATTCTGTACAAGCAAGTGGAAAGTTTTACAGTGTATTGAATTGCTATGGCTACAATGATAAAAGATCTTTCTGTTTTGTTAAAGGCAGAGCAAATTCACTATATACCACCAGCTATGTCATATTTAAATGAGACATATCATGTTTTTGTTCTAGTATTTCTAAACTATAACAAAAGTAAATCAATTTGTTCATTGTAAACTGCAAAATCTATCTAAAACGGCTTAGTAATATTTATTTATTTGCATTTCATGAGGAATAATGCCTTGATCATTTCGTTTTCAAGGGGGTCCTGTATAAAAAATGCAGAACTGATCGGCACCGCCTTTTAATAGTTGTATTTCACCGTAATAAGTGATAAATTTACTTTCAAAAGATAGTACAGAGCAGTGGGCGGGGATAGGGGGTAGGTGAACATAAGAATTTACTGAACACTTGAGCCTCAGTTGCAGGACAATATAGGATTACGTGAACATGTAGCAATCGAAACAAAACTGTGAGTAATGACAAGGGAACAGCGGCTAAAGCTCACTAAAGTTGACTTTGCAGGATATGTAATAATAGATTTTTAAAGATGGAGGCTACACCACTTTCTTGTCTTCATGGGGATGTTTGCTTTGCCTATAATGTTCCTCACTATGGCTTTCAACTTCTCTATCTCCATGGAGACAAGCAAGTGAATCCAACCCAAGGCACAGGTCAGATCTGTGCCAGAATGTATATTTTCAAGGTGTTTTGTGAGCAATAAAAACACCTGAAAGCAAACAAATGCAAAATATATGTAATGCATCTGCGGGATATCTCCATGGAGACGAGCAGGTGATGGGCCCTCCACCAGAAAAGTGACAGAGTGCACGTTTTAAGTCTCTTTTCCTTACCCTGCATTGAAACACGTACTCAAGGTTACAATTCTGAAACAACGCATTTGCTCACTCAACATAACAATTTGATATAAAAGCATTGCATTCCGTCATTGTGTCCTTGTCCTTGTCTATATCAATTTGTAATGATTGCAGAAGTTGTGGATGTGCAAAAGGAAAGCCACTCAAATTGAAAGTCAATCTGACCTAGGGCAGCTCTCATTTTTATTCTATAAGTTTGGAATGATCACTTATACTTTGGTGATTCAATACAAGCGCAGGTTTTTATGAAAGACACTAAACTTTTGCAGTCAGAAGCAGATTTTTACTCAGAAAATGTCCTTGCTGAACTCCAGAACAGCTGAAGACCAGAACACTGCGGTGAATGTGTGTGTTTTGGACGTCAGCTGCACAAAAGTCACATATTTTGGACGTGGAGCAAGACATGACAAGTCGTGGCGAGGTCGAATGCCACGACACAGCTAAAACAGCATCTCACGGCTACATAATATCACACTCTCTAAAGCTGAAGTCTCTCTAATGGACAGTTTCTCATGGACATGTGTGTTGTCTCTCCATAGATGGACGACATAGACGCCATGTTCAGTGACCTGCTGGGGGAGATGGACCTCCTCACACAGGTATGCACGCTGCTCTCCTGTGAAAATGTAACAGCAAATACATCCAAAGTATTATTATGAGGTGTTTTTAGAGGCTGGTCGAGTTGTTGAGGTCGATTGTATAGTTCATAGCTCGTGTTTATCTGGAAATGATTGCGCTATGGCTGTTAAGTACTGCAATATTGATATCATTGCCATATTTAAATATAGTTTCTGACGCAATCATTCCATTTGTATGAAAACAAACGGACTGAATAAAGAAAATCATGAATGAATACAGGCGTTAGTGAAGGTTTTTTCATTTTAAAAAACGTACATTTCTGTCAGATGGAGGAGCTTGGTGTGATATATATATTGAGTGCGTCACGATATTGATACTGTTGAGGTTTATTGTGCAGCCCTACTTCATCATTTAAATGTTCAACTGTGGAGTTTGCAGTCAGCTGTTGCTCTCCGTCTGCTTTAAACTCCTTGGATACGACAAACATGCCATGACGTGAAGATACCATTTCACGCCACCTAAAACAACCACATTCTCCAACACAAACACTGAAGAGACACTTGCGACATTCACAACCGCTCGCCATCATAAACCCAGACGTGTTGTTATTCACTCAACGTCATCCAATCGATTCTACTTTAAATTAGGTGTAGGCAATGTAAATATGTATGACTGAAGCAATTTTTCAAAGGCTGCTAGTGTGATATATGTTATTTGACCTCTTGACCTCAGCAAATTTGAATAGAGTAACACTAATGTTCATATAGTAAGTTATTTGACACAAAACAATACAGTACTTTAGGTTTCCATGAAGTTTAGTGGCAGAAATAGTAAATAATCTCATCATAAATGCAGTAACTTTCCAATCTTCTTATTGGTTTTGTCCATATTCATTTGAATTTGTGACTTTTTCCCGTCAGATCTGAATATTGCCTTTATTAACACTGCTTCAAATTAAGTTTAGGTAATGTAAATATGGTCAAATATGGTTGAACCTATAGAATTTGTTAATTGACTACGATGACATCAGACTTTAAAACTGCCCTTGTTTATTCTCTACACAAAACAATGAATTAGCTACAACGCTGCATTAAATGAAGTTCAGGTAATGTAAATATTCATAGTATTAAATGCACTTACTTTCAGAGGCTTCTAACAGGGTTTATATTCATTGGCCTTGGGTACCTTTCCTCCATGACACGTAAATAGACTTGTTCTAGTCTCGAGACACACGACAGAGCCACTAAAAGCCGCCATCTATCACACCAGTCCAGACTGGCAGCCGCAGCCGACACGCCGGGGCTAACACTCCTTTCATTTTGTCCGAGCTATAGATTACACGTCTGTTTTCGGGGGGTGGGTGGGTGCGGGATGGGGTCACGAACCTGCCTCAGACCTCACTTTCCGTGGGGAAAAAAGTCCAGCTGATCGCTTTGATGTTGTTTTGCAGCCATTCATTTGGTTTCCATCACTTCCACTTAACTTCAGATGACTTTCCCACAAGTGGAACTCTAAAACAAATGGGGAATTGCAGATACATAGTTTTTGTCAATGGGTTGTTGACTGCATTTGCTTGCTGAGTTTTGAAGGTGTGCATAAATTAAATTAGCATTACTCACATAACACATTGAATTTGAAGCCGACTCTTTTACTTCAAGAGCAATTGACATGGAATTTGATCATGTATTGGAGAGTAATGTTTGGGTGAATGTCACACCAACACCACTCTTTTGTTATTTGTGTTTGTCTAAATTAATGTCAGGGTGTGCATGTTTATTCACCATATTCCGCCTCTTTAACTTCTGACTGTAACTAACCCGAACTTCCGTTGCAATTACATTTCTGGTTAAACAGGAATTACTATAAATTCATTTCAATGGAGAAATAGAGAACTGTAGGTTGAGTTACTCTTCACCTTTTTTGTGTGTTCAATGTCCCATTTTGTACCGTGTCAATAATATTGCTTCTTCATATGTTGTTATTTGTTCTAGAGTCTTGGTGAAAGCACAGAACCTCCACCTCCGTCTCTCCCCCGCGCTGAAAAGGAAGTCAACTTTTCTATCGGCTTCACTGACCTCAATGGTGACTTGACACTTAAACACACTGACATTTAGATTTAGCGTGGATTCAAGTCAAGCAACGGCTGGCACAACGCTGTGTTTGTGCGGAGAAACGCGATCTAAGGCGAGCTTGAGTGGCTACGGCGTAAGCTCTGATCGCAGATAAATTTGAAGGTCACTCCACTAATTGGGCTCTTACTTAGTGACTCGCTGTGGGCGTATTTCATGGGACAGAAAACAAGGAGTAATAACGCCAAAGCAAGGTCACTGCGCTTGCTTTCATCAGCCTTCATTTCCTTCATTTCCCCTGTTCCCCACAGCAATTTTCATTCATAATAGTTCTATGTACACTTTGTTTTGCCTCATGTGACGGTCCTAAGGCAATCAAAAGTTACATTATTTCAACTACAAACCTTCTCTTTTCTGTAGCAATAACATTATGCATGTACTTTCCACATTGTGCTTTATTTCGCTTTGATTTTACATAATTAGATTAGCTGGCCCAACAAACAGCATTACTTTGAATATGCTGTACAGGCAGTTTTAGGAAATGCATGCAAATAGAGACAACAGAAGCATGCATTACACTGAAGCCAAATTTGAATAAATTCATATGATTTTTGCATCTACTATTTCCATATAGCAGTTGTATTCAGTAAATAAAATACAACAATGCTATGATGCTGCTCATATGGTTGGTAACTTACTGTATTTGTCATTGAACTGTATTTGAATGGACTTTTTACCAGAATCGCTCAACGAACTGGAGGACACTGACCTCGACGCCCTCATGAACGACCTGATGGCGGATCTCAACGCGACCGAGGAGAAGCTGGCGGCGGAGATCCAAGGTCTGGAGGTCCCGTCTGCACCCAAACCAGACGTGCCCAAAGGCCTCAGCTCAGAGCCCTTTTCCATGCCCTCACCGCCCTCAACACAAAGCGGAAGCAGCAGCACCGTGACTACTCCAGCTTCAGCAAACACCTCGCCTCTGCCTCCTCCACAGGCTTCCAAACCGAGCAAGGTGAGTTTGGGGGCCCCATGTGGTTTGATATTTCAGTGGCACTGAGAGTTTAGGCGAGGAATTTATAATGATCCTTCCATGTAGTCGGATCTGTGTAGGTTCAAAATGTTAGGTCAGAATAAAACTATTAAATTAATATTACAATTTGTGAAGATATTTGAAATTCCAAAAATATATTACACACAGTGCTAGCTTAACGTGATGACAAAGTTTGTTATTTATTGTAAAAGTGTGCCCAAAGAGGGGAAAGTAACTAATATAAATGTGTTACTGTGATTGAACAGATGTAATTAAGTACTTTTAAACAAGTAATTGCTCAGTGAATATGCAGATTGGGGTTTAAAACAACTTAATCAGTGTAAACCTTTAAATTAATCAGGTTTTGTATATAAAAAACAGATCTTTTTATCTATAGTAGTGGTATTTTCCATGCGCACGTTTGACAGAATAGCCTGTATTTTAGCTGTGTAACTACATGTTTTCTTTTTCCTTTTGTTTTTCAAAAGTAAAGAAAAGAAAAAAACACAAGACAAACAGAAACAACCAAGAGCAGAGCCAGAGAAAAACAGATCGAGTTATAATATTTATTTTTTTCTAAAATGGGGATCCCCATAAAAGAAAGTTTAAGGCGCATAAGCTTCTAAACAATGGTCCCATTTAGTCCAGTTTCTTTTCAATTTGTCCATTCCGAGGGTGAATTCGTATGAGATTATTTCAAATGTCAGTTATGTTGTTGGTCCAGTCCTTGGGCGTCAGTGCAGTTTGTGCCATTATTTTTTTTTGTGTTGACCCTTTTCCTGGCCGCCAAAGGTATCCAGCTACTGGTATTTTGTCCATGGCAGGGGTTTTGAGGCCCAGGTACCCTATATACATATATATATAAGTTGCACTGGAGTATGAAATGCGGTTGCAAGTGTGAAAATAACAAATAATATCACATATAAGTCGCTCTGGAGTATAAGTATAAGTGTATGAGTATAAATATAAGTATAAGTCGCACCCCAGCCAAACCTGTGAAAAAAGATGTGACTTTTAGTCCGGAAATTACGGTACATACCAGTTCTGAAATTGAGTGGGATGGTTGAGTCAACAACAGTCTGCAGCACCTTGATCATTTCAGTCCAATATTTATGCGCAGGACAGTCCCAAAACACATGACAATGGTGGAGAACACATTTTCAGTACATTTTCAGTACTCATTTCAGTAAAAATGCAATTATCTATCCAACTTTAGCACTTTTTGTTTCCACCTGAGTTCGAAGCTTTAAAATACTGTGTAGACCAGAAGAGGAAACAGACTGACCGTAATGTCCAAATCGCTCCTTTACTGGTTCTGCCTTTTTGTAGAACTTCCACAGGCAACGTGTGACAGGAAACCACTACAACCTGGCCTCACTTCCTGACATATATATTTCCATTCTCCGTCTGCAAAGGTGCTCTTGAAATTGGACATTGATCTCGCTCGGGGTTGTTCCTGAACAAAGAGCCGGAGCGAGGCATGTGTTACAGTTACAGTCTGTCTGGAACGCATCAGGATCAATGGCAGAGGTCTGAGGAGGAGCAGTGCAAGAGGGGGGCAGCCAGAGCAGACATTATGACTTTAGCAGAGCCTGTTACCTCATGCTAAAAACACCAGCTGTGCCGAGAAACAGAATGCGTCATTATTGGGCAGAGGCGCATACGTTTGTCCAAAATTGCACGGTCGGCAGGTTTACAGTAAGGATATCTCCGGTTAATAGGCTTAGACACAAAAGGTGATCCTCTTCCTGCTCGTTTAAGACCACTAGATTAGGTGGTGTCCCAGGTGAACTCAGTGAATTTCCGTCTGTAAGAATAAGAGGAAATTCAAATCCAATCTTATGCAGCACGGAAGCGGAATCGTTGCATTGGCTGCCTGGACTTAAAAGGTTTATGAAATTGACTGTGACTTTTATGTCTGTGACCAATGGTAATTGTATGAAGAATGCAAAGTCAGCATGCTATTTGATCTGTGCGAGGAAAAAGAAACATTCTCTCATCGGGACATCACTTAAACATTATGAGCTTTAGCCTGGCATTTTAAAGGTGCACTACGTTCTCAGATATGGTGAATGGTTTGGTATATATTGCTTTGTTTGGAATGTTCCACAGCATGGCATTGGATTATACATTATAGAGATACATTTAGAATGTATTTAATTTCTGGGTGTATTCATTGCCCAAAAATACATTCTGGCTATTAGGCCGCAGTTATTTTATTACTTGGTTTACGGATTTTTAAAGGAAATATATTGAACAGGCGGACGAAAGGTGAGTGAAAACAGTAGATTTACTGTGTTTTGCATTGGTAGAACTGACGCTTCTAAGTGTGCAGCCTTAGTCACGGCAAAACACGCTGGAGAAAATGTAGTAAACGGGTTTAAATGTGTATTTGACGCTGAGCACAGGAGACAGGGAAACAGGTGCGCACATGCTATTTTGCGTTGTCGGCAGTAATTTATTTTAAAAAATTTGATAATAATTTATTTTATTTATATTGTAGAATCAATAATCTAAGTGCGGCGAATCCGTAAACCAAGTAATAAAATAACCGCGGCCTTAGTTGGAGATATATATGTCAAATGCCATACTTTAGAACATGCTTGAATGCTTTAATTGACTACTAACTACACATATTCCGTCATGTTTTATTATTCCAGCCTAGCAGAGTTACTTTTGTAGTTTTTGAACAATTTGGCAAACTTTATCCTCAATTTACACCAGAAATTTGTGCCCAAAAAATTTACATTTCTAACTAACCTATTTTTATTATGGGTTTCAGTCATTTATAACTGGTCACTCTTGTCCATTTTAGGAGGAAATGGAGGCCCAGATGAAGGCTGACAAGATCAAGCTGGCTCTGGAGAAGCTAAAGGAGGCTAAAGTGAAGAAGGTAGGCTAATCGCGCTCACATAAAGCAAACATTAAAGAGCAGGTGAGTTATTGGTACAGCCATGTCTTCCAACATAGCGTGGCTCCTTATTTCTCTGCTTTTTGAACAAGCCATGAATCACTGCATCAGATCAGGCCAACATCCTGAAGGGCACATGCTGTTTCCTCTGATATGTGGATACATCCTTCTGTTCAAAGTGCTGCAGACATGTGGTCATGCAATGAAGACTACAAATACAGTCCACATTGTTCTACCCATGCGATGCTAAAACAGCCAAATCCCGTACAGTGCAGTGAAGGGAGCGTTTAGGGAACCATGAGGCACTGTCGAGTTTCAGAGGAACATCTGTTCGAGAGGAGATAAGGAAGGTGCTTTCTCAGTGGTTTGTGTGGAAATTGGCTTCCACTTTCACTGTACATTCTGGGCAACACATTCTCATCTTTCTAATCCAAAAATATCATAGTACTATTGTACCATCCACTGCCCATTTCATTAATTCAACTGCATTTTCTTTTCTTTCTAAAGCTTAAAGGTCCTGTGTTTCATTCATGTACATTTTAGTCCATATTTAGGCTTTTAAAACGGATTTGGATTCATTTTTTTATTGCATACTGTACCTTCAGCCAGTGGCAGGGTAATCAAGGCAAGCAGTGACCAATGAAATAAAATATTACTGTGTGTCACAACTATATTAAAACTGTCCCGAAATATATCCAAATAAGCCTGTTTTCTGCTCACTTTTGCTCCTGAAACTTGGCAGGAAATCATAGTCCCTACAGGCTGCTAAGCAATACTGCATGGGAAGCTTGATTCTTCTTCTCCCGCCGCTTTTCATTCCGTGGCAGTGTTCAGAGGCCCGTTTATGGTCCGCTCTCTAACATGTGCTTTTAGAACTAGAGCGGACAGCAGCTACTTTTAGAGGTCTGCACATGTGCTCTGAGGACAACACAGCCTCAAACCACGCTGATTAAACCTGTGTAGGACTTTGAATGATCTTTAAGAGACAGGTTTTTGTCTTTATCCAAGGTTGTTCACGTTTCTAATGATTAGAAACCTGTGTAACCTAACCTGTGTAATGAATTGATCGGTGAAGTGAGACTATCTACTCCATTCAGCAGGTTTCATAAGTATGGGAGTCTAGTTTAGTAGGACAAGCGTTTGCCCTTCACGCGGGTTGAAATTCACCCTTGCATGTTAATTTTGTTTTCACTTTTGTGTGCAAATGTTCTCCACTAAATATTGATGAACACCCCAAGTCTGCTTGCCCATCCATAAAAGTCACCGCACGCTGCTGCCTTCGCCAGACTCTTTTCAGATAATTCAGTCAGGGGTGCCGAATGGGGGAGAACGTTAGAAAGATTCTCAAGGCCCGGGGCTGACAAGGGCTCAGAAAGATCTTTTCTGCAAATGGGCCAATAGCTCTATTTTAGTTTCTGTTACATTCTTCTAGTTTATGTGTTTGACAAGTAAAAAAGTGCTATGTTTCAATCACCCCTCTCATAATGGTTCAGTCCGCTCCGCTGCTTCGACCCCTGAGCTGCCAAACCTGCACCAGAGGGAGGCGAAATGACAGAGAGGAGGGCGGGACAATCGCACGTTTATGGTACTTTGTGTCACTAAAACAAGAGACATAGAGAATCCCCCCCCTCACCTGGAGTGCAGCTCAACATGATAGATCGTTGTTCTGGAGAAGAGTTCTGCGTTCGCAATCACTATCAGCCCCTTAAGAGCTACTAACCAGTATTTTACCAAAATAACCCAATATTCATCATATAAACCTAAACTATCACAATCAAAGCAACATAAAACAGCGGTTCAGACGTTCTCCTGACTCCCGCAGTGTTTCCTCCTCACAGTCAAGACAAACTGAAGGCTCATATAGTCAATCTACAGCGTCGTCATGGGTGGAGCAAAGAAAGGGACTTTTAGGCTTGGAGTTAGATGCATGGGACTAATAAACAGGAAGCAGCTGATGCAAACATGTGCTACCTTTGTTTTTCTAAATTTGCCACTGGATTTAAGTCATCGTTTGTGAGAAATCATACCATCTTTTTGCCAGTTCGTTTTCACCTGAGTCTGCGTTCTCTCTTGTCCGATCACCTTGCACAAAAGCATTATGGGAGGCACTTTTGGACTGTCCCGATGAGCTCCACAGTGAACCAGTCTAAACGTGGCCATTGTGCACTTTGAATAGTATAGGACCTTTAATCTACTTTACATCCTGCTATTTCTGTATGTTTAAAGATCATAAATTCTGACGTTTGCATTTTATCCCCGTTCTGTGGTGAAATATTTTCCACAAAAGGTTAACACTCTGATCCCACACTTGTGATAACATTTCAGCAAAGCCACATTTTTTATGACACACAACGCTTGACCTCTGAGAAGCCTTCGAGAGCTGGATTTGGTTCCAGATCAGAGCAAGTGTGAAGCGGAGAAAGCCAACTGAGGAGGACGAGATGAAAGAAAATGAAAGCAAAAGAAGAGAAAATATGCCAAGCAGGTTCATGGGAACTGCTGAAGATGTGTTTTGAGCTAAACTAGCATTATTACTCAAGAACAGCCATTTAGCGCTCACGGACTGTAATCAAGACAGATAATACACAAGCTTCAACGCTTCATTTGATGTCTCACTCCAGGGACCTGCTGCTGCCCACAATATGTTGAGATCGAGCACAAAATCAAGTATAATCCAAAGAAAATAATCTGGTCGTGCCGATTTATTTATATAGCAATCATATTTTTATGATTGCAACTACGGTAATCAGTGTATTTACTAGAAGGAGACACTGTAAGTTTAATAGAAAAAACCCTTAAATTTATATTTGAAACTTCTGTAGTTTAAGCATTCAAATTTAAGAAAAAAAACAGGATTAAAATGTTTTCATGTTGACATATAAATCATTTACAGAGGGAATTTTTATGATCTTATTTAGTTTTTGCGTAAACTAGCTAAAAATTGTCTAAAAATTCAAACATGTTATGATTTTTTTAGAATTAAAATGTTTATAAATCCGGCATGGAATTAGATATCAACACATCCTTCAGTACGCTCTGTCAAAATCTTCTTAAGTACAAGATTATAAAGTAAGTGGTAATCTTTATGTCCATATGTGAGAAAAATACATTTCAAGTAGACGGACTTTGAAGTTACAATGTTCCATCTACGGGTGCAAGTGGATTCAAGTAAATAATATCTTTAGAAGCAAATTAGTCAGATTTGTTGTTTCCATATGAAAGCCTTTATGTTGAGAGAGCAAACGGACCTAAAAACATTTGTTTTGCCCTTAAGGTTATGGTACACTTTATTGTCGCCATAGAGAATTTTTTCCTCTGCATTTGACCCGTCCTTCAAAGGCGCTGGGGAACCTGGGAGCAGTGCGCCACAGTGTCCACTCTTGGACTTTGCTTTGTCAGGACCCTAGCTTTTCAACGCACCTTTTGTGCATAATTTGTCTCACAATGTTGAGGCATAGCACCTAACATGTGCTGCGACCTAACAACTGAGCCACTCAACAGTCCTTTAAGTTCGACTGAAAGTGTATGTGACACATTCTCATGTGTTTCTAATAAGTCAAATCATAACTATTATGTAATTCATATGGATTTTAGCCATTGTTTACAATATGGTTGCTAGGTAACAATTATGGTAAAATCCTTATGTCACATGTGCATCCAAGAAGTCCTCAAAATGGTCAAACGGGGGGAAATAGGCAAAGATTTTTGTAAAATATGAACCATAAACTTTTTTTTTTTTTTTCAATGAGGTTTAAATTAAAGTAAATGTCTGCCTTTATGAATTAAGTCTTTGCTAATGCTTTATTCATACTAATTAAGTTATGGTTATCATAAAGTGATTATAAAAGCGTCTGCTTAGTTATTATAGTCTAATAACTATAAAACATTGCTTTTCTGTTCCAGCTGGTGGTGAAAGTCTTGCTGAACGACGGGAGCTCTAAAACCCTGATGGTGGACGAGAGGCAGAGCGTTCGAGAAGTCCTGGAGAACATGTTCGAGAAGACACACTGTGACTGTAACGTGGACTGGAGCCTGTGCGAGACCAACCACGAGCTGCAACTGGGTCAGGAACGCACTGTGACACCTTTGACACTAAATATGTCCGCTCTGTTTCATAACAAGCCGCAGTTGGAGGATTTCATAGTGACGCAAGATGTGGTCATTACACACATTTCCTGTTAGAAAACTAAACTCTTATCGTGGAATCTGGACGTTTAATGAGAGAATTGTGTCTTTGTGTCTAAAAACAACAACCTTTGCTCTTCATCAATTCAAATTAAAAGAAGATTGCTGCTGTTGTTATCATTTTTTTTTTTTTAAATCAACAACAACTAAAGTACCAAAGCTTATCAGTTCATGCTTAATGAATAGACCTGAACAAATATCCATAGTGATGCTTTATCTATTATATATAAATCTAACCCTTCTGTTAAAATTACCTCTAAACATCAAATTAAATTTCGACACTGAGGAAAAGGTTCAATACTCTTTACCAATGTTCATGCCTCTATGATAGTAAAGAAAACATCATTAATTTCCAGTTACTTAATATTGAATTATCACAAGATAACTTATTTACTTTTTGTTCATTGCAAACCACAAGATTGATCTAAACCAGCTTAGAAACCAATAGAAACTCCTCCCTTGACTTCCTGTTCCAAACTGCAGAACTAAAAGTGGTGACGTTACATTTAAGAACTTTGACTCTTCATTTCTCGACTTCAATCCCCGGTAGAATCTGTTTTTTTTTGTTTTTTTGACAACCCTAGAATCCAACTTGCAAATGCACGATTCTTGCAAAAAACAACACGCTCTCATCTTTGGACTCAGCATGTTTTCTAAAGTCGATCGTGTGTTGTCCCCCCACAGCAGACAGTAGCAGATGCAGTGCAGTGTCGAATATTTCACCCTCGTCCAGATGATTGACTGCGCTTTTGTTGGCCGCACCACTGTGAACTCACAAAGAAACATTGATCTGCCCCTTACACACACAAACACACACAAACACACACAAACACACACAAACACACACAAACACACACATATGCACTGTACAATGTAGAATCCTTACCATCTCAACCCTCTATCTGAGCCCTGAGATTTACTTTACCATCTGCTTTCCCCACATCTAACCGCTTGATCACATTGCTACGGCGATAATGCATAATTTCACACCGACAGAGCTATATATCACCACCGGGGAGCCACTTTATTCTCTCCTGAAGCGGCTCAATGAGAGACCCGTGCTAAATTCATTACGCTCTCCAAGAAATGCAATCCAAGTCAATGTTATTTTCTCCATTATTTGTTTTATATTTGGTTAGTTATGCGGCGAAACTGCAAATTAAAGTATAAGTGATGGCTCAGTCTATCTTTAATGCATCCATCGTCTGGAAGCCAACCCGAATGACAAAAGCATGACTTATTGCTGTATCTTTAGCACATTCATCAGTCTGAAGAAAGTCGTGTAAAATGGACGTAATGGAAACATGATTATGTTGTAAAAGGCCTTTTCTACATTTTTGGGGTTTCATAAAGCCATCTTTGTTGTTAATTATTCATATTTAGACACAGATTTGGTGGTTTTAAAGCGCTGTTGAGCGTGTTCAGCAAATACAAAAGTGGAATCAGGAAAATGACATCCTGTGACGTTTATGTACAAACTAAAATAGATACAAGGGTTTGGAAACAACATTGAGAATTAGTCATTAAGATGGAAACAACTCAGTGGGAGACGAATTAAAAATATATCCCGAAATCGTATTTAGACCGCTATTCAAGATATACAATTGTGTTATCGTTTCAAAGGAGAAACAGAACATAATTTGTACACTTTTATCTTAGCTTATCATCATCAAATACACCGTGAATGAATAATGCAATGTAAGGCATCTTTGAGTGTCCAAAAAAGCACTATATAAATTAAATACGGTATTATCAATAATGAGTAAGTGAATTGGACAACTGTCAAAACTCATCGTACCGTAAACTGTTGGCTGCAGTTTGTCTTTTTTTTTGTGTGCTTAGGTCAGCGCTTTATTTGTATGAAAATGATAGCTCACGTTGAACTTAGTCTGACTCTCGGCGGACCCGGAGTAGCAGTTATAGGTTTACTCAGCGTGTTGGTCATGTGACTCAGGGACAGGAGCAGGAGTGGCCGTGTGTCACTGCTGACTACAGACATTGTGACATTGACACAGCTAAGCACTGTACACCAAATACAGACTACTTCCCAAACACAGCGACTCATTTTCTATTAGTTTTTATATTTTTGTAATCTATTTGAATGTATGACTTAGTGTACTGCATGTTTAAAGGGGACATATTATGGCTAATCAACTTTAATAAGCTTTTTTAACCTTGTTACAACAGTGTTTCCTCAACAATAGTTTGATCAAAGTAGTATTTTGAGGTTTGAGTTAATCCTGTATTGTCCCGCAAGTCGCAACTGAGGCTCGAGTGCTCAGAAAAGTTCAGCTTTCACCTACCCCCTATCCCCGCCCACGTCACTGTATTTAGTTGTGATTGTTTGAAATATTAAGACTCTGAGAGATATATGTAAAACGGCACTTTTCAAAAATTAAAATCATGTAAATAAAAATCTGCTGCTGTTTACGGTGAAATGTCACAATGAAGAGGCGGGGCTTATCTGTTCCACAGTTATAAACAGGAAGTCATCTTATCTTATCTTATCATGGACCTGTGTCAATTACTAAATCGTTTTAGATCAATATTGTGCTTTAACATGAACATAATGTAAAAATATAGCCGCAAGCGGCAATGATCGGCCCTCGCCACACCGCCGCCACGCCGCAAGAGGAGGGGGCGCTAACGCGCCCCAATTGTCCTTTTATTACATCTACTGCTGAATCTGTGACACTGTCACATCTTCTCCCCTTTGTTTTACCATCAAAAAGCAATTTTATTTTGAATTCTTGGCAAAATGTGCGGCTTTGCCGCACAGACACCGTGACTCTTAGAATAAAAATGTGGATAACTTTTGATGGTCCTGAAGATGAGTCTCACCAAATTTCAGGTTAATAGGGCTGACGCCCTGGGAGGAGTTTGTGAAAGTCTAAAGTGTAAACATGTTCTGGCGATTTCCCCATTGGAATAACATGAAAGGTTTCGGTCATCGTTACGGCAACGCCATAACAATTATGACATGGGTCTCATTGACTTTTTTGATGGGGATGCTAAAATTGAGTTGTGTGTCAAATTTTATATAATTTCGCAAAACTAAATATTTAACCTCCATATAAAATCTGTAGGGGGCGCTGTGGCTCCAAATTAATTTATTTCACTTCAAGTAGGTTTAGGGCAAAGAGTTTAACAACTGATTCTAATTTGACGCAATTCGGACTTTATCTGCGCAAACGGCAGAAATGTAAAATTTGGGAGATTTCTGAAATTCTTGCTACCTATTCTTGAGACCGTGAGAGGTATCAATGTAATTTGGATAACTTTTGATGTCCCACTCCTCAGTAGCATTTTCACCAAATTTCAGCTTTTTAGGGCCAACGCCCTGGGAGGAGTTCGTAAAAGTACGACGTTTGGAAAAACTCCGAAGTCATGTTTAGCCATTTTTGAAGCAATATGGCCGACATTTGGTTGGGCGGACGGCGTTGCCGTAATAATATTTTTTACTTCTCTTGTCACCATCTACCTCTGCGCCAAATTTCATGATTCTACGATCAGATTTTTTTTGGGTCATTTCCCATCTCTCAATGCATTTTTTGGAACATTTGGGGGCGCTGACCCGCCAATTTTTTTTATTTTAGAAAAGGGAAATAGCCAGAATGTAGAGAGGCACGATTTTTAGAGGTGTGAACATTTTTGTGACTTTTCATCAATGTTCACTGGGTGAAAAATAGGGGGGTTGGTCCCGAGAAGAAGAAGAAGAAGAAGAAGAAGAAGAAGAAGAAGAAGAAGAAGAAGAAGAAGAAGAAGAAGACGAAGACGAAGACGAAGACGAAGACGAAGACGAAGACGAAGACGAAGACGAAGAAGAAGAAGAAGAAGAAGAAGAAGAAGAAGAAGAAGAAGAAGAGGAAGAAGAAGAGGAAGAAGAAGAGGAAGAAGAGGAAGAAGAAGAAGAAGAAGAAGAAGAAGAAGAAGAAGAAGAAGAAGAAGAAGAAGAAGAAGAAGAAGAAGAAGAAGAAGAAGAAGAAGAAGAAGAAGAAGAAGAAGAAGAAGAAGGAAAGAAAGAAAGAATAATATTCCGATGCGAAAACAATGTTTCCCATTTTTCAAATATCATGAACTATACATTTTCGGAAAGCGCTCGCGCTTTCCTACCTCATGGTGTAGGTCCCTGGTCACTGACGGGTACTTTCGTTAATTTTGAGTGGGCTCCGCCCACTTTGTGTTTTTTGGCCCCCTATACAGTAATAATGTTAAATTTTTGCATTACATGCTTATATGCACGGAACATGCAAGAGATGGGGAACGTATTCGTGAGCTACTTAGCGCAAATGAGTGCTTTATATGGGGATGACGACCCAATTTAAAGTGCTCGTTTAGTGCGCACTTTTGCACGGGTAAAGTTTTACAACGGTAAAGTTCCATTTTCCTACTACTAATTAGTATGCACGGGGCGTGCGTGAGTGAAGGAGTGCGTTAGTGAGTGTTTGGAAGTGGGCGAGCGCTTCGCGCTCGATTTCGTGCGCACTACGTGCGCACTTTCGCAGCTGTGCTTCGCACGGCCTTACGAGACTAATAGGCCTCTCGCCAGCTTGTGGCGCTCGGGCCTAATTATTATCTATTTCTTTATGTTGGTACCTAAAAAAAGTGTAATATGTCTTCTTTAAGTCACTCAAATTCAGTGGCTTGGAAGCTTGATTCAGGCTACGTTTGATGAGCTACATAGCAACAACCGCTTTATGTTCATTGATTAGTAATTAAGTAGAATACAACTGGATTGTTGGCATCGAAGCAAATGATACAGCGGCTGACATCTTGAAAAATGTGAGATAATCTGATTTCACATGTTGTTCAGCCATTTCACAGTCATTGTAAACATAGGTCACGGTCGAACTTCAATCTCTGATCTTGACTCATCTAGAAAGCCACAGCTTCTTCAAACGGTGCAGCCATGTGCTCGCCAGCCACGGCACACAACGCACCATGTGGTTAATGCATCTCAAAGGAGGTTTTTCACAGAAGTCGCCCCAACTGCAAAGTCACACCACGCGTTTAATGGCCGTAATTGGCACTGAACAGATCGGCAGCCATTTATTTAGGAGGCGGTGGTGCCGAGGCCTGGGACCTGTAATTGGGGCTTAAAGGGCCAGTTTGTGATGGAGAGATGGAGTGTGGGTGGTCAGACTTGTGGTTTAGAGCTGTTTTGTCATGTGGTCAATATTACTTTTGAAAAAACCTTTATTCAAAGATGTGTAACGATTTTTATTTACTGACAGGAAGTTACTTTTACATTTTACTTCTACTTGAGATGTGTGACAATACTGTAAAACTGTGACCTGAGGATTTGATACTTTTTTTAAATACCATATTCTGCCAGAGGGTAATATCTGTTGCACCCTAACAGTTACTCTGCAGAATAGATTGACCAATACATCGTTATCCGCCTTAAATGTCCAGCAGAAGTGAAAGTTTAGTTTGGGTCAGCCGGCTGCCTAAAGATATGTATAATGCGTACGCTTTATCTAAACGTGTTAGTGTGAAGTGGGAACTGCACAAAGTGTCACTGCACTGCTGTGTTATATTATATATATATATATATATTATCAGAATCAGCATGAAAAAACCCACACGGTCGATTTCCACTCAGGAGTATTATTAGAGAAATACGTATATATTAAGGCTTTTTTTTTTCAGCTCAGGATTTATTCGACAGTATAGCGTCAAATAGGGGTGAAGAGTGGGAAGGACAGTCAGCTAATTGTCAGAGTATTGCCGAGGCCAGCAGAAAGCCTGGCATATGTACTACAACTTCAACCACTCGACACTCGACCAAGTAGCACTGGACAAATACTTTTGTACTCTCACTTGAGCATTATCCAGATCACTTGTCTTGTATTGTAACAGCAAGTACATTTACAAAGCCAAAATCAGATAACTACAATAATAGTGATGATAATCCAATGATTTTAAACGTAATAATCAACAACAGTGACATGTGTTTAGAGTAACTGTTGTATTTGGACCACAATTAATTGAATTTTGAAAAGTAGTTTGCTCTTTTCTGCATATTTTCCTTGTCAGAACTTGCAAAAACAAGAGTGAACAACCAGAAAGAAATGAGATTACACACAACAGATGTAACTGTCGCATAATGATGAGAATGTAAACATAGACATTGGTAGCTTATAATGAATCAAATCAAAAGACCATTGTAGTGATGACAGACATTTAAGTTCTGCCAGAAGATGTGGAAGTAGAACATTATTTTTTGTGATATTAGATTTGACATTACAGTAGTAGTAAATGTGGTATTAGTTGTGGTAGTAGTAGTTGTACTTAGTTGATAATGATATTAGTAGTCTTTTGCAATATATTACTTTTGTAGACTTTTTCTGCTTCGGTAAAATGACTATGAAAAGCTAAATATTTTGTAGTTTGGACCAGTTTTATAGCACAAAATGTGAATAAAAAAGACACCAGCTGCTTTGAGGACTCTGTTTTGCATAATGACACGCTGCACGCTCCGGGTTATGAAAAAACTGGTTTGCATTTCCCGGCGTTGGCAGTGGTTCGATGTCCAGTGAAATTACAGTAATGGCTCATATTGATTAGACCGCTGCAAGAGAAAGTGTTGGACTCGTTCAGACTAAAGTTTTACTGCTCGGTGACATTTGAGGAACGCCTTTAATAAAAAGAAATAAAATTGAGCTTATTTGTGCTGCTATCGCCTTAAGGCCAAATATGGTGTGTCAGAGGACAGTTGTGCGTCAGAATCACTTAAGAAGTACCACAAACTCGCTCTCTATTATTTCAATTTGTGTACTTTTACCGGAACATACTAATTGTATTGTTGTTCTTGTCATGTCCACCCAAACATAACCACTTAGCTAACTCAGCCCTGCGAGGATAATTAGAAAGTGTCGTATGCTTTTGTTTAGGAGTAGTTAATCTGCTTCAATGTCAGAATAGCTTTGTCACGGTCTATTGTTCCTTTCATTTAAATAATACACTAATGTGGACACTAATGTGGATGAGTGAGGCAGTGCTTATTCCTGAATAGATAGTATGCATTTTATTGAGTAATTGAAAAGTTTAAAATGAAATCTCTGCTGTCTGCATTGGCTAAACAACACTATGTTTAAGGACAAAGCGTAAAAATAGTTTGAAAAGTCAAGGTTCCACACTGCAGACTGTTTCCATTTGACTTTAAAACCTTGTATCTCGGATGTGTAACTCCAACAATGAAAACGACAGTTGGATACATGTGGAATATACTTTTAGCTGCTGCAAAATAGCGAAAATAGCGATAACAAGGAGATGGATGACAGGGACAGAGACGGATTTTAAGGACGTTTGATGGGCAAATGGGACGGAAACAAAAAAAAACAAACATATGTCACATTGACTGTCTATGATTTGCGCTTTGTTTTTGTCTTTTCACTCAAAAATTCAGGCATTTTCTTGAGCAGGATCTCCTTACCACAGATCTGACCTGTCACTTGCCCTGTTATTGTCACCTGCCTGTCTTCATGGAGATAGAGAGACATTATGCCATACAATGGAACATTTCAAGACTATCACGCACCCTTTTTGTCATTCACTGTACGTACTTAACCAATTCATATTTTATTTTCGTATTTTTCTGCAGTGCGCGTGTTTGAGGACCACGAGAATATGGTGGAGCCACTGTTGGCCTGGACCCGAGACAGCGAGAACCAAGTCCTTTTCAAAGAGATGCCCGAGAAATACGAGGTGTTTAAAAACCCGCAGGTGAGTCTTCTCTTATGGAACGTCATGTGGTACATCAGATTTTTAATATTCAACGTTTTCAGGAACTCAAATTCAACAGTCAAAATTCAGAATGTAACATTTGCTGTCTCCTCATCTCTTTAATTCCTTACCTCTAAACCCCGCCCACAGAAGAGAAAGGCCAATAGAAAACAGCCTCACACAATCGATTCCCAAGGCGTTTTTGCAGATCTTGTATTCCCTGCGAATTTGGACTATTTTGAATTTGAAAGCTTGAACTAATGGGAAAAATAACATTCAGACTTAATTTGGAAAAGGACACATTTGTATGACTTTGAAAGGAATAGTTGAGACCATTATTTTTAATTTATTATAATTATGATTACTATGATTTTGTTTTTGAATGTTTTGTTGTCAGTTTCTTTTGTGTTCTGTGTTTTTTGTTTGTTCTGTTTAGCTACATTTGAAAACCCAAAAAAACAAAATACAAAAAAAGAATGTGAAAGCTTGAAACAATACGCCTCGAATATTAAAAAGGTAATTTTTTTAAACATTTTTTTTTTCTTTTTGAATTTTCAAATTGAGAAAAACACACTGAACAAACAATTAAAAATAAATAAATACAAATGTGCTTTAAACATTGAGAAAGTCACCAGAAACAGATCATCTTCCATGCAGTATCCGCTCCCCCACACATCAAAAAGCATCCTGCCTCCACATATAAGCACTACTTCATCACAGACAGTCGTTGTGTATTATCTCTGCAATCCAAACCTCGTAGACTGCATTATTTTTAGCCTCTCTTTGCACAAATCTCTCCACATTTTGTCTGAATCCTGTCTAAATGATGACACGTCTGGCATTCAAGGAGGAGGTCATCTCACCGTGATATTTCAGCATAAAGGGCCCAGGCACTGACATCTTGGCATGTTTGGTGATATAATAGCGGCCTTTTATAATATCTGAGCGTTTAATGGATTCGGTCTGTTGGCAGAGGACTAATGGCCTGATTGCCACATGGAAAGTGAGGAGGTTTTCACGACCGTAATGTACTCAATCACGCCGTCCACATCCCCCGCACAACATAAGTCTGTTTTATACTATGCAGTTCATACTCTCCGCGTTTGACAAGAAGTAACTAAATAAAAGATCTTCCCTGTGGCTGCTTCACCACATTCATGGAAACATTAAAGGCTGGTGCATGAATCAAACTCACCGCTTTGTCAGATGGACCACCCCATGATGAATAGAAGGGGGTTTTGGAGGATGCTGGGTATTATCAAAAAGTATGAGATTTCGAAGAATGAAATGTTTGCAATCAATTATTTAAACTTGCTTTTTGCTGATGATGTGGAAATGGTGCTCAACATGTCCTATTCAATTAGATTTGAGATGACATCATGGTTAGAACCGTTTTTGTTTTTAGCCACAAAGTTGGCTCAAAATCGACAGCATGAAACATTTGAAAAACACTTTTATACGGATCTTTAGAGTTTGATTTATGTCTATAATCAGCTGATTTCTCTAAGAAATTGCATGGAATATTCCTGTTTGTAATTTGAAACAGGATAATCTGAAAAAGGACCATTTTAAACGACACATTTGATTATAAATTGTGCTTTCAATCCTAATATTTGAAGTTAATACAACGGTTAAAGAAGACATATTGTGCTTTTTGGGTGATATTTAGCGTTAAACTATAACATACATAGATAACTTACAATATTTTACATTTTCATTTTCATTGTAAACAGCCATTTTGATCACAAATTGACTTAATAATAGAAACAGCTCCATTGACTTCTTGCAGAATTGGGACTTTACTAAATATGTTACACAATAAATGTACCATAATCCCACAGTTTTTAATTATATTTTGGAAGTGTTTTTATGTAGAGTCTATGTCTATAATGTAAAATTTTAATTTCAGAACTTCTATCTCTGGAAAAAGGACCGAAAAACCCTCAAAGACATGAAAGACAAGGACAAGGAGTTATTGATAAAGGTAAAAAAACGCATTCTATTCCTTTCTTCCCACTGGGAGCTGTGTGTCTAACCTTTTAATCGCGGTCGGCCTCGGCAGGAGAACTTCTGTGGCACCTCCATCATCGTCCCGGATCTGGAGGGGGTTCTGCACCTCAAAGAAGACGGCAAGAAGTCGTGGAAGCCGCGCCTCTTCCAGCTCAGGGCCTCGGGAATTTATTACGTGCCTAAAGGGAAGAGCAAGGTCAGGGGTCAGGGCTGTCGACGTGATTTGTAACTGTGATGTGTTGGTCGTCGTGATAAGTGACAATATGTGTGTGTGTGTGTGTGTGTGTGTGTGTATGTGTGTGTGTGTACGTGCAGTCCTCCCGTGACCTGATCTGCTTTGTTCAATTTGACAACGTGAACGTCTACCACGGAGAGGACTTTAAGAGCAAATACAAGGCCCCCACGGACTTCTGCTTCGTTCTCAAGGTAACTATGCACTCGGGGCATTTATTAACTTGAAACAACAACAAATAGAGAAGTTTTCTGGTTTCTGGTAATAAATCATGCATAAACTTCCAAATAAACCAACAAAATACCGGTAATATGTTTGAAACTGTATTATATTGTGTTCCCTACAGCAATGATATATATAAATAAAGAGAGCAGGACAAAAAAAGATACATAAAATAATAGAAATAATGAAAAATAATCATAATGGTACAATATGTCAAAAATAAATAAAATTAAGCCACAACAAGTCCAACAGTCAAGTCCCATTTAGTTCAAAGTTTTTCAGATTTGTCCATTTGGATATGCTTTTTTAAACTTCACATGATCAGAGAGGACTTTTCAGTAATGGAAATGTGTGAGTAAAATAATAAACAAGATCCACAGATGTCCAAAAGTATTCAAAAATTCTCAAAAAAGATAATATGCCTTCTGTAACTGGTCATTTCACATGAATTTCCCAAAGAGAGTGGATATTTCACAAATCAAATTAGCAATAGCCAACTTGCGTATTGTCCCACACATCTGGTAGTTTTATAAGCTCTGGAGACATCGAAAATACATGAAGTATGAGTCCAATGCAGTCTGACGTGGTTCTTCTGTAGCTAGTTGTCAAACATTTTACATTATTTGTGATTTTGGTTCATTTAAATTGGTCTAAACTGGAAAAATTTTGCCCAACTTCCATTTTCAATATTTAATCAGCGCTGAGTTTTTTCTTATTACCAATATAAGTGAATTCTGCTGTATTCCCTTTACAGTAAATGTCTATTGTAATACATAGTTGCATTTAAAGAAGAGAAAGAAGAAGTGGTGGCAGGGACGAATGAAAAAAACATTGGTCTAACATAGTATAATTAAATGGAAAAACAAACAAATGATCATGGCTGCTCAATAAAATCCCATGTTATTGTTGTTGTTTTTTCCACCATTGCCAGATTATATAAAGTTGTACTCTTTTTTTATTTGCGCAAAATGAAGAAAAAAGTCACATAATTCTTACGCTGACTCAGGAGAAATAAGCTCAAATTAGCCGGGGGTAAAACAGGATGTGGAAGTGCTCCTTTTCTTTCTTTTTCCACTATCTCGTCTGTGAAACACATCAGCAGATCACGTGAGGCTGGATGCTCAGGACCAAAGCGGAAAAGAGCTTAGTGAGGCACAGATAACGAATTACCTGCAGGTGAGAGACAGCATCCTCAAGGCTGGACGTTGAGGTGTCAGGGCCTGGGCCAAATGACCTGTCGGTTCAGACGAGTGAGGAGACTGGAGGGAGACCAGGGGGAGACCAGGGGGAGACCGGGGGAGACTGGAGGGAGACCAGGGGGAGACCAGGGGGAGACCGGGGGAGACTGGAGGGAGACCAGGGGGAGACCAGGGGGAGACCAGGGGGAGACTAGTGGGAGACTGGAGGGAGACCAGGGGGAGACTAGTGGGAGACTGGAGGGAGACCAGTGGGAGACAGGGGGAGACCAGGGGGAGACCAAGGGGAGACCAGGGGGAGACCAGTGGGAGACTGGAGGGAGACCAGGGGGAGACCAGGGGGAGACCAGGGGGAGACTGGAGGGAGACCAGTGGGAGACCAAGGGGAGACCAGGGGGAGACCAGTGGGAGACAGGGGGAGACCAAGGGGAGACCAGGGGGAGACCAGAGGGAGACTGGAGGGAGACCAGGGGGAGACCAGGGGGAGACCAGGGGGAGACTGGAGGGAGACCAGTGGGAGACAGGGGGAGACCAGGGGGAGACCAGGGGGAGACCAGGGGGAGACCAGGGGGAGACCAGGGGGAGACTGGAGGGAGACCAGTGGGAGACCAGGGGGAGACCGGGGGAGACTGGAGGGAGACCAGGGGGAGACCAGGGGGAGACCGGGGGAGACTGGAGGGAGACCAGGGGGAGACCAGGGGGAGACCAGGGGGAGACTAGTGGGAGACTGGAGGGAGACCAGGGGGAGACTAGTGGGAGACTGGAGGGAGACCAGTGGGAGACAGGGGGAGACCAGGGGGAGACCAAGGGGAGACCAGGGGGAGACCAGTGGGAGACTGGAGGGAGACCAGGGGGAGACCAGGGGGAGACCAGGGGGAGACTGGAGGGAGACCAGTGGGAGACCAAGGGGAGACCAGGGGGAGACCAGTGGGAGACAGGGGGAGACCAAGGGGAGACCAGGGGGAGACCAGAGGGAGACTGGAGGGAGACCAGGGGGAGACCAGGGGGAGACCAGGGGGAGACTGGAGGGAGACCAGTGGGAGACAGGGGGAGACCAGGGGGAGACCAGGGGGAGACCAGGGGGAGACCAGGGGGAGACCAGGGGGAGACTGGAGGGAGACCAGTGGGAGACCAGGGGGAGACCGGGGGAGACTGGAGGGAGACCAGGGGGAGACCAGGGGGAGACCGGGGGAGACTGGAGGGAGACCAGGGGGAGACCAGGGGGAGACCAGGGGGAGACTAGTGGGAGACTGGAGGGAGACCAGGGGGAGACTAGTGGGAGACTGGAGGGAGACCAGTGGGAGACAGGGGGAGACCAGGGGGAGACCAAGGGGAGACCAGGGGGAGACCAGTGGGAGACTGGAGGGAGACCAGGGGGAGACCAGGGGGAGACCAGGGGGAGACTGGAGGGAGACCAGTGGGAGACCAAGGGGAGACCAGGGGGAGACCAGTGGGAGACAGGGGGAGACCAAGGGGAGACCAGGGGGAGACCAGAGGGAGACTGGAGGGAGACCAGGGGGAGACCAGGGGGAGACCAGGGGGAGACTGGAGGGAGACCAGTGGGAGACAGGGGGAGACCAGGGGGAGACCAGGGGGAGACCAGGGGGAGACCAGGGGGAGACCAGGGGGAGACTGGAGGGAGACCAGTGGGAGACCAAGGGGAGACCAGGGGGAGACCAGTGGGAGACAGGGGGAGACCAGGGGGAGACCAGGGGGAGACCAGGGGGAGACTGGAGGGAGACCAGTGGGAGACCAAGGGGAGACCAGGGGGAGACCAGTGGGAGACAGGGGGAGACCAGGGGGAGACCAAGGGGAGACCAGGGGGAGACAAGGGGGAGACAAGGGGGAGACAAGGGGGAGACCAAAGGGGAAGCAGGTGCTAAGATGACTTCCAACTTCTTCCAACCTTCAGACCATGAATGACTTAAGCCTCTAGAGGTGATGCCATGTGAAAAAGAGCTGTGGATTCAGTCCAATTAGACTTTACGACCCGACAAAACTGCCTCCATTTACAGACAAACTATTCAGCTTCATCGTAGTAGCTCTAACTGCAGAAGAATCACCTGAGGGAGGTCTATAATAGCTACTCATTATCAACAACCTTAAACTGATGCCCTTCGAAGAGCTGAGTGCAGTGACACGCTGCCCCCTGGTGGTAATTGATAGAATAATTATTATGAAACCTTGAAATACAAAGTCACATGGATGTCAAGATTATTTGATTTTCAAAGCAAAATTAAGACTTTTTAACTCTATCTGTTGTCTATGACTTTTTATCTGGCTGTTTATGTCAAAGTTCCATTGTAAAAAGCTGGTCACAAACTTGAGGAATGTGTTAGACAATGGGTTTAAGTGAATAACAAAGTAAATAAAGTAAATATTTTTTTCCCATCACAATTATTGTAACCAAAACTTGATACCATGATCTCATTTCTAGTCATATAGCTGGTCTAAATCAAGTATTTGTCTTTACAGCATCCCCAGATACAAAAGGAGTCCCAGTACATCAAGTATATGTGTTGTGACGACAAGAGGACAATGAAGCTGTGGGTGACTGCAATACGTATAGCAAAGGTATATATAAATAATCACATGTAAAATGAATTAAATTACTTTAAAATGCCAAAACTACTTTCTAAAAATGACAACGTGACTGATTTTTTGTCCAGTACGGTGCGGCTCTGCATGAAAACTTCAAAACCTCTGAGAAGAAGGCTGCAGTCAGTGCCATGTTCTCCAAAAACAGCACTCCATCGAGCTCCAGCCAGTCCACACCATCTCCAACTATTAAAGGTACAGACGAACTATCGCAATATCACTTTTACCACACTTTTATCACAGAAGTGTTGACATTTCTTTTAATTTTACAGCTAAATCTACAAGCCAGGCTAACGGGCACGCGCCTCAACCCTCATCAGGGCTTATCACTCAGGTACAGACCAATATACTGCTCTATCAGTGTTTTAATAGGCTTCAAATGACGTCACGATATTCTAAAATGCCTACAGTTTAATATAAAGCTGGATTTTGGCATTTAACTGTCAAAATAGAAAGATAAATAGATGTTTTGACATGAAACACAAACCTAATAATATAATAATCCAGTTCATCAGTAAAGGAAACTGAATTCTGTCAACTGGGAAAAGGTTTTAAGAGTAGAGAGGATTTGCCACTCATCCAAGTAACTTCTTCAGTTTTGTTATAAGGCAGTGACATACCAGTTACCTGTCAGAGGAATTCAATATTATTTTACTATGGAAACTACCTGGACAAATGAGAGACAATCCGACTACACAGACAATCCGATTCAACAATTGTGAATTTTCTACTTGGATAAAACAGTAAATCTTATGTATTGTAATTTATTCAAACCTTCATATTGTCTTGTTTCTATTGTCCCAGGACCATGAACATATCCCACCTCCCCCTCTTCCTCCACCCTCTGGTCACACTTTCCCTCTCCCTCCACCTGTCCCTGGCTCCTCTGCTCCACCACCACCTCCTCCTCTGGCCGCCAAGAACTCATTTAAACTACCGCCAAAGCAGCACCACCAGCCAACAACCCGATTCCCTCCACCTCCCTCCATGGACTCCCTGCCTCCTCCACCACCTCCGCCACCCGAAGACTCTTCAGAGGCCCCTCCTGACTTCCTACCACCTCCTCCACCTGCTTCCAGTTTCCCCCCACCTCCTCCGCCGAGCTCCATGACCCTCCCGCCTCCACCGCTAAGCTCCATGCCTCTCCCGCCTCCTCCGGCAGCTTTCGACCTACCACCTCCACCACCGGACCCATCCTTCTTACCTCCACCTCCGCCCCCGCAGGCCTTCACAGGGTCTGGGGGACCGCCGCCGCCGCCTCCTCCTCCTCCTCCTCCACCATCAGCAGCAGCCTCACTAGGAGGTATGAAACTAGCAGTTCGTTCCTCTGGGTCCCTGAAGAAGCCTCCACCCGCTCCACCAAAGAGGACAACGCCATCGCTCCACGGGGCTGGTGGTGGAGGAGGAGGAGGAGGAGGAGGAGGAGGAGATGGGGACTTAATGTCAGAACTGATGCTCGCCATGAGGAAAAAACGAGGCAACGTTTAACCTAAGAATAAAGATAATGAATGCAATTAGAGGAACTGTGTCCATGGAAAGGACCTGTGATGTGGGGGTCTAAGCCTTGGAATGATATTATATACAGAGGTGGCTATTGTGTATTTGTTTTAAGGCTTTTAAAAGTAAGTATACTGTAACTTCAGAAAATACTGGCCATCAGATTGACCTAGAAGAAGTACACATCCCAAGAATTACTCAAAAAGTTTGGTTAAAAAGCGAAGTGGTGATAATAGCAAACAGAAATATGTTTTAGTATTGATGTGATCATGTGCTTGTTGACTCAACTTGTCCAAAAGTTACTCAAGTAAAAGTAACTGATAAATGATTTACCCACCTCTGACAAACCAGTATAGTATACAAATACATTCAATTGTTTCTTGTATTAATAAAGGTCTTGAGCTACTGAACTGTTTTTATTGAACGTGATAGAATGTCACTTTTGTTTCTGGCACAACTTCACTTCAGTAAATAATGTGTAATAAAGTGTATAATATTTAATAAAAACAAATTTGTCATATTTGACCCTTTATGACATTTCCTTATTTTACTATTTCCATGCCCTCTTATTCTTCCCGAGAAATATCAGCCCTTCAGAAATAAAGAAAACACATTTGTTTCTGTACACATTCATTCCTCTTCACTAAAGCTATAGCTATTGCACAAGAGTGTAAGTATTTTTTGTCAGCATGGAGCATGTTTCAATGATCATGGCATTTATATGTAACTCCCCTGACCTTAACCTTGTGACAGTCGTCTCTCTGCACAGCCCGCCTCTGCAGTCTCTTGTGTAACCAAAGATGACAGAACATTAAATGGTGCAGCTGCTCCCTCCAGTGGTGGAAATGATGATCTCTGTGCTCATGTAACTTTTTCATAGGATTTTAGGGCATACTTCTAAAAACAGGTGAAAATGACTGGCATTGCCCCCTGAAAACACAGCGGCAAATTAGTCAAAAAATGGCCGTGCAGGGCAGTGCTATAATCAGGCTGTTGTTGAGACACAAAAGGGGAAAGTTAAGACTACTAAAGTTAGGAGCATCTGTTTTTGAGGGGATATGCTATATACAGGTGGTTGTATTGTAAAAAGTATGGCCAGTAAACAGGATTTCTATGAACACTAAACCTAATATTAACCATAAACAGCATAAAGTATTTTACCTTTAACAGGCCTACATGTTAACTCTAACCCTGTATTTCAGTTTTAGACATTGTAATTTAATATAACCATCAGACTAGTTGATTATATATATTTTGTTTTAGTTTCATTGGCTCTTTCATGAAAAAATGTCAACAAAAAGCTCACAAAGAATCCATATCATTTTCTCAATATGTACTACATTTATTAGATAATACCAGAAATATTTATATTACCTATTCATCACTTTGGCTCTAATTTTAACACAACAATAATAGTCAATGCAACACCTCAAGCTGTGATATTAATAGCTAGAAATTTGTACCAAAATAGGGTTCATCCAAAAGTTCGATCACTTAGGCTGAATGATCACCATCTTTCTGACTCTAAATGATCCAATTGAGCTTTTCAACATGGAACTTTATCCACTTTCATCTTCTCAAAATGCAATTTTTAAAAAACTTTTTCTGCAAGAAAGAAATTTAAGATTTTTCAAATGTCCAATTGCACCAAAACAAGAGATTCATTTTGAGATTCTTATTATGCAAACTATTTGGTTTGGAGAGTAACAACTGATCCTTCTGTAACGAATGTATTGAAACTACTTTCTGAGATGATTGATCACTGGTTATCTCAATATATATATATATATATATATATATATATATATATATATATATATATATATATATATATATATATATATATAGTAGACATTTAGAAACTATTTAATTTAGATTCATCATCAATATCACTTTGTATGATCTATTTTATAAATATAAAAAAGTGACATTATGTAATGTAAAAGAAAGTAAGAACTAAGTTTTTGTACATGTTGCATGAATTTCTGAATTCTATACTATTCTGCTGCTGTTATTTTCCCCCGCTGGCGTCTTATTATATATGGGGAAGATTTCTATGTAAAGATGTCACTGCACAGAATAAATAGCTGTTTATCCATGTGTTTATCTCATGGATGTATTATATTATCGGTTTATCTTTCTAATAGATCCATGGTTGACCTTCGGGGTCAGAAACAGGTTGCGCTCATCCGCCTACGTCATCACCCAGCGACCGCAGCTTCTCTTCCTGTTTCATAAAGTTAGCAAAGCGATGCACGCCCGCCGCGGCTGATCATGGCGGGGCCGTGGAAGAATGTGCTCAGGACATGGGGCTGTACGGCCGTGACTGTGTCTGAAATCCTGCGGCTCCATCACTGCAGGCCCCTGTCCTCCACCGCGGTGCATTTAGCCCGGGCGTCCTGGAGTTGTGCACCGGGAAACAAGGTGAGTGTGTGCGGACAGGAAGCCGGGACAGGAGCGCTGCAGTCAGACCCAGGAAGGTCACGCTGTTCAGCTGTCACTCTGCGGTTATAAATGAATCACACCAGGATCTACCGTGGCATGAGTGTTGTGTTGTTTACTTCTAACAGCATTTTGTAATAAGTAAGTTAATGGCTAATATTACATGTTAGATTCGACATTGTGGTGGGATGTTCTTACAGTGGAGAAAGGTCAAGAATCCATCTGATCTTAAAATGTGACACTTTTAAATTAAAATTGGACCTTTAATTCATTTATACAAATATGCTTTCATTCAATATTTAATTCATTAAGTCATTCATTGTGCCCTTAGGTAGTTATATCAGAAAAAGTCCAAAGGTTTCTGATTTACAATTGATTTATACCATCAGAAAGGTCATGGTAACCAAAGTGTAATACTTTTAGAATAAGTAAATCATCCCAAAATACAAGGGAGATATTCAGGTTTTTAATTGGTCATATTGAGGCAAAAGTGTTCACACATTTAAACCAAAAAGCTGTGACCTGCTGGTAGTGGTCAGAGCTGCTGCTGTGCAGGGGAGCGGTCACCTGTGTGTATACAACCACCACAAGATGGCTAAAGCTGTATGCATCTAACCCCATATTATTTTCTGATAGCGGGTAGAAGATGCCTCCACTAGACATGAAATATTGTGGCAGCTACAAACATACTTCGCATTTATTGATTTTAATGAGGTTTGTTACATTAGATCACAAATCTTCTGTAGTTTGAGGCGGTCAAATGATCTCACCTGTATCAAACGCAGTATCTGTGGCACGCTGGTCACAGGCGGGCCTGCACAGGACTGGGTTAGAGTGGCGCCTCTAGTGGATTTTGATGTACCTACTTAGGCAAGCACAGCTTTACGTCTCTACTTCTAATTTGTAAATGTATAACTTGCACACAAAAGTACTAACTCAAAAACTGTTATTAGTGGAAACGTTTTCACCTTTAGTTTAATCATGTATTCAAAATATATATTAAAAAGTGTAAATGTTAATTTTGAATAATTTAATCATATTACATAACATGTAATTTTCTTTACCCTGGTTTCAGTATTTGCTTATTCTTTTGTATCATCTTCTTTAGGTACAACCATCTGTATTGCAGCCGTCAACACCAATAACCTTACAAAGGTTTACTATATTCCCCTTCCGGTGAGTTTATCTATTCAATTACATTTTGGACATTGGCCTTTGTTGCTCTAATTATGTTTGATTATTATTGTCATTTTATTTCCAGGCATAAACCAAAATTCCTCTATCCTACGCTTCAGTGCTGTAGACCGATACACAGTGATGCAAAGCCTAAAGACCCCTTCTCTTTGGCCCAGAGAGACTTAACAAGTTTATATGATGACATCAAAAAGGTATCTCTTTGATTCGGCACAATTATCAAATTGCAAATATTGCAATTATTTAGGCATTGTTCACACCTCTAAAAGTCTCTCGTATGTCAATCCTCCTGGAGCTGTACAACATGCACTCTAAACAGAATCCTACTCAGAAAAATTGCAATTTGATTTAGTTTTTTGTCCAAACATGCCGCCCTACATGACCGTAGTGTTGATTAACCACATAATTCAATTACACGAATAGTACTAGTCTACCATGCATGTATTTTTATGGCTGGTAAAATGATCTGAAAGTTATTTACTGTGCTAGTACCGGCCTAAATATACACGTCTTACATTTTTGCCTTCACTAGTATGTCATTGTAATTGATGTTCCAGGAGCTGTTTGTGGGGACAGAGCTCAAGTCTCTGTGTGACTACTACTTTGATGGCCAAGGCAAAGCCATCAGACCAATGATAGTTGTCCTGATGGCACGTGCAATGAACATTCACAACAACAAAAAGGGGTAAGCTGTGGATGAACATATTTAAAGGGTAACTGGTTATGCAAAAGAAACTAGTGCTAGCGCACTCACCTTACAGTGAGAAGGTTCTGGGTAACCCGGCTACCCGGGGGTCTTCAAGCTTTCTCCCCATGTCTGAGTGGGTTTCCGTCTGGGCACTCCGGTTTCCCCCTCAACCCAAAACAATAGGTATAATCCTCCAGCTAAGGTTCTGACCAAGCCTAGTTCAAGACCTGGAGGAAAGGTCTGTTCCTGGTGTCGGGTGTCCTCTGCCCCTGACAGTTTGACCCAGTGACATTAGCCCAACACTGTAGCGTAAACCTAAACTTAAACACAATAAACATGCATATTTTACCACTAGTAGTCTATTGAAGGCAGTGCACAATGTATTATAATCCAGCAAAGTAAAAAAAAGTGTTGAACGCTGGTTTCCTTGTAGAGACCTGCTCCCAGGACAGAGGGCTATCGCCATGATCTCTGAGATGATCCACACTGCCAGCCTGGTGCACGACGACGTCATCGATGGATCAGACAAGCGCAGGGGCAAACGGACCATACATGACGTGTGGGGTGAAAGAAAGGTGCCGAGTTACAGACGCCAGTTCTATAGTTCACCTTTGTGTATTTTCAATGAAGGCTTGAATGTTTAATTTGTGTTTGTTCTTCTCATCAGGCAATCTTGGCTGGTGATTTTATTCTTTCAGTCGCTTCCATGGCTCTGGCTCGAATTGGTAACATCTCAGTGGTGAAAGTACTCTCTCAGGTCATAGAGGATCTTGTTCGAGGTAAAAAAAAAAAAAAAAAACGATGTTGAATTGATTTTAAAACCTCATGTTCAGTTACGCTTTGCATACATGATGGATTCTTCATATTGACCTCGTAATACCATTTTGCATTTCCATAAAAGGCGAGTTTATGCAGCTGGGCTCAAAGGAAAGTGAGAATGAGAGATTCAAACACTACCTCGAAAAAACCTTCAAGAAGACGGCCAGCCTCCTCGCCAACAGTTGTAAAGCAGTATGTACGTTCTGTCTTTGCATGAATACCCACAGATGGAGAGAAACCTCCATTTATTTAGTTTCTATATTTTATTCAGTTTTGTGTTTTTTTTTCAGGTCTCAATCCTTGTTAGCCCTGATCCAGAAGTTCATGAAATTGCTTTCCAGTATGGAAGAAATGTTGGAATAGCTTTTCAGGTAAATACTTATTATTAGTCAGATATATGGGTGTGAGGCTCATTATCAACAGAAACAATGTCTTCCACGATGCAGCTGGTGGACGATGTCTTGGACTTCACATCAGGAGCCAGTATGTTGGGAAAGCCCACAGCTGCAGACCTCAAACTGGGCCTGGCCACTGGACCAGTGCTGTTTGCATGCCAACAGGTGAGATATAAAAGTGAAGTCTCATAGAGCCACACACTTTATATACGAGTGAAGATGAGTGGTTTGCTTGGATTTGTACAGTTTTCCGTTGAATACTGATTATACACTGAACATTTAACTAGAATAGAAACATGCAATTTTTATTTTCTTTTTTTCTCTTTGGGCAGTTTCCTGAGCTTCATGCAATGATCATGAGGCGTTTCAGCTCCAAAGGAGATGTAGATCAAGCCTGGCAGTACGTTCTTCAGGTATGACGAGTGACCGCATTAACTGATTTATAATATGTAATACTCACCGTCTCTATTCTCGTCTCCAGAGTGACGGCGTGGAGCAGACCAGGTTCCTGGCCCAGCGTTACTGCGAGGAGGCCATCAGACAGATCAGCCTGCTGCAGCCCTCAGCGGAGAGAGACGCCCTGATCCGACTCACTGAGATTGTGCTTTCCAGAGACAAATGAACCTGCACTCACTGCCAGGCTTCACTTCAGGCAGCTACCAGAGCCCCACAGCCTGGGCTCAGTGCACCTCGGGCTGGTCCAGGACGAGAGGAGAACCCTTCAGGCCCGTGTACCATGCCAAGTCAGAGTGGTGTGTGACTATCTGTTGAGGGTTCTTTGGACTGACTTGCTTTGAGCCTTCTGTACATAGAGGGAAATTCACTTGCATTTCAAGTGGACTAAATAACAATTGAATTTGTACATTCTCAATTAATGTATGGCACTGCAGCCCAAAACCTATTACAGTACTGTATCCACTTGGCCTCTTTGCTTTGAACTAGCCAGTTTAAGTAAATGCTGTGCTAGTTTCAAGCAGGTCAGTGTCGCTTTAGGGGTGGGCGAGACACCAAAAGATTATGTCTTTGGAGCTGGACCGCAATGTTTTATCGTGAGTCTTGTAAACGTGTATTTAACGAGTCATCTGCCTTTTCTGAAAGTTCACACTTTATGGCAAAAAAGTGTCTTTGTTTAAGCACAGCATTCAAGACAAAGTTGGGGAATCACAATATGTCAGTTTGATCAAATCCTGCAGCGTCACAGAAATGAGATCACTATTCACTTTCTCACACTGCATCTTCATCTTCATCTTGAGTCTTCATCTGTTGGATCGATGTTGATCTCCGTCCACATCACAAAGGCCAAACTCTACATATGGAGAGGTTTACTCTGCCTTGCTAAGTGCTCTGGAACAGCAACGGCCTTAACATCCACTACAACTGTACTCTCAATAAATTTGTTTTTTAACTCCGTCTCGATCCTTTCAAACAGACACAGGCTGTACATAGAATTGTTTATTATAAAAGACTGTACATTAAATTTTCAATCAACACATTGTATATACAAAATGAAGGGCTGAAAGATAACTTTGTTCCACCTTTTTCATTGGTTTTAATAGCATACTGGGCAAAAGCAATAAAATGAAGAAGCAGCGATGAACATTATGGGACGCCATGTCAGTAACTGCTAGCACCTGAGAGACAATGGAAGGTTGAAAATTGATTGTAAAAGTTAATCACATCCACTGCATTCCATCAATTGTAGTTAAGAATTATCATCGGCGCATTTGAAACGAGCTCTACAAATTAAATTGGTTTGGACTGAGTTACCAGGCACCAGCTTCAGTGTAAAGACCCCCGCACACCCCCTGCTGTGAAGAATGATCCAAGAAGAAACTTGCTCTAGTCTAGGGCCTCATTTTGGATCACTTTAGTTTATAACTTTTCGCAGGCTTTAGCAGACTTTCATTTAGTAGGTGAAATTATACTGAATAGAATAACAATTTATTTTATTTCAACTTGAATCGTCCCATCTAGAGAACCTGGGCAGAATTGGTCAAACTACTAATAGAAAATGTATAGTATGCGAATTAAAAACAAAACAAAAACGGCTCTAAATTGATGCATAAGTATTATCCGTTGCATTTAGGCTTTTAACTTCCAACAACCAGCTAAGAATAAGCGATAAAAGGCCAATGAATGAAATCACTCCTTCAAAATACAGTGATGTGACAATCATATAATGCTAACCTAAATGGAATGTGTGATGTTTAAAAAAAAAAAAAAAGGTTTGAAATGAAATAATTTAGAAAAAAAGATATGGGTTTTTTCAGCACCTTAAAACTGTGAATTGGAACAAAAATAATGGCAACAAATTCAGATAATATCTCTATATAATTTTGCATGCTTTACCAACAAGATTCTCAACAGCCTTTGTGTAGTTATCGATCTGTATTAAAGTTGCATTACGTAACTTTTTTGATTTGCCAACCACTTGTTACATAGAGTAGCTTTAAGTTCCATTTGGAGCCTGGAGAAAACGATTCGACTGTATACTGGACATTCACTGCGTTGACATTGAGTAACCTCCAGCGGTTATTTACAAAGTACAAACATCTGAAGGTGCTGAAGTCTTATTTATTCAATACTGTTGTTCACAATCACCTTCAGCAATGTGACCATCAGTTGTGCAGTCAAATACTTTAGTAGCTTTTGTTGTTTTTTTACATATTCCCTACATAACTGTCCCCCCCATTTGCCCGTAGAACACCAAAATAAACTAAATAGAGATTTAATTCGAGAAAGAACATTCGGTCATATAAACAGGAGATCTTGTCGTTAGTTTTTCTAAGTTAGCGCTGCAAGAATGAAACATCTACTGGAGTAAAGTTGACTTGATCCAGAAATGTAATTGTGATTTTAATCATTGATAACATTTTTATGGAATAATTATTTTGGTTTTCAAGACATTTTTCAAGCTACAATTTATAAACTATTGATAAAATGTGTGAAAATAAGCAGAACAATGTGTTCACACCTTTTGTCCTGCTTTGGTTCTCTTCTAGTCCTGGTTCTGTCCTGGTTCTGTCCTGGTTCTGTCCTGGTTCTGTCCTGGTTCTGTCCTGGTTTCTAGTCCAGTCCCCGTTTTGATGTGGTGTATGGAAGTATAAAGGTTGCTCGTTCTAACCTTGTCAAATGACTCAAATCACAAATTGTTTTCTTCAGTTCAAGTCATTTTTGAAACTCGAGTAGATGTTCCTCTCGTGAGCGGTGAATGTGGCGTCGGTTGTTCTAGATGTAGATGATGTGACGGTGTGAGCAGTTCCCTTCAGTCTGCGTAGTGCATGATGCTCTCCACGTAGTTGCCGGGGAAGAGGCCCGTGACGCCGCCGCTCACGCCCTCGTACCAGCCGTCGTCGTTCTTCCTCACCACGTAAATGATGGCGCCCTCCATGAAGCTCAGCTCGTCATCTTTGTCTTGAGCATAGTCATATATGGCCACCACTGGGAAGGGATAAAAGGGTTGGATTATTAGAGAAAACATCTAGGGCCAAGTACGGGTATGCCCTGTGCACTGTTTAATTTACTAAATTCAGGCAAAAGCTCTTAAAAGGATAAAGATCTCACACAAAAACTACTCGCAGAGAAGAACTTGTGAAAAGCAAAACGGCAGATTCAAATGTCCAGTCACTATCACAATTCAGGCAAATCTGAAGGGTTGGACTGATTAGACCATTAATGATAGCACAATATTCAACATCATCATCTTCAATATTTCTAATTCAGTTTTGGGCTTTGTGAGGATCAAAACTGAACTGTCTTTGTCTAATCTTAGCTTCTTGCAGTATGAATGTAGCATCAATACAAAAAATGTATAGCTATAAATCAAAAATATTATATACCCTACTGTGATTATTATTATTATTATGTGCATCAAAAAGGCAGACATTATTTAAAGCAAAAATGTTTTAAAAAAAAAGAAAAAAAGTAAATTAATACATTTCATTTAGTTTTTTTCCTCCATATATTATACCGTAAAAGCATCCCTTTGCGCCAAAATCAGACTGCTGCACACTGTCTGCATCTATAGACTGAGCTTTGGGGCCCGTCCCAGTTTCACTTCGCCGCCTGAAAAAAAGCCACTCTAAAGCCGTGGCACCCGCCTGAAAATCCATGCATGCAAATATTAACAATGTGCCAAACGGTTTGAAAGCTAGGAACTTATTAAATATATTTAAATACCTACTTCCTCCTTTTGTGGTGTGAAAATTAGGTACCACAGCTTTAAATAACAAATACTTATTGCTGTTAAATGCCATTGACCAGTCCACCAGAACACATCTTGTAGTTAAATATTTAATTCAACTGATGCGTATAGTGAATAATGCAAACATGTTATCCAACAGCCAGTTTGAACTACTACTACTATGGCCGGTCCATTTTCCCTGGGCTTGGAGTAAGCCTGTGTAAATTATGCAGTGGGGTCTTTTCTAGAGCAAACCTTTCTCGATGTAGTTCTTGGGCGCCCACTGTGGATCCCCGTCGGCGTAGGGGTCGCTGTAGTGCACCACGGCGGCGTCCTCTTCCTCATAGTCCACTGGAGGAGGAGGCGGAGGGGGCGGAGACTCGTCAAACATGGGCAAATCGTCAGGAGGAGGCGGGGGAGGCGGGGTCGGGGTATCTGCGACTAACGGAGAAGAGATATTAAAGGAGGTTTGCGGAACAAAAACTAATATCTACTCGAGCTAAAACGACTTGAATCCAGAATATGAACGTGGATTTAAGAAAAACTGATGCAGGTATTAGATATTTTTTGCAGCATATCAGGCTTTTGTGAGATATATTATTAGAACAATTACAGAATTATGACAACAATAAGAGCTTACAAGTATAAAGGTCGTCAAAATTAGGGCTGAAAGAATTGATTATTCGAAACTATTTGATCATGGAGATAATAGTCAACTAGTTTAATTGAATAATTGTTATCAGGACTATGCACAGACATAAAAACAAGTGCTAGTTTTATGAGAATTACATGAAATTGATAAAAAAAAAACTAAATATACATGTTTTGTGTGAGAGAAAAATAGCATGACTTTAGTTTTAACTGTATCAGATCTGGATTTAAAACAAAATAATCTGTACACAGGCTGTCCATTAATTGAAAGAATAGTCCCTAGATTAATTGAATAGGAAAATAATCATTAGTTGCAGCCCAAAATCTAGAGTTCTTTTCTGAATTCAAATCGTTTCATCTCGATAGATATGACATTCCTTTTTGCAGTGCATTCTTACTTGATAACAAAGTCAGGCACTACTGTGAGTGTTACTGGATTAAAATGAAGAATGGGTTAGCATTTTTATTCTTCAAAACACTTCCACACTACAGCGGTCGGTCATGCTTTTAGTGAGCTTTTTGAGTGAGTTAGTGAGGTTTTGACAAATGACAAATGTGAATTGAATATCTTCACTACATTTCTAATTAGTGCATACGTTCTTCAATTGTGAGTTAACCACATCAAATTCACGCATAAATCTGTTCATATCAAGGGACCATGATAATAACTTAATTTTTATAGATTTTGACACTTGTGTGGTAAAACAAGATAAACAATGAAGGATTAAACTGCAGTGAGGCTTTGTCACCAGCGGAGGGGAACACAGCAAGTTTAATACTCCCGCTATAACCTATTCATTCTCAGTATATGATCAACAATATCACATCAAACTTAATTAATCGAGTATAATGTGTTAACCTTAAACAGATCGCACTCAACTATTATAACTATGATGCACTCTTATTGTTTAAAAAGTCCATTGTTGCTAGAAGAGTAGTTATTTTGGTTTTGAATGGACAGAGGGAAGCAGCCGGTGGAGCACAAAAAGCATGCGGAAGGTCGAGAGGAAAGAGGTGGTGCATTAAATGTGACCACTTCACTTACTGCTCTCCTGCATCCTGGCCACAAAGCCAGTCAGAGGTATCTGTGGAGTCAGCTGGGGCATGGGGGGTGGAGGGGGGGCCATGGGCACTGCAAGCCACAGAAGAAAAGCCAGAGGAAGAGAGACAAGAGAAGGAGAAGTATGTGACTCAGATATACAGGTTTGCAAAGTGCGGTGCGGTTTGTGACTTTGGTGACACGGCCGGGGTTGAAAAGTCCAGTGAGGTTTGTGACACTGGGTTTGGGGTCACCGAGGCTCAAACCAGGATTATGGATGAATTCTGTCAATCAAGTAGTTCTTAGCGGTGATTGTTACAAGTGTAGAGAGAAATGTACAGAAAGTAGAAAGGCATAGGGCTAGTGCACGGTGAAATTCAAAATTGAATAGATATAAAAGGAAAAAAAAGTGTCGTCACCACTATTACTAGGGTGCGTTCACATACTGTAGAAACAATTTAAGTATTTAATGAAAGCATGTGTGAATTTAACAAAGCCACACAAAGCATTCTGATTCACTTGTCCACAGAAGTAAAAGTAACTGATACAAAATGAACAATAATAAGCTAATATTAGTATTAACAGTGCCATTTGTAGCAATAATTGTGGTAGTAAAAGTGGTAATAGCATGAATAATAGCAGTAGGTACGAGGTAGTAATAGTACTGTATTACCACTGTATGAACCCGGCCTCTTCAACTTACGGCCCGCGGACCAGATCAGGCACTTCAAACAATCGGATCTGGCCAGCAGCCCATCTTCCAATGTTTTATCTAGGTTTAGTCCTGGTTTAGACCTGGTTTAGTCCTGGTTTGGACCTGGTTTGGACCTGGTTTGGACCTGGTTTGGACCTGGTTTGGACCTGGTTTGGACCTGGTTTGGACCTGGTTTGGACCTGGTTTGGACCTGGTTTGGACCTGGTTTGGACCTGGTTTAATACTGGTTAATACCCAGTTTAGTTTAATTCCGGCATAGTCCTGATTCAGACTAGTTTGGGACTAGTCTAGTCTGAAGGGAAATGTTGGTAAAGCCTTTTGTATTTAATTTTTCACTCAAATCTAATAAAGCAGTCGTTATATTATCATTATTAAAACAGACTAGGTTTTGGGGACATTTTGTGCAACGCCAAAACGAGTCAAAAGTGGTGGTGTGTTGTGCCATGGCCCTCAGGATCAAAATGAAATACTGTAGCTGTAGTGATGGAAACATCAATGTACCAGCACTTTTATTTTGCGACTGGACACACATTACGGTACTTAACTGGAACTGAACCTGGAACTTACCCTGAAATAGACCACGACTAAATCATAACTAGAACAGGAGTCTGCATCAGGACTAAACCCGGATTAAACTATGGAATAGGACCAAACCAGGACTATTGTGAATAATTCATAATAATGGTACTCTTTCCAAGCATTTACACTTTTGACTGGACTCAGAATGTCCTTACTTGAGTTCTGGCCGTAACCAGGAGTGCCCCCGTTAACATGAGGCAGCTGTATCTGCTGTATCTGCAGGATCTGCTGCTGCTGCTGCTGCTGCTGCTGCTGCTGCTGCTGCTGTTGTTGTAAGGAGAACTGCGAGGTGACGGAGGGCGCGCGGCGGTACGTGCCCGTGGCCGACACCATGGATATGGACGAGTTGGAAGGGTTGTGGCGCGAGATCTGCCGCGACATGGTTCCAAACTGGGACATGGGAGCGGGACCAAGACCAGGCCCGGGAGCCACTGCTGCAGAAGCCCAGAGAGAGGGCACAGACAGGGGGCAACAAGAGGGTGAAAAACATGGAGAGGTTAGCGAGCCAGAAGAGCACCCAAATCATCAAAGTCACTGAGCTTTTTTAATTGATTATAATCCCGTTGCAAAAAGAGGAAGCAATGAAGTTATTTGAAGCAGTGTCAAGCTCAAGGTCGTCCAAAAAGCAGGTATTTGAGGGTTTATATTTTAGGGCCTTATATATATATATATATATATATATATACACACATTAGCATGAGATGGAGTTTTAATTTGAACATGATGTTTACACGTTACATATAACAAACAAAGGACTTTCACTACCTAACAGATTAAATCTGACCTGTTTGACCTGTTTCGCCTCCTGTTTTAGAGTTTAAGAATATCCTCTGAAGGACTGAGTTTTTTCTGCGTTTCATTGAGGTTTAATTAGTTCCGTTTTTGCTTGAAAATATTTTCTTAAAATGTTGGACAGAGCTTATTCAATTCAAATGTTATTTTATTGTTATTTTTGTAAAAAATAAAGAAAGCATGTTCCATTTTAAAAACAATAAACTTTTATCATGTTCATGATAATAAAAAAAAGCTAGGCTTTGGTGAGCTTTGAGTTTGACACTGCGGGATAAGAAAAGGAGAGGAATCATAATGACAGGTAATTAATAACATTGATTGCAGCACAAGAAGTTGTCTGATGAAACCTGTGGGGGAAAAACTGAGAAAAGGATTGAGCAGAGCCTGAAGAGTGAGCAGTGCAGCAGTGAGCTCGAGGGAGCACCCTTATCTCTGACCTGTTCTGTTTATACAAGTTGACAGATACTGTATCTCAAATATTTCCTGGAGAATCTATAGATCGCTTTCGACCCGGAAGTGCATTCAAAATATTGTAAAAATAAATCTCTGTACACAAACAATCTATTTCTGTGTAGATACATGTGTACACACAACATACAAGAACATAGTGTTTAGGCAAATGGACGTTGGCATAGGTTTTACTTGATAAAGAAAAAAACATCTGCGTAGCCAATGACAGCGCTCACGCATGATTCAGCATGCCATTACCCAGAAACCACTGCTTTGTTGGATGTAGAAAGAACATAATATACAGATGTGATGCAGATGTTGGACAAGTTTAACCATTTAACTTTCAGTATAAATGTTTCTTTCAGTCCGTCTTATGACGTCTTATGACGGACTTGCTTATAGAAAGGTGAATCAGAAAATAAAATAAATCATATTAGAATAAAATAAATACAATTGTGTCGATGTGTTCATGCACATCGACTGGTAAAAGAAAAAGAATCACCATCACCCAAAAGATGGTAGAATGCTGTGGAAGATCATTTGGATGAATCGTATCATTTGAAATCTGTACAGATCAAAGTTATATCCACAGTGCAGGCACGAGTGCTTATGACTCATAAAGTGTACAATGCTAAAGACGGCCTTTGGGACCGATGATTTTACCATTGTAGCACACCAACTAAGGTATGGTAACTACGGTAACTAGAGTGGAATTTTAAGTGCATATGACAGGTTAGACTTCACAGTTGTAACAAGTTTATAATGTTACTTCCTGGTTGGACATGAGCAGCAGATGTGACATAGGTAGAGGTAATTCCATAACTGTTATCTAGCAACCATATTGTAAACAAGAGCCAAAATCCATATAAATTATGTTTTGACAAATAATACCTGATAAAACCTTTTTTGTTAAATAGTTGTTCAAACTGTTGTTAAATTGCTTTGTGCGTAAATTGTCTTCATTTTTGTTGGAATGTCGCTTATTGATGACATCAGAGGGATTTTGTTTTAGTTACCTGCCATTTTATTTTTCAAATGTTCTTCACAAACTGCAACTTGACTGATGTAAAACTATGAAGAAAAATATTTAACGCAGGGACTATTCAGCCAAACAAAGTCATAATTAGAAAACACCAAAACCAAGTCATATGCACTTTAACATTTTAACATTCAATCTCTTTATTCAAATATGTATTATGTGGGTCAATGCTTGCAGTGTGGACATTACGATCCCATTCAGAGCCCTTGTTACACCCTGTTACACCCATGATTGTGCGCAGCCACCACCACCAGTTTGAGCACCCACGGTCCGGCAGGCGTTGTCCTGTGCAGGCGCAGACTCTCACCTAAGGGTGCTAGAGGGGGAGGCGGAGGTGGTGGTGGTGCCATTGGTGGAGCTGATCCAGGCAGGGGAGGAGGGGGAGGGGGAACACCCGGGGGAGCTGACATGGGGGTCACTGTAACAAGTAATGTCATTGATTTACACGGAAACATGACATTTTACAGATATTTGTCAACCCATACCATCTGAAATAAAACACATTGCAAAAATATAGTCCTACTTATAACTCTCATCTTATTGTTAGAAAGAGTGGACATCAAACACTGCCATTTTGTCTTCTGAATAGAAGATAATTATCCATGTCTGGTTGGCGTATAATGTAAGCACTAGAGGTGGGCAATGAATCAAATTCAATTACTTTTGTGAATGTTGATTTATACATAATACAAATGCTGTAAAATTAGCAGATTAAAACTAACAATGAAATGAAAAAAGTGCTGAAACTTTCATTTGTGCTTCTGGAGATATACAATGAAAATGAATATACAGTAAAAAGAGCTGATTAAATTAAAATGAACAAAATCATCAAATGTAATCTTCCAAACCAAGGTGGGATCTTTTTGGCCTTTTTTGGTTATTTCATAGTCCATTCCCATCCAGGCACATTTGAGCACACTTTTGATGCATTGTTAAAATACTGTCTGAATGTTGTAATTTCAAAGTGAACTTTCTGTTGAGCTGCAAAAGTTTCTGAAGGCCAAACAAATGCAAAATACACACTAAAAAAAGTGTGTATTTTGCCCTCGATTAGCGCCACGGAGCTGGGAGTCTCAGAATGTGGGTTGACTGTACAGGCGTGTGTAGACGGAGCTGCAGGCCTAACGTGGCTTGGCCTATTTAATGCAGTAGGATAGAGAATCAGCTGTGCTCCGAACACAATGGGCCGGACTAATCCCTCTGTCTGGTAAACACGGCCTTTGTGGAACGCACTCGCTGCCTCTGGAGGAGCAATTTACAAATGTGGCCTGTCAAGATAGGAATTAACTAGAACTAAAATCTTCATTGTGTCATTTAATTTACCTAGTCCAGTGATTGGTATAAGATGACTAGTATTCAATTGTATTCATATTCGGTTTGCTCTTTGCTATAAATATCTATTCTTATATAGCAATTTTCAAGCTACTATGTCAGAGAAATTTCCCTTGTGGGTCAATGAAGTCGCTGTACGTTAATGGATTTTTACGCATTTGTTATTAAATGTATCTCATATGGTAAGATTACATTTTTTATGGTTATACTGCCTTTATTTACAGCGAGACACTAAAGGCAAAGACAGTTTGTTCTCTCACACATAAGCTTTTACCAGGAAATATAGTCCATACAGGGGGTTTTATTATTCCATTTAATACACTTGAAGGATTTGTTGAAATCTAATTCCAAGCCTGATTTATGCAACTTTTAAATTAAAAAAAGAAATCTTATTAGTCTAGATGACTAAAAAGATTAAACAAAAAAAATCCCCCCACCTTGTAAGTTTTTTGTATGCAATATATCAACAATATGAAGCAAGACATTTGAACTTGGCTCATTAATCAGACGTGTTACTATGGCTCACGACTGTTACACACAAAACACACAATGAAGTCAACAAACTTCTAAATTGCAAAGTTATAATTGGAGAGAAGGAAAACGGTTATTTGTAATCCAGAATCGATCACATAGAGTGTAAGAGTGATTTTACCTGGCCCAGAGTTGGGGATGGAGGGTGTCGGCACGGCGATGGGAATGCCAATCCCACTACTGCCGCTGTTCTCTCTGCTGCTGCTGCCCCCGCTGCTGCCACTGAGGAGAGAGAGAACACGGGTTTGGACTGGGCTCATCAACACGGATCAATTTTTAATAAAAGTGTGAGTCCAGCAGATTTATTTCCCTGTTTCGCGACTGGTAGCTGAGAAACGTAGAGGTGAACTTCGATTGTTTTATGACTTTTGTAGAGACATATTATTGGCATGTGTAGAGTCTCTAACTAGAAAATATTGATGAACAGTAATTATTGATATAGTGCTACATTATTGCATACCCTTCATAGCTGTGGGCTCATGTTTAATTAAGATGTGGCAGGCCATATAGTCTCTTTCATCATGCATTTCTATTAGAGATATTATTAAATACTGCAACGTCACAAAGATGACATTTTATATTTTAAAGCAAATGGCCTTTTCCAAATAAACATATCAGTTTTAAAATGTACCATCTACAAATCAATAATATCTGGTGGTAGGGTTGTAAAAACTAATCTATACTCGCAAATGAGTTTCTAGTATTGATACAAAACAACACATTAACGAGATTAAATTTGACCTTTCATGAAAAGTTTTACATTGATCCATCACAGAAAAGAGCTGCAACGATGAATCAACAAATTGGGCCTAAAAGAATGTTTTTTTAAAATCATAGTTGTGTTTTGATCATTGTAACGTCTCTCTGGACTATACAGACTCAAAAACACATATGAAAAGACTTCTAAATAAAGACAGCAGCATTATTAAATCAAAATGTAATTTTTTTTTAAAGTCTAATTGTCATAGTAATATATTTCTAGATATTCGCTATCAAGAAGCTTTCAGTCAACAGATGATTAATGATTAGTGACAGCCCTAATAAAGAATGTATTCATATTTTGTGTTGAAAATTATTACACTATCAAAATCTATATTGAGTATTGAGCCTATTGCTTAGTAAAGAAATCAAGTTTTGTCATTTCCCAAATGTTAGTATCATTACAACACACGTTAAATAATACTTTAGTTTACTATTAAAGTGAAATAAAAGTACCTCTACCTCAAAATGCTGCCATGTAAACATCATATACCCATGAGCAGGCACCACCCCAGTAACCCCTCCCTCATTACCTCATTCAAAGCCAATCCCATTGTAGAATCATGGTCAATACGCTCGTAGTCACCTTTAAATGTAGGCCACGTGAGTGTCAGCAGTGCCCTGTATCCCCCTCCTCAGTTTGACCCTTGTAGAACGATGCGTGGGACAGCTAACTCCCCCTTGGCCTGCCTTGATCTCACAGCTAACCCGACAACATCCTATGCACTCTTGACCCGTGTAAAGCTCTCCCTACCCCCTACCCCCTACCCCCTACCCCGTTTACCCCTCATTTTTGATCCAATTTCCCATCATGCCCCTCTCAGCGATCTGTGTCAGTAAGGCCCTCGGGCGGTTGGAAGTAACAGCAGGGGTTTGGGGGGGGGCTCTGAAGGATGTTGGTTTGTGGCAAAGTATCAGTACAAATAAGGTCAATACAATATCTTAATACCGGTGGGTGTATTTGTAATGAGCGCTGTACGACTAGAACTACTACCATTACTAGGACTAAAACCCCCTCTGTACTTCTGGGTTGATCCTTCCTAATCCCTGGCTAACCCACTCGTTCCTTCGCTAGCCTGTTTATCCCTTTCACTTGCAAATGGCTTGGAGGATTGTGATAACAGCAAAGGTCATTCAAACCCAAGACAAATATTATCATGTGAAAGTCATTATTCATCATCACTTTTAATGAACTATTGTAGTTATTGATGATAATGTTAATGTAGATAGTTAGCCAAGTTGGGGAATAATGAAAAATACAGACAACACTTTAAAATAGGGTTCTTTAATCAACAATTTATAAGGTGTTAAACTAGTTATTTGTTATAATAACTTAAACCATTACTGGCTGAGTACACCACTTTGCTATTGGGGGTAACAGTTACAGCCTGACGAAGGCCTAGACGCCGAAACGTTGCCTCTGTACCATTAAACTTTTATTTTGCAAGTTTGACAGTGTGCGGGATTTCTTTCCCTTTACAGTTCAGCGTCACGTACGCCCTTATCCTACGCACCTGGCACAGAACCTGATGTGCGGAGCATCGTCTTGATTTCCTTTGGTAACAGTTATAGTAAAAGACATTTGGATTTGGAGTCAGCATTGAGCACAAGAGGAAGGAGTTGACCCATTGCCTTGCTCATCTTGTACAAACCATAAACTAATACAGTTGTTTGGTTTGGTGTCTAGAGCTCTTTCACATTTACCGGTGATGATAATGCTGCTGGTCTAACTTACATTACAGGAAATGAACTTTATGTTGGAAGAAATGTATCTATACTTTCAGACACATATGTAGTGTTTTTAAAAAATGTTCTTCTTCTAGTTTGCCCTTTCTCGGTCTTAAATGCATTAATGTCGTGCCAACCATGGACTATATCATTTTGCTCATGAAAGTAAATTAGACGTTAGCAGGCCCAGGCAGACGCTTGTATTGAATTTAAACCTGAGCTGGAGAAGATGGCAGAGACTGATGAGCTGAATAAGCACAAAGAGCGACTTTGAGCCAGGATAATCAAATAGCCCCATCACAGCAATACAGGCCGGAGCAGGAGACTTTGGTCACTTACAGGGCAGCTGCAAGGCCACTGTGAGGATATGGACAGCTTTACAATTCTACCTTTAGAATTGTAACACATATTACAATTCTACCTTTAGAATTGTAACACATATTACAATTCTACCTTTAGAATTGTAACACATATTACAATTCTACCTTTAGAATTGTAACACATATTACAATTCTACCTTTAGAATTGTAACACATATTACAATTCTACCTTTAGAATTGTAACACACACACACACACACACACACACACACACACACACACACACACACACACACACACACACACACACACACACACACACACACACACACACACACACACACACACACACACACACACACACACACACACACACACACACACACACACACACACACACACACACACACACACACACACACACACACACACACACACACACACACACACACACACACACACACACACACACACACACACACACACACACACACACACACACACACACACACACACACACACACACACACACACACACACACACACACACACACACACACACACACACACCTTTTGTCAAATGAACTGAACTGAAGGAGGGTACAGTACCACCTAGGAGTTAGTGTTTATTGTAGGGCAGGGCTTATCAAAACATTTTTTCTGGTGCGCCCCCCTTAGGAGATAAAAGATATATTTGCGCCCCATTAAACATGTAATGGTGCGTTCACACCATAGCGTCAAATTCGTACTGGGCGCTGCTAGTTTTAAAGGCATGACGCTTTGGATGAAAGAATAAACTCGCAAGCAGGCTTACATCCAAGGCATCCAACGCACATGCGCGGTCAAGATGTTGTTTGTATTTCCTGGTGTGGCTGTTCTCTTGGTAAGCTGGCAGACCAGGTTGAGAGTGATTTTGGGTCATTTGCTTTACAAAGGCGATCGGCTCTGTGGCAGCGTCGGACACACTTCCAGCGCTTAAACAACTAAAATGCACTGTGTCAAATGATCAAAACGAGAGATTCGCGTTGCCTTGGACGCTCTAGATGCGCCGCAAAAAAGCTGGACGTCTTGGACACTCCAGTGTCGTAACTACACATTTCATTATTCGGAAGAAGGACCAAAACAAACCCTGCACTGGTCAAATATAACCTAGACGTAGCTCTTGGAGCAAATGATGATATTCACTAAAGTCTAATCACCTCTGAAGTATGTGGTGGACCCAGACAACAGCTGAGCTTAAAGCAAATACACCAAAGCCACTCTCTCAACCTGGTCTTCCATCAAGAGAACAGCCACACCGGAAAATACAACCACTCCTCCACTGCACATGTGCACTGGACACACGTCTGCTGGTGGGTTTATTTTTCAGACACACGTTCAAAGCGTCTGCCTTTCTTAAGTGGTACATGGTGGGAAAGTTTGAGAACAACTGTGGTAGAACATTCCAGGTCAAAGTAGACACATCTCCATGTAGACGAGCAGGGCCGAAGAGGATGAAAACTTTAAGAATAGTTGTAACAGATGAATGTAACAGGCTAAATACCACCTGCCTATAACAAACATGCAAACCAGCACAGTAAAGCAGGGGAATATAAGAATATAATATAATTTCTACGGAGCCTTGCAAGTCAGCATAACAACAGCCTTTTAGCTAATGAGACGGCTGACATCGTAATTCAGATTTGATGAAAGCGCTGGATTTTCCTTGAGAGGTTTTCCACCGACATTAATATGTGAGAGTTTTGAGACAAATTTTGCAAGTCATGTTAAAACAAATGCAAGGTCTAGTGAAGGCAGAGGAGTGAAAGTGCTCTAAGCTGCTGAAATGAAGACGCAGAGTAAACCCATGACATAAAGAGGACTAATGGGTCTGAAGAGGCGCTTTCTTGCATTACCAGCGAGGGTTGGATTTCAAGGTGTAGCAGAATATTTCCGAACACCGTATCATGCATATCCAAAAGGAAGCTTGCCTTTAAAGTACAACAGAAGGCTACAAAATATGTACATTTTTATAGGTTGTTTTGGGCAATGTCATTCTAAAAACATCTCCAACTTATCCACTCTGCCAGGTCAGGTCTTTGTTTGGTACCTGTGTGTGCGTGGCCTCTGGTTGAGCGATGCCGTGCGTCCCGGGCTGTTCTGTTGCCCGTGCTGACTGCCCAGTCTGGCCGGGCTGGTCATGTAGTCGTTGGGCACTGTGGGAGGTTTCACCGGTTCTAGGGTCTTGTACGATGTGTTGCGTCTGGACGGAACACAGAACATGCATATGTTATTTCAATATTTAGTTATAGTAATGTTACAGTATTTTTAATAGCATGTACTGCCTTTAAATTTTACATGTGTTTAGCAGTATAGAAAATCAGATACTAAATTGATCCTGAAATCCAGTATGAAAACTACACGCTTATTTGACCAAATGTCGATTAATAAAAAATCAAAAAAAAATCAAAAAAAAAAAAAAATCACATTCACAGGACAAAATGTAACCTTTTTATAAAGCGTTAAAAATATCTTGAGCTTTAATGTTTGATCCTCTGTGCTGCTGCCTCTTGACCAGGTTAATTAGTAAATTCATCTCAGCAAGTTTTAAACCTCGTTCTATTATAATTAAGAATATAATAAGAGTTCTAGTCCACTCATAGGCCTATTTCAGTCTTTTTCATCAATTCTCTTGGACTCAAACAGAACACTATTGACCATAAATCAACTGCAATTGGATATTTTTTATCTACTTGCGCTGCCATAGACTGTCATCACACGGAGTGGAGGCTTTAGTAAATCATATCATTTTACACCGCTGTATACAGAGCAGCGGAGCGACTATCTGATTACAGAAGTGTACTTTTGCGGAATGCCACGGGATGACGGCAACAAAGCAGCCGTGAGTCTACGCCTTGTCTTTCGGCTATGCCCAACTTAATTCACATCACTATTAAAACGTACTTGGATAGACGGATTACAAGTGAGCTGCCTCGGGGTTATCTCACAAACTACAATCAGACATGCTCTTCTGCCTGTTCCTCGGTCGCCCACACGACACAGTTCCTCCTCAGTTTGATAATGACAGGATTAGCCAGTGTTGCCATCGCGGTGACAGAAATGGACTTACCCTAGCGTGCCGCGCCCCGACATGGGAGGGCTGGGCGGCTTCTGCGTGGGCGGGTTGGTCCTCGACAGTGTCCCGCCTCGGATCGCCTGGTTGTTGCCATGTTGCTGTGGTTATGCAAATTACACACTTTTACCATAACCGAAGTCAGATTCGCTCTAGGCTGCCCAGATTTGTCAACAGATACATGTGGATGCAATCAATTGTAAGATTTTGGTCAGATTTTTAACTACTAGGTTGGCTTAAGTCATTGACAAAATGTTAAAAGGCGCACTAGGCAAAGTTACAGGTCAGATCTGTGGAGAAGTGACCCTGCTACCGGTAATGAGTGCTTTAAGAATGTTTTTAAGGTACTTTTCAGCAATAAATATAATTGAACAAATGTATATGAATGAATATCTACCAGAAATGTTACATAGTGAATCTTTAATATCAGGATTTGTCATCGCACAGACATCTGTTACAATCTGGGAAGTCTATAGTCTTTTATTACAGTAAACAACATAGGCTGCACCTGCATTTCTGTAAGATTGGAAGGAAGCAAATGTATTCGAATAATAAGTCCATGCGCAGTTCCAGTTCATCCCCACTGACCGCCAGAAGCACAGAACGTATCATTTTTCTTAGTTATAGTGGCATTTAAATGTTAAATCTTGAAATTTTTGCAGAGTGATCAAGAATTTGTAAACACAACTTGATGATGACTAAAGTGTGTTCCATTTTTATACAAAATCATTATGAAATTAAACATGAATTATTGCCAGAAATGTGTGCAGCCTATTTTGTCTACAGCCAGAGTAACTGACAAAAACATGGACTACAAAATGCACATTGTTACTTTCTACATGGACAACATCGAACGGGAGTAAGGTTTTTCGGACTACAGGGGCTAAAGTTAATGGAGACGGGATGAAGACATGTTTTACGGGATTCTGTAGAAAAGGAGATCTATCAATAATACATACTAGCATAAAGGGTCATGGGACGAACTGACTTACCTTAGCTTTTAGCCACTTAGTGTGGGCGAAGAGAAAAACACAAGAGAGAGACAGAGAGAGAGAGTGCATGTCAGAAAGCCATGTCCAAACAGACCAAGTCAAAGGAAAAGTGGACACACACACACACACACAAAATAAGCTATTTACTGTGAACAAACAGTTGATAAGACTTGGCAAGGTCAGAGGGAAAAGAGAGCAGAGTCTGATGTGGTTATCTTATTCAAATAAAACCACACCCTGGCACCACAGATCCCATCGGATGGCAAAGGAAACACTGAAGATTCATTTATCTAGGCAGCAATTACATAGAGTTGAAGAAACTAAATGTAATGTACCAGGACTAGGTATCTATGAATTCAGAGTGATGAAAAAGCAATGATTTTAAAAATGGTCAGAAGTCCTCAAAATGGACTATATAAACAGGAAACTGAAAAGGATGTATAGCTAGAACTGGCTAACAGTGTGTTTAAAGGATGTTCCAAAGCAAAGCAAAAGAACAATGTGATCATTTGTGTTATTAAAAATGTTGATTGCCATAATCATCTCCATTATGTAATATAAAGTGACACTGCACATAATGAAAATACAAGAATTAACCCATGATTGTTAAGTCACATTAGCATAATGTTGTAGAAATAGTAGAAGAAGTTAAAAAAAGAGAATTTTAGAAGCACAAATACATCATTTTCATTCCATCTACCCTCTGAAAAGTCCTTTCTTTAAGTGGTGCTTCATTATTGTGGAATAACCTAAATATTGTGCTATCGTAGTCACAAGTCTCGATATATCAAATTAGATTAAATTAAATTTGAATGTCATTACACTTGTACAAGTAGAGTGCAATGAAATGCAGTTTAATTTGCTTAAAAGTATTGATTTGTTACAACAGCAGCTAAAAAAACAAAAGCAAACTACAGTACATAGACCGTGATCTTATTTTGATTACAACAATGATTCAAGGTTCGTTAAAAATGTAGCATATCTATAAAATGTTGTATAACTCAAATATCTCAATAAATACATTGTTGCATGCCCGTTCATGTCACATTAACTTTACTTTGTCATTCATAAAGTTTAATAAAGCTGGTCACTTACATGAAGAATAATAATCTACGGTAATTAGACTATTGTTTGGTCATGGTGTCAATAATCGGGAATAATTGTAAAATGGATTCTTGCCACAATAACAATAGAATTTGAGATCATCGTGACATCGCTGCTTCCAATTCCATCCCTAAGTGACAAGGACAAACCAAAACTATATATCTTATCATTAATATTACTAGACACGTTATATTATAAAGCTCCGTAACCACACTTTTCTCCTAGTGCTAGTACAATGGCACAATGGCACGGCGGCTGAACCTGTGTGGGCTGCTGTCAGAGAGAATATGAAAGCGCGCCGCAGTGAGTTTGATCTAGACTTCGACAGCTGCAGAGTCAAGTGGCTCATCAATAATGCAGCGCCCTCGAGGTGTGAGCGCGGAGCAGAGTACCAGCATCACCCGCACAGAGCAGAGCGGTGCCAGGGTCAGAGGAAGTGATCCCGAAGAACAATGACCGGTAAAGCCAGGTTTGAGTTACAGAGTAGGCTCTTAGGAGGGCGTGTGAAGTGAAAAACTCATATTAGTGTCTATAAAACATCCATTTCTGAAGTCCTTGGAGAGCAGTTGTTGTTATATTAAAAGAACAGGACATAATTAGGGACGGCACAATATCAAATTTTTGTGTTAAGATTATTGTGAGAACAAGATTATTGAGCCTGTGACTAAGCAACAGTGAAACCTTATTATAATTATTATTATATAACATGTTACTGTTCAAGTTTGAGACCGCTTTACAAAATTTAACTTTCTGCAAGACAAAATAAAGTTAAATATGTCAAAAACCTGCAGGGAAAAGGGTTTTATCATTTAGGTATATTTTTGGACTGTAAATTGAAACTAAAAATATTTAATTTTGCTTCTGAAATTGTCACAGTTACACGTTTTTGGTTCTTACGAGTATATTGTGAACTCAATAATCACGATTATCGATTAAGCAAATAATCTTGACATCCCCAGTCGCAATGTAAACAGGACTGACTGTTAAAATAATCCAGGGCTGCAACGAACAATTATTTTGACAATCAATCATTAGTTGTTTAGGATTTGCCTATTTAATAAGTACAAATTGAAACAAGTACGCACAAAAATATGTCTGGATGTTTACACAGAACATTTTACAGCAAAGATAAAGACATTTTGTTACTCAGTTTTACAAAAAAGAGAAAAGTGAATTTGTAAACTTGACTAGAACGCAACATAAATGTGGGGTTTCAGTATCAGTATTTCTATATCCATCTCACAACGGTAGACCAGGGATAAACGGCCTCATCCAAGTCTCCTACTCCATTGGAACATTATTTCTGTGACTTCTAAAATGAATGGATTAAATCAAATCCTCAGTATAGACTCACCTCGCTGAAACCACTGATTAAACGGTGTGTAGTATTTCTGTAATAAATGCAGCGCTGCAAAGGCTTCCCTCTCAGTATTAACAGCTCTGTCCCGGTGTTAAAGATAGTGTGAAGCCATTAAACGTTGCAGTTATAGGATCAGTTTGCAGCCTGTCGCGAGCTAGCAGCTAACGCCCGGCAATGGGCATGATTTAAACTGCCATTAACCGATCGAATCTGGTCAGTAAGTAAGCCGCGAGCACAGGCATGATTCTACACAAGCAGAGCATCCCACGGGGCGGCACTGGATTAGGAATTAAAATGCCGTATGCAAGGCAAATATTGACGCAGAGCTGTGGCATGCATAAATGAGAATGGGAGATGGATGCATGATCAATGTGTGCGGTATGAAAAACTGAGCTTTGCCACTTTATGGGCCACTAAAAACATCATACATCTGAAAAACATTTATAAGTTAGACACATTTTGGTCCGTTTGCAGACATGCGGTGTTCTTCTACTGCAAAGTAATACAATGTAGACACAAAAGAATGCTAACATTAATTGTGGGATTGCCGGTAACGTTTTTCAACTAAATGACTACCCTTGTCACTATAATGTAGTGAACAAAATTATAATAACAGGGATATATCATGCAAAATCAGCTTTGATGATCGTTTAACCTTGTTACAATAGTGCTTCCTCATCTTTAGTTTACTCAAGTTTTATTTTCATTGATTCGTGCATGTTTGTGTGATACTGTATTATCCTGCAACTGAGGTTTGAGCGCTCTGAAAATTCCTGGTTTACCTACCCCCTGTACCCGCCCACATCGCTGTACAAATATAAAAACATGTAAAAGGACAATCCACTGCTTGTTACGGTAAAATGACACCAAGAGGCTTATCAGTTCTGCAGTTTTGTACAGGAAGTCAAAGGATCCGTTTCCATTATTAAAGCGGTTTTAGATCAATGTTGTAGTTTCAGGTTATATTTTTGCACCAGAAAAAACATAATATCTCTCTATTAAAGATTTAGCAATACATTTTACCTAGTTTTCCATAGTTTACTATTTTGGGTGAATTTTGTGATTTTTGTGTTTGTGTATTGATAACATGGATGGTTGCCTTTTCAGAACTTTTTATTTTGTTAAACTTTTCTTCAAAAACTACTGCTTGAGCAATGTAAAAATATACAAAGTTATAATTTAAAAACATGAAAACCCGCCATATGCCAAAACAATTACCAATAGCATCGCTCCACACAAAGTGCCTGTGTAATCTGTAAGTTGTTTAACGTCGTATACATCACTGCAGTGTTTTGTAAGGTTCCATCGGTGGGAAAAACTTTGCAAACGTCCCATTAACCGTGACTTCCTGGCACCAGAGCCCTTTTAGAGACTACATTCAAAGTGGCACAATGGCTTTCAACTTCACTTATCAATGTCTGGACCCTTATGTGGGCTCTGTAATCCGATTTGTGCGACAGCCGCGATTGATTGGCCGATTGATGGGAAGCGAAATAAGTCAAGGAACCAATTGCCCCGCCTCCACAGGGGAAATGACATCATCGCAGCTGTTCCCCGGACGACCCACTGACCCCGAACAATATTCACTTTCAACTGTCAAACGTTCGACAACATCAAAAAAATACTGAGTTAAAATTTAAATGTAATTGTCTGATTCCTTGAGAAACCGGAGGAGCGGGTTTCGAGGGCAGGACGGGTCTAAGTGCTTTTAAAAACGTCTCGCGATTATGTGTCAGCCAAGAATAGAGTGTCTTTTTGTGTGATGTAATGCTTTGGAGAACCCTCTACACCCCCTCGGCCCGTTCTCGACAACACACGTGGGGCGTATTCCTGTGGGGTCAGGAACGGCGGTGAAGATAAAAGCTTTGCCACGTTCAGTACGGCCAGAAAAAGAAGGAAAAAAAGAGAAGAATCAAAAACAAGAGAAAGGAATAACTTCAGGCAAAAATAGTTGTGGGGGAGGAGAGGAAATAGGAGCCAAGTAAACAGAAGAAGAGGTGGGAATGGAGTAGTATGATGTGGGTGTAATGGTTAAATATATTGTAGCATTTTGTGTTGACGCTCCTTCTGATAATGTGCCAAATGTAAAAGTAGCACATCAAGCAAATAAATAAAAATAAAAAATAAAAAACCTGAACATAGGATTAATTTTATTATTTAAATTTCAAAATTAATGCAATAATTTAATTTCAGTTACAATAAAACTCAAATGTACAGGTCTTATTTAAAAGGTCCAATTGTGTCAAAAATATAAGAATAATCAAGGCTCATCTAGGCCATAACATGGAAAGGAATTATACATAAAATAAGCCTTTTTTTTACTTTTTCATCAAAAGACTGTACATTTCTGTCAAATGGAGGACTTTGGTGTTACTGTGATATGTAGTGTGTGCAGCCCTTTCTGTATCACTCTGTATCGCACACGCACACAAAAAGGTTATAAATTCAATTAGGGCTGAAAAAAGTAGATAATTTAATCACAACTAATTGATTATTGGGATGATCATCAAGAAATATAGTAATTGATCATTGTTATCTGGATTATGCACGGACTTCAAAAATTCATATACTGAGAGAAGATAATGGGATCGCAAAATAACTTGGTTGCAGCCCTAAATTCAATAGACCCGAATACCTGAAAAGGTATTGATGCTTTGATAATATTCTGGGATATTTATACAATACATGTAATGTTTCCACATAATCAAATAAAATAGTTTGATAAAGAGATCATAAAACCATGCAATTTCAGAAATCCTTAAGAAAGCCAAACCACAAGCAACTTAAAATACAAAAACACACACAAAACCGACTCACCTTGACCCCGTGGCCCACGTCGTCCAGCAGCGTGTAGTCGATGGGCTTTCGGATGTACCTGACCGGGCGCTCCATGTTGGCGGGGGCTATGATCTTGTGAGTCCTGGCTGTGTTCTTATTGGTGGTCAAGATCCCAATCTCTCGCCGGGCCACTTTCTCTTTATGAATGTCCACCGTCTGGAATAAAAAAGATAGAAACGAGCGGTGGATACGTGAGTGCATGAGTGCAAAGGGAACTCGTCAAAGGCTTTAATTAAAGCGGGTTTGTTTAAGAAGTGGCTAGTCATTATTAAAATTGATTGACTGTAGGCACATGGCTTCAAGCATCGCAGACTTCACAAATTAAAACAGACATGAATTTACCGACCCTTAACATGGACGTCAGAAGGGATTTCACCTGATTAATTATGATAACATTTCATTAATAACTGTCATATCAGGAACTCTAATTTTAGTTTAGAAAAATCTATTTAAAATTGAATGGAAAAAGTGAACACAGTATTTGTTCTATGCACATTTCACACACACACTATAATGACAGCCGGGTGGGCACAGCCTGGTTCGGAGGCGCTCGCTCACAGGAGGAGACGGAAGCCTACAGAAGATTCCTGTCATACCGCACAGATCTGGAGCAGGCCTGCCTCTGCACTCGGCACCGTTCACAAGCCGCTCTCAGGAACACTGCAAAGATGCACAACGTTGCGTAACGGGACATGCAACAGCTACTGCTTTATTAAAGGGCTGGTATGATGCTAAAGCTTATGCAAGGATAAAGCTACTGTATACAATAGGTTTATTTTGTAGTCGACTAGTCAACGATTATTTTTATTGTACATATTTTCTCATTTTCAGAGAGGAGGAGAGGCATTTGGCAAATAAAAGTTGAAATGGTGACTGAAGGCTTCAAGATAGAGAATATTTATGAATAAACTGTATTATTGATGAAAATGTGGATTACTTTTTAAAGTTGATGAGTCAAGATTAGTCGATTCATTGTTTGCCGCCCGACTAAATGAATAGAAGTAAATCTAAATCAGGACAAACACCAGGACAAGAAAAGAAAAAACAGGCTAAACGAGGACAAATTAATTCACAACAGGGCAGTGACAGAATAAAGCTAAAAACCAACACTAAACAAGGGGTGGATGATAATGACAAAAACGTATAGCTTTATCTTTTTTGTCGGCGTAATCGCTCATTTGTACAAGAGTTTTACGTCAGCTCTTTTTGCAGCATTTTGTTTATTCTGACAAATTCCACATTCACAATATTTTCAATCACATTTTGATAATCCCCAGACTAAACCAGGATAAAGTAGGATTTAGCTCTTGAGTAATGTATCTCACAGTACTCAATATCGCCGTAACAATAACCACAGTGTAGTCTGCTGAGCATCCCTGGAAAATCTCTGGACAGAAATGCTCTTCTCAATCAGATTAAAGCCTGAAACATGACAGAGAACAGTATAGGCTCCGAGAAAGGATGCAGAGCAGACTTCCTTCAGGACATGCACTGAAAAAAGGATCTACACTCTCGCAGAAGACATCGAAAAGGCTAATCCATATTTAATAAGTCGATAACGCATAATTGCTCCCAGAGAGGGTTCAGTCCTGTTCAAATGACTAGTGTTATGTTTGTATAAATTAAGAGTTACAAGTGTTAACAGTGGCCGTCTTTTTAAGGCGTCAAGTGGGTTGTGAGATAAACAAAGTACTGAAATGAACCCAAACAAGTGGCTATAATGGTCCATGTTGACACAAGCCCCAATTTAAACTTTCTCAATGCTCCACTGGGACAGGACAGACTAACAAATGCAGTCCACTGTGCAGAAACAATGGCTGAAAGTGTCATTAATCAAGATCTGTGCCACATACTGGGTTAGAGGGGTTTTATTTACTTACTGGGGGAAATTGGGCCAGAGATAATGCAAAAATGGATTAGCTAGCAACACAGCTTCCACATTGTATTCTTCAATAAAAAGATTGTTTGAAAAATACAAAAAAATATGTTGTTTGTGTAAACCGTCTGACCCTCTGTTTTTCCCCCATTGATTTTACTATGCCCCAGTTAGTGACCAGAAACCATCTCCGAATAGAACACAATGTAGGGTTTAAAAATGGATTTAACAAGAATCAACACTGAAAAAGATACATGAAAAAGGGAAACACTGGACATTCCCGGAATAGTTTTAAAATAGTCTTCATAATCTTTATCAGAACTTGTACAAGACCACATATATTAATATATATGTTATTATTTTGTGTTAAAAATATAATTATTTTGTTAAAAGAGTGTCCATTATTATCATCGTGATGACCAAATCAATATTTTCCTGCATTAAAATACCTGAAATACATGTATGACTATATTGTTTTTGGTGAGGTTTTATTTAAATAATTTGCAGAAAATCACAATTTGGATGTGCTACATTTTGTGTATGTGTGCTTTTAGTGACTAATCTGTCCATTAAAATAATCAAAAGGGGAAAATAAGGAACAAGGGTCCTGAGTCTAGACTATTTCCACAGAAAAACCTTTTGAATTATTTTGGTGTGGACTTGAAAATAGACATGTGTTCCCCTTATCGGAGCAGATTATGAGGGCAAACAGTGTCACAGCTGTCAGCGAGGGGAAGTATGATGTGGCTCTGAGTCCACCTCTTTCCTGTATGACCACAGAGCAGGCCTGATGACTCGGCAACTGTCACTAAAGGGGTGACAAACAACAACAAAAAATAAGAATAAATTATCATTGCGGTATTAAAATGTATATGGAGCCTTTGCTTTTTAATCCAATAACACTAGATTAATCTCTTGACACAGTGCATACAAAATTAAACTTTCTAAATAGATGACAGACTGGCTCGTACCTAAAAACAGTTACCAACAAGTTTATGCTAAAAGTCCATTGTGGGTAGTGACTCAAGTGGGTTTGCCATAGCAGATTCCTGTTACGTTGTCAAGAGCAACAAGTGCCCAAATATTTAGAATGAATCATTTCTTTGAACTGGAGTTGGGCGATATGACGATTATACAGGGGTAAATGAAAAGGCTTGATGGTGTCAATTTCAATACACATTTGTAAGTTAGTGCATAAGATTGAAGAGAAACCTCCTTTACTAAGATAAATAATAAGGATAGCATTACATCTCACTAACATGTTTAAACCAAGATAAATATGGTGCTTCAACAACTAATAACTTCTATCCAAAAGGTGAGCCCATGTGAAAATAATAAAGTCAGGTATGTTCCATTCACATATGTTGGAGGTTTGCATGCACTAAAACAATAAAACACCTTCAGTGCATCTGGTAAGCATTTGCTTTGAGAGATTTTCTTTGACCAAGCATACCTTTTCTTCATAGATTTACACCTCAAGAGTCAAACTGGGCTGCACCATTTGAAAAACAGATCACACTCTGCCATTATACCTCCACGCCACATCAGCAACGGGCCATAGATCTGTCAATGCTGGGACCAACTTGACGACTTCCACTGTCATTTTGAAGAGCATGGAACAAGAACACAACTCGAACATTCACCAGCTGGTTTCTCCTCAGCTCATATGGGGGGAAAATGTGTATTTTTTGGGAGATTTGGAACAAACTCAAAATGAAATTGCTATTTCTGCACACACACACACACACACACACACACACACACACACACACACACACACACACACAAAAACCCATACCGGTACTTCATGTACTTCTGTGATGTTGAGCAGGCCAAGTCAAGTGGAAAACACACCCTACTAAAACAAGCCAGGCAACAATATACTTACTAGTGATGGGGGACCGATAGTATCAATTATATCCATTTTCGATTCTGACAGACGCATTGATACTTATGCAAAAATATCCATATTTAAAATTCTTCCCAAAAATTGTGTGTTTTATACACATTTTGTTTACATTTTTGTATGTTTGTATTTTTCTGCACATATATTTACTTTTAATCAATTCAGGCAGAAGATGAAAAGAAGTTGAAAGAAAATGATGAAAATGAATTACGATAATGAAAGAAGTAGAAGAGTTGCAATGCATTTTAGAAAGAAACTGACTGGTATCGATATTGCGAGATTTGCATTAGTATTGTTTCAATGTATGTTATGTATTGTATCAATGTATGTTATGTGAAATGCAGATTTGGTTCATTTCTGATTACTGGTATTCCAAGAGAAATACCACACACATTGAAAATTCCTCGGGTTTTTTGCTGTCCAGGAACATCGTCAAGCCTCATTTCCGCTAGCTTAAATAAGATGTGGCTCTGCACTTGCTAAATAGGCCATTTTATTAGCTGCTATTTTTGGCTAAGCGCTAAGATAAGCTTGAAATTGGACCTCAATGTGGTACTAAAAAGGTGCTAATAGCATTGACGCATAACTGTTATGGCCATTTGGACCTCCATTTCTAGCTGGATAGAAGGTGAAGACAGTCAATTGGGGATAATGCATATTTTCTAGCACCACTTATGCTCAGTTTATCTGGCTCGCTCCAGTCACTTTGCAGATTTCCTGTGGGGCGTACAGTAAATTAGCGAGAGAACATGTGGAACGTTTGTTGCATCACTTGGAGTCTGGCAAATGCACTTTGCTTTGGGAAACACATGAGATTTGAGTGTGGCCAGTCAAAGGGGAGAAATGTGGGGAAGAGAGTGGTCACGCTGGGAATTAAACTTGGACTGCTGGGGGCTGGAGTATAATGTCAGCAATTATGGGGCTCCCTAAATGTTCGTCATTTTGTTGCAAGTCGGGACTAGTGTTCCATGTTCCAAAGCCCTAACCTTAACCAAATTACCTGTTCCTAAAACTAACCTCAACCTAATTGTGAAATAATATATCAAACATTTGCTAAGAGGGCGTTAAGCTTCTCCCCTGGAATGAAATGCCAAACCTTTTTAGAATTACAAATGTTACGAACAATTTCTGTAATTTAATTTGTTATAGAAATGACCAGGGACATACAGTAGACCTCAATGCTGTGTTATTATTAACTTTGGGTTGATGTTTGGATGCAAACTGAAAGCATGTTGCCGTTAAAAGGGTTAGATTGCAGATTTGGTGACCTGCTTTATGGTTCATATCTCTGTAATTACTGGGCCTATTCACATGAAACAAAGAACTGAAATTGAAGTTAATTGACTTCTTCAAATTCTTAATGTGAATGCAACCTTTTGATGTGGAACCGGATCACCTCACAATCAGTTGGTGTGATGGAAAAGAAATGCCAAACAACTTCCGAGCCTCACAACAGTGCAGGGTCTGTGCTGCATCCTCCCAAAATTACTACATTCATTGATGCTCCAATTTCATATCCTTCTCACACACTCCATTTCCTTTTATTGCGACGTCAATCCCATGACCCTTTATGTCAATCATGTGACCTCATGTGGGGCTAACCCAAGAGAGGGACTGCCCTGGGGCGCCTTGTCCTACATAACCACTAAACTTCCGGTCACAAGTATGAATCTTTGCAGAGTACGACAAATCCACAATCCAGTCGTGTTAGCTAAAACACATTTCTGCAGCCGGTTGTCAGAGGACTAAACTGTGTCTTAAAAAATATTCCGAGCATGTTGGAGAGCTACCAAATTGGGAGGTCAAAAGCCCCTTGGGGACTTCCAGTTGGGCTGTTTGTTGTTTAACATCCATCATAAACTGGATACTGTAAGAAACCTTGGAGTCTTATTTGACCAGGAGCTCTCATTTAAAGCTCATATAAATCAAGCTTGTAAAACAGCCTATTTCCATTTGCGCAACATAGCCAAAATCAGAAGAATCCTGCCTAAAAGTGATGCCGAAAAACTTATCCATGCATTTGTAACGACTAGATTAGACTACTGTAACTCCCTGCTTGCAGCGTGTCCTAAAAGCTCCATAAAAAGCTTTCAACTGGTTCAAAATGCAGCAGCAAGATTACTAACAGGAACAAAAAGAAGAGAGCACATTACGCCGGTGCTGAAGTCTCTTCACTGGCTCCCCGTCGAGTCTAGAATCAAATTCAAAATTCTACTCTTGACCTACAAAGCCATAAATGACATGGCCCCATCCTTCCTCAAAGATGCTATAGAACCATATCATCCAAACAGAGCTCTTCGCTCTCAGAATGCTGGCCTTCTGGTGGTCCCAAGAGTCTCTAAAAGTACAGTAGGAGGTAGAGCGTTTAGCTACCAAGCTCCTGTGTTATGGAATCAGCTCCCGTCCCATGTTAAATATGCTGACACAGTCTCTTCATTTAAGTCCAGGCTTAAAACGTTCCTCTTCGAAATCGCTTATGGTCAGACTAGTTAGGAACAGAAACATAAACCCACAGCTTTAGCTACGCTGCCCTAGGAGTAACTATGCTGGGGGAAGTATGACAGCTTGAGCACTATCCTCTTCTTCTTCTGACTACTTATGCTATCAAACAATATTTATTTTTTGATTCCACTTGCAAACTGTTCACCGCCTTCTTTTCTTTCTCTCACTCCTGAGGACCTGTGGACCCAGATGCCCCTCCCCTGGTGAAGTGGTCCCTGCCCTGTGTGGACGGTCCCTCATCTGCCTGAAGAGTGGCTCCAGTTCGCCTCAGTCGGTCCCTCATCTGCCTGAGGAGTGGGTCCAGCTCGCCCCCGACGGTCCCTCATCTGCCTGAAGAGTGGGTCCAGCTCAACTCCGACGGTCCCTCATCTGCCTGAAGAGTGGGCCCAGCTCGCCTCAGACGGTCCCTCATCTGCCTGAAGAGTGGGTCCAGCTCGCCTCAGACGGTCCCTCTTCTGCCTGAAGAGTGGGTCCAGTTCGCCTCAGTCGGTCCCTCATCTGCCTGAAGAGTGGCTCCAGCTCCAGTCTCCTCGTGTCCGTCTGTGAGAGTCGGATCTCTCCTTCACTGGAACTCCTCCAGGTTTCTACGCTTTTTTCCCAAAGAGGTTTTTTTGTAGTTTTTCCTGGCCGAGAAGGAGAGTCTAAGGACAGAGGACCCTGGGACATCGTCCCTCGCCACCACAGACATTGTCTGACTCCATCGCCACCACAGACATTGTTGATTCATTTCTCCCTGTGGCCCTCAGAGGCAACTGTTGTTGTGATTTTGGGCCTTACAAAAATAAATTGATTTGATTTGATTTGACGGGTGAATGTAGCAGCCCTAAAGAGCAGAAGCCAGATGCGGAGGCTGGAAGAGTTGGAAAGCGTCTCTCTCACTCCCTGAACAGAAAAAAACCAAGTCGCGCAGCCAAGGTTGATGTTTTGTTTGCCAACACAGCACATAACACCTCGACGGACATTTGGCAAGCCGACATTTGAGATTAAGTCAAGAGTGCATTCAGAAAAGGAGGAGGTTAGGACCGTATTATTCTCAGTTGAATTTAATCCTCATGTTAATTTTGATATTACATTTACATTACATTACATTACATTTTTATAAGATGTAAATGCAATTTGTGCCTGTTTGCGTGGTCAGGATCATTTTAATGAACTTTACTACTGTATGTAGAAGGAAGTCAGAAAAACAATACTTTAACATAATTCGATTTTATACAAATAACGTCTATGGGTGTTGTTGAGTAGGAATTCCAACTTGATAACCAGGATAAGCCCACCCAAGGAGCACCATGGATGCTGAATTAGTAATTATATCAAATGAAGTATATAGCAAGCATATATCCTTGCAAAGGTTCCCTCCCTTGGAAAGCACATTGGATTGTTGAAAATCCTCAAAAAAAAAAATTACGCGATACCTTTTCCACAGCAAAGTAAAGTGGAGGAGACCACCAGCATGCAAAAGAAAGGACCAAAATATACAGGCATGCAATGGCTACAGCAGAAGCCCACACTGACACATACACACATGTTCACTTCCTGTTGGGACAAATGCCATTCCTTCACTATGGGAGGTCAGAGTGCCAAAGCGACGCGAGAATTTACATGTGTCGTTTTAAACTGTCAGATGGAGTACCACAGGAGCTAGCAGTGACACAGAAAAACACAGATCTGATAAGACTGTTGTGTAATGTAACTGTAACTAAGCTCACAGCTGAAGAGCGCAGCCCAGATGGAGAGGAGAGCGCGGCGGAACTAGGGCTGAAAAATCAAAACTACATTTGGGTTGGAATTATACACTTATCATTATATCTATATATCTATACACATGCATGATATATATTAAACCTCTGTGCTATATCAACAAAGCCGTAAAAATACACATTGTGATTGATCACACTCCGGGGCAGTGCATACGATCCATGAAACGTAAGCAGTGCAAAACATTGTTTCCACCTTCGAGGCTGGAATTTTAGATGAGAATTTAAGATGTTAAAAATGGCCAATATTGTATCTTATTAATTGCAGACCTATTTATAGCGCAGTATTTGAAGCAGCATGTTTTGTAAATGCAGTGCACCGAACAAGCAGCCAAATTTTAATATCAAGTATTATCGTTTATATAGTGAAAAATGTTACAAAAAGAGCGGATTCTGGAAAAAAAAAAGTTGAATTATAAACCTAAAATAATGGTAAATGGTGAAATTGTGATTAAACGTATTAGTTTAGGTTTAATTATCAGACAAATGTAACATTAAAGACATAACATTGTCCAACTTTCATTATCGGGATACGCCCAAAAAATGTATAGATGTTAATCTATGTTCAACATAACAACTGACAACAACAATTACTGTTTTTTCAAGTTACAGTAAATAAGAAATATTTAAGTAGTTTAGTATAATAATATTAATAGTAGTATTATAATTTGTTTTAATACTAATATTAATATTAATAATAATGTATGGCTAATAATAATGGGGCAACAATTATTTTAAGCCAACTGCAATATAAACAGAGCCCATTGTGAAAAGGAACTACATTGACCGTTATAATCAAGTTAAAGCTATAAAAGTAAAGTAGATCAATCAATCACCTCTGACTGCATAATGTCTACACTTCAACACTGGTTTTAATTCCAAGTACTGTTAATCTGCTTCAGGTTGACCAATACAGAAAGTGTGAAATCAAAAAAACAAAAATGCTTTGAGTAATTTCCTTTCTGAAACAAGCACCTCTGCCATGTCTCTGTAATGGGCTCTTAATGCAGCTCTTTTCTCTCCCTTTGCCCTCACAAAGCTGGCCCTGTCTGCAGTCTCTTAGCAGCCACTTCACACACAGCGCTCGGTGGAAGCCCCATTCTCCCATCAGCCCCTGGGCCTCTGCGCCAGTGCCTTTGAAAGGAAGTGACAGCACGAGAGGTGACATGCAAACAAACACCTGACAAAGCCACGTTCTGCAGCCGTGCACCTGCAAGAGCACACAACTGTTCTATTTTGTGTACAAACGATGCAGAACTTTATAAAAGGATCTCGCCACTTGAAACTTGGTCCTTGCGCTGGACACGTTGATGGTTTATATTGCAATATAAGCCTGCTATTCAACATGAAAATATTACAATTATTCAAATACAAGTCATGGAAGAATAGACTTATGATTAGTAATGAGTTTTAATCTTTTTATGAGGAGCGGTTTTGTTACAGTTTTGAGGGAAACACGCATTTATATCATTCTTTTTTTATTTCTTTGTTTTTGAAATTCATTGGAGCAATAATTGTGATCATCGCAATTAAAACTTATAAACAGCCCTCATATCCATAATTATTGAGAAATTCAAAGTCATTAAGCAACAAATAGTACAGGGAACAAGTGCCAAACATGTGGTCATAATCCAAAGATCTCATGTTTGCTAAGCTTCGTGGGGAGAATTAAGTGATGGTGCTGTATTGTGCAATGTCATTTTGGACCATCATGTTTTGACTCATAGGGAACAGTAAGCAGCCACGCCCTGACCAGAGTGGCATTGTGGTCAGAACAATGGAAACAGATCTGACTCTTTTTAACCGTAACACATGGCAGAACACACCCAAAGCGCTGTGCCATCTTCACCAAAACTAACCAAAGTCCACTTTTAGATTTCCAAATAAACTTTCACAATTTGTGCAGATCTAATCTCTACATTAAATCACAACTACAAGCAATTCCAGTCTTCCACTTCAAAAGCAGACAAAGTTGTACACCGTGTCTGATAAGAGAGACATTCGGGGTTTATCAAGCCATCATCTGCCCGCCCAGCCTGCTAAATCATTCATAAAGGCGAGCATACAAGCTATGCAAATGAGAGAAAAGACAGGAATAAGCAAAAAGTTGTTTCCCCGGAGCGCAGATCGTTGTCAGATGAAGTTTGTGCTCCAGATTAAAATCAGACGATTGAATAAAAAAAGATGTTTCCTTTGTTGGCAGTTGGCTAATCTGAGCTGACATTTCAATTAAGTAAGAAAGTTACCAAGAATAAGACTTGACAGTGGCATAAGAGGCGCTAGATTAAACTTTTGATTGTGGTTTGAATACGAATCAAATGAGTTTCTGTTTTATGAAGATTTATCTTCGACGTGGACTGGAGACGCAACAGAGGAACATTAAAGCTTCCAAATGGCAACATCATTGTAGTAGTGAACCAAATTCATTCATTTTAATTATGTATTTATGGTATTTGCTAAGCGGCCTCACTGTGGAAACCAGCGCTGTGGGCGGAAAGGGACGAGAACCTTCAACAAAACCGCACCTGATTGGCTCTGAGTTTGCCAAGAAATGCGCACTCAGCTCCACATTAGCCGCTAAAACAGCTAGCTACAATTAGCTTAAATTCTTATTCCAAGTTGAAAGAGTGTTTGCCTTTTACATTTCACATTTCTTTTTTCCACACCTGCATACTCCTTTTGGGCCACTACCCCAAAAGGTTGTTCAAAAATAGAACACATTTTTCTAGATATTGAATACTCCTGTTGTGATCTTGGCTCAAAGACAATGCACTCTTGAGCTCAATACACTTTAGTCTCTTTTATATAAATCCCCATGTCGAATTCTGTTTCATCAGCTTTTTCAGCCCGGCCAGGAGGGTTGTCATGGCGATGGAGAAAAAGCAGCAGTGATGTGGCGACCTTGGCTCGGCCTGGAAAATCTGAGGGAGTGAAACTATGCCGTTCCTTTGCTCGTCATCCTTCGTCTCCTGAGTGTCTGCTACATCTATTCAATATCTGACCTGCAGATTTCCCAGAAGAATGGACAATAAACACAGATGTAAAAATCTAAATTACAAAACAAGGCAATGGAGGGGTTTGCAGATTCACTGACAGTTGTTAAACACACATGCAGCAACTCCACTTGATGTCTTTGTTTGATTTGTCTGAGCCCTTAATACCTTCATTGGATTACCTGCACATGGTAAGAGTCAGGTGAGGGAAATACCTACGGCCTATTGCAGGCTGAGTTTAGTTCATGCAAGAGAGTGAGCTCAGTCAGGAGAACAAATAAAACTACCTTAGGCCACCTGATTCCTTATTTTATTTTATTCTTTATCATAAAGCAATTACAACCTTTCCAATGACTACAAACATTGTACTGTAACTACAATGATTATTTAGTGATAGGAAAAATACATTGAATACTAAATATGTGATAAAAATCATATTATATAGTTTTGTTATTTTAATTACATGTAAAAACCACAGTATTATAAAATATCATTAGAAAATCCAGAGAGAATCTGTCTGAAACAAAGCAAACATAGTCCTCAGTCCCTCGTAGACATACTTAGCCTGGACTGATGACCCAATAAAGGAGCCATGGATACAGGCTGAACTGTCCTGTGAAGAGAACCATTCCCCCTCAGCCATGCGCCTTTACCTGGGAGATGTGGTTGATGGAGGACTCCATGCGCCGCAGCTGGGACGCCTGGATGTCCAGCAGCTGCAGCACATTGTTGGCTAAGGCATTGATCTGGTACGCCACGCTGGCCAGGGACTGTGTGGTGTAGGCTTTGGTCTCCTCCAGGGCCTTCCTCTTGTCCTGGGCCTAAAGGGGAACAAGACAATACAGCCATTAAAATCCATATCACAACTTTCACTATTCAAAAAATGTCATCTTTTACTAACAAAAAACAAATAGAAAGGCAAAAAAAAAAAATATTCCAGTTTGTAGTGTGTATTTACAAGCAAATTTACTCCTTTTACTGATTTATACTACAGCAGTGTGGCTTTCCAACAAACATAATACAGGTACACAAACGCTTTCATGTACTTAAACTAAAATACTTCTCAAAGTATTGTATGAGAATTTACAATCAGGCTTTTATACAAGGGAGTTTCTACAGAGCTGCGGCGCGCGGCCGAGACTGCCATGTTATTTTGTGCCGCGGCTCCTGAAACTGCTGCGCTATTTGACCGCGCCGTTTTAGACCGCACCGGGTTAAGGTTAGGGTTAGGGTCAGGGTCAGGGTTAGGATCAGGGTTAGGGTTAGCCATGAGGCTATATGGCAGTGCCGCGGTTCCTGAAACTGCTGGGCCATTTGACTGCGCTGCGGCTCTGCAGCTTAATTTGGTTCTGGCCAATCAGAGCAGGCGATGCAGTGCTGTTATGTTTGTCGGTACAGAAAGGAGTAGAAACAGCTGTGAGACAACATGCATTGGGACAACAATAAAGGAGTTGAACAATAGTAAGTACAAGTTTAAAAATCTATCATAAGTACAATTACCCAAAACATCTACTCATTTACAGTAACATATTTGTAATTGTTACTTTCCACCCTTGGAAGTAGGATACTTTTGAAAATAGAGGCCAATATCCAGGCTACAACTACTACTACGATTCATTTAAGGTTATTCATATTTTGGGGTCATGTTGGAAATAGGCCAGTAGCGCCGTGATGAGCTCCTCCCACAGTCATTCTCCAAATACCACGGCTTGTGTGTGAGGGATTTGGGATGATGTAACAGTCCACCAGTGGTCATGAGGGAGGCACAGTCAGCAGCTGACACTCTGCACTGTACTGTCCAGCAAACCCTCTCATGCTTTCACTTCAAGTTTGTGTGAAACTACAATATACAGGAATACTGTGAACTAACTTTAAGATGAGAAATGCTCCCATTTTAATTCAACTTTATTCCAAACCCATGGTTCATTTTAAAAACATGTTACAGCGGGCTTAAATGTTACTTTTGGAGTAAAAAAGTACAAATATTTAGCGCATATTTTTGTTAACATTAAAGAGTGAAAAGTCGATAAATTTCTTAGTGTTTCTAGACTATTTATGTGTACAATATATTTGTTAAACCCAAGATTTGATTTCATCATGAATATGCTAAAAATAACCCCACAAAGTACTTAAAAGTGACTAAAGTACTATACCTAAACCTTTTACTTATGTAATGTACTTTTCCTTTTGTACTTTGTTACTTAAACCACTGAACCCCATATATTGCTGACACTAGAGCAGAGATTATACTATAAACTGTGTACTGTACATGGTATCTGGGACATAAAACTCCTGCAATGAACAATGGATGGATACCTCTGAACTGTTCTTCTGGCAGCTTCAATTACATACATAAAGCTAGAGATAGTTTATGCAATTTAAAGCCTGACTTTGGTCACGAGCCATTTTAATTCTCAAAATATAAACAGCATCTTGTTTATTAAAACCAAAGTTTGCCAAAACTTAATGCAATCCTAGTCTAAAAACTGTGATAAAAGCAGTGAGCTATTCTAGCCCATAACAAATTATGCAACGCTCCGCAACTAGTGACATCATCTTCAGTAATAAACCTCACTTTAGTCTCATTTTCTCTCTCCATCAGTCATAATATCCTGAGTAAAATGTGGACTGCTGTGACCGTGTACAGCCCACTGCTTTAAACCATGTCACATAAAACGCTCTGCAGCCCAGATCAGAGCTCCAGCCTGCACCGCCATCTTTGATCTGCCCACTCGTAAAGAGCAGTCCAAAGAGCACTGCCCGGGGCCCCTACACTGGCCTTTGATAAGCGGTGAGCACGCGGGGGCCGGGGACATGATCAGAGCGGGTGGAGGCTGGAGAGAAAGTCACATGGTCAACAGAAACAAGGCAGAGGAATGTAAACACGGTATGAATGGGCATGTTATGAGTCTAATGTTAAGCCATCAGAAATGACAAACAAACTTTCAATCCTGCTGTGCCGCCTCGGAATGGATAATTGTATACAGTGATTGTGCCAACCAGGGATTTTTTTCATATATGAACTAGATATGGAGCTCACAAGACTGCACGCTGCAGAGTCGGAAGTAAAACTGCCATTTCCTTCGCCAAAAACTTTTCAAAAATGAATTAGAAATATAGTTGAGTGGTTAAGGCACAGCAGTGTTGCGAGTTTGAATCCTGACTCCGACAATTTACTGCATGTCCTCCCTTCTCTCTCATCCCCCACACTGTCCTTTCCCGTCTAATAAAGCCTACAGGCCAAAAAGAAATTTACCTTTGTAACCAAGACGCGTAGGATCACTGAACAAGTGTTGACTAGACTTGATTCGATAACAATAGACTAACATTTTAAACACTAAGTAATAGTACTTTCTTTATTAAACAATATAGTTCTGATAAAGCTCAAGATCATTCTTAAACTGAACAGGAAAGGTACAATTTTGTTCTATGAAGGGGATTTTTTATGTATCGATACTTGCTCAAATGAGTATCTAGTTTTGAAAAAGTTTGAGTATAAATTAGAACCGTATGTATCCGTTTTTCGATACTTGACAACCCTACACTGAACTGAAAAGCCCTCCAATACATTGTCGACTAAAGAAAAAGTCGACAACGTAAAAAGCTCAAAAACAATGAAATATCAATCATTTGCAGGACTTCATGCAAAAACAACTATTTATACAGAAAAGTACAAGGAAACTGTGTATTTATATGTTAGGTATATAAATTAGATAAAATTCACTACAACGATTACCTCAGAATATCTTTTGTAATGACTTAATTGTGAACTTTACTACAAACATGACTTAAATTTCAGAGTTAGTATCAGTTAACAGCCACAACAGGAGACAAATATTGGATAATTGTTTTGGCTGAATAAAATAACACTACCGGTATAAATGGAACAATAAATAATCATAGTCACTCATAAATTTAAATCATATAAACAAATCTTGCGCTAGAGTTGTACGATAAAATATACCTGGTTGGTTGTATAAATAAACTGCACTACGGGAGCTCGGCGGTGGACACATTTAGACAGATGTGGTGAAGCTGGTTCAATCTTAGCCGCTCATGACCGCTCACTTGTCGTTCCAGTATCAGGGTCAAATGTGCACAAATCCCTCAATTAGCCAGACTTGTTACTCAAGAGCTCTCAAATGTGAAGCGACACCAGCAGGGGATGGAACGAGCTGAACTAGAACGAGACAACTGACATGGAAGATTATCCCAACGCAAGCAAACTTTAGACAACTTACAGTGACGTGATTAAGCATGGATTCAGAGAAAGTAAGCGGTTTAGCGCCGTGCCAAACGACTGAAATGTGTTTCAATTTGAACCTTTATGATCCTTCTTATTACAGCTGCAACTTACCATCATTCAGCTACCGTAGTCAGCTTTATCCGTTTTGATTGGTCAACTAGTCAAACGATTGATTATTATATCAAGTTTGAAATATTGTTACTGAAGGACAGAGAATCAAGGATTTTGACATTTGACATTTTGATTTAATAATGTGATACAGCCCAGAATTGTTTATCAAAATGTGATCAAATGTGAATCAAATTAAAAGTTGAAGCCATACATCTTCTATGGATTTCTGAGCCAAAGTGGCTATTGCCAAATTTCTTCCAGGTTGGTTCTTACCGGTAACCTAAATTCACAACTAAATGTCACAAAAACAGAAAAACATCACGATTGAACGATTATTCATGATCATTGAGAATGTGACTAAACAAAAGTGAAATCTTAATTTTCTTTCATTTCCATTGTCTAATATGTTACTGTTCTTCAAGTTTGTGACCGGCCTTTCGAAATGTTATTTTCTGAAAGACAAAATAAAGTAAGTTGTGACAAAAACAGTCAGATAAAAAAGTTATTTACATTTAGGTAAATTTTTATACATCTCTATAAACCAAAATTGTTAGGATTATTTTTTTGTTTCTTACAATTATATTGTGACCTGAATAATCACGATTGGCGATTAACATAATAATTGTAACATCCCTATTCATAACCAGGAAATGTGCAAACTTTTCAAACATCACACATGAGCGTAATATAACAAAGCCTTCCATAGGCGTACAAATGCACTGCACGACAATGATCTTATACAACAATAAAGAGGTCATATTCTCAAACTATCCATAAGCACCCAGATGAAGTTTCACCTCATAACAGTGATATTTACATCTTTGACCAAGAATGAACTTGCTAAATGAGGGAGAAAATAGCGTAGCCAAGAGAACAAAAGAGATATGTTACTTGAGTGTCACACATTTCCAGTAGTGAGTGACTCATCATATCCTCGTCCTAGGCAGGCTTGAGTCACACTGGTCAACCCCAAACTAACATGTGACATTTCCACAAGAAAACATGACTCTTCACATCACTAGTAACGCCACGGTTCAAACATTCAGACATTTTAACGTTCTAGTAGTCCATGGTGCAAACTGGGGAACACTCTTAAAAAGGACAGGACTCAGATATCAGAGGAGAATCCATGCGGTGACCACGCGGCCCCTTGTTTAGAAAAGGCTCCACAGCTAATCACATGGTAGCACACCGAGTGGAGGGAAACTCACTAATGGCTAGCTCTAATTATGCTTTTAGCGCTTTTCCACTTTGCTTCTCTTTAAGTTCAATCGGTTTTGCTAATGCTACAACATTCCCAAGCTCAAAACCACAGCATATTGAGCAATTAACACCCAAAGAAGCAGTTAGACGGTCATTTCAAAACATCGGCATGAGATTGAAAACTTAAGCAGACTTAGCAGGCCAATCTAAATCAAAAGGTGCACTGTGTAACTTTTCAACAATTTTTTGTTTGTTTCTATGGCATTCAACTTATCTCCATGGAGACAAGGAGGTGACGCAATCAGACAAAATTGCAGGTAAGATCTGTGAAAAGGCGACCACACTCGCCTAAGATTTGACCAATAAAAACACCTGAACTGTACAACTACTGAATAAATCCAAAGTTGATTACGTTTCATAATGCTATACTGTGGAACATCCAAGGTAGGCTTTGGCAATATGGCAAATTTTGATTCAATAAGATTTTTCTTTTAAAAAAACAATACAAAAATGGCTTTCAGTATTGAGTCTATGGCCATAATAAACAATTGCATTTCACATAAAAATTTGCCAAATTTCTTCCTACAATGTCTGAACTCTGCTCCAAACCACATTCTTATACGACAGTGGGTTTGCTGTACACTTCTTGATAAAAAACAACAACATATCATTAACGACTCGCCATGACTGAATCTCGATTAAAATTCATTTAACTGCCCAGGCTTTACTCCAGGCAAGAACTAACATCTCCATAGAGACCAACTGGTGGCAAACAACCACCAGGGACACAATAATGAGTATGCAATAAATAACTTCATGTAATCAAATCATCTGCCGGCCAAACTGCTTCACCACAAACGGTTTGTCAGTCAGAGCTCTAAAGTTGGGCAGGGAGTGGCTGTCGCATGATAAGGCTGGTTTTGAGGGAAGGTTTTAAATCACGGAAGTTGGAAAATACATCCTAAACTTCGCACATCCAGTCCAGCGAGATAACAGTCTGCAATTGCCAAAGAGCTACTGTGTCCTAGCCTTTGTGCTCCGGCTGGTTACCGGGAGACTGGAAGGCAGAAGGAGGAGTTGAGCAACAACGAAACTATAAAGAGTCACTTTTTGCACTGCAGAAAATGTTGGGCAACATCCAAATTTAGAGCACAGAGAAAGACAGAAAGTACAGAATTACTAAAATCATACATTTCCATACCCGTTTATTGTATTTGAACACTTTTAAATAATACTTCCGCAATTATAAGATTTAATGTATTTATTATTCAATTGGACTGGTCCTTAAAGACAGAAAACTCCGATCCTGCTTTTCCAGTTCTGATACCGATATCGATACTTGGGTTTTGAGTTTTTGCTGAAATCCAATATCAACCGATACCAGATTACTTTCTTTAAAACAACATGTAATCAAAACGTCCTGAAAAGATTAAAAGTTGTTAATATGCTATTGATATAATATATTAACACCTACTATTACAGTAACTTTACGACAATAATTTCCTGGGTTGAAGTTGGTAAAAAATATGTCAGTGTTCTCAAAATGGCTAATTGGAGTATCAGATCAGTATCGGAAGATGGAGAATCAATGACGATTGATCCAGTTTTCTAGTATCGGCCCGATATAGATACTGGTGGTATCGGTGCATCCCTATCTTAAAATCTACATATAATTTGCGTTAATCTTTACATTCACAATCGCTTTTGTTTTTTACTTTTGACACACAAATAACCAGAAATCGTGATGCCAAATTTTGCTTTATTTCGCTACTGCAACACAAACAACCCAATCGTGGCGTGCCCGTTTCTTCTGGCAGAATGACATGTGCTATCTCTCTAAATATGATCCGGCTCGGTTTTTTTTCTCCCTCTCTGTGTGAACAAGACTCAGAAGCTGACCGATTTCCAATGACTCATCTTCTTTGGAATCAATCCACAGCTACAGTAACGGGACAAAAATGTGGTTTCTTTTAACAAGGATTATCCCAAAGCCTGGGGTATAACAGCCTACATGTGTCCCACTAGAATCACCCTCTTGACAATTTCACAACGCTACTTACCCTAGCCTTACACATCTGACGAGCACATATGTTTACACTATCCCGTTAGTCTAGAGGGGAAATGCGTTCGGGGGGGGTGGGGGTAAAGCACTCTGGAATCTTAGGAATTCCTTCAACATGTCATGTACGGAAAACTAAAGTTACAAGTGTTGCTGGGGACCACAGAATCCAAGGATGAGCGGTAGGAAGATAAACAGTTTGGCAAGTCGGGAGTGGCCAAAAAAGCGTAACATTTGACGTATATTTTTGTCTCGCCGACCGCGAGAATGTAAGCTATGATTCTACAGAGTGCAAATGCTTGGATGAGGCTGGTAGAGCTCAAAAGGGCTTAGCAGTCAATACTTCACACATTGCTAAGACAAGCGGGCCGTGGCTGGGGGGACGTATCGATGAGGCGTTCACTAGGAGAAAGGTCGAAGCTTACAAAAGATGAAGAGACTATTTTTACAGATGGCTATAATAAGGGCTGTTGCGAGATCTGTTCCAAGTGTTGGCAAATACTATGCACATTTCATTTTCAGGAAGTTCTGATGGAAACGTATTGCCAAATATGTACCTTTTGGAAATGGTCATTCTTGTAGATTTATTGCAACAGGGTAAAGGGCGAAGACTTGATACTCATTACAGTGATACAGTGCTATATTACACGCTCACCAAAAATCTGATCATTATCTAATTTCTGGAGTAAGTAATCGGATTTCTTTCTGGTTGTTCACACCTGTGTAAGAAAAATTATACAAAAAAAGTAGAAATTAATGTGACTAAAGCGAAACCGTTTAAGACAGAAAGGGTTATTTTAAAATGCATTGTACTTTGTCTTCCAAATACAACACTTACTGTAAAAAATATATCACATGCCGCCAAGAGTTTTTGATGCTCAGCTTTCTACAGTGCACGTAAACACTGATCAAATTATTGGGTTATCTAAATATTCTAGTTATTTGACGTTTTCAGACCAGGCAAATATTCACAGTGATAAACACATATTTTTCTGACTTTCGCAGGTTCTTCCAGTGTATGTTCAATAAGTACACAAAGAGCTTTCTACACAGGTTTAGAATGAACTCCTCCAGGCTGAAACAGATGGAATTCTTGTGTGTATCGGCTGCCATTTGTTTTACTGGGTCACACTGACACAGGAGGACTGCAGGTGGGCTGAGCAGAATATACTCTAGGACCAAAGCAGCACGTTAGCTTCCATTTCAGGTAAAGCCAAACCGGCATCACTTTCTCCATTACGACGACAAAGAGGTTGCACAAAATAAATAAGTCATTGTGAATTCCTCTGAGAAGTATAACTCTGATTAGATCTGACGTAGAGATAATATACTTTTATTTCCAGGTACTTTGTATCTATAACATAAGCAGATCATGATTTTACACTTTGTTCATAGTAAACTGCAATATTGGTATAAAACGGCTTAATGATTGAAACAGATCCTTTGACTTCCTGTTCAAAATTGCAGAACTGATAGCGCCGCCTCCTCTTTCTCTGTAACAAGCAGCTGTCATTTACAGGTTTTATTTTTGAAAAGTGGCTATGTGGCATTTTAAAACCAAACATGTGTCACAGTTTCTTTCTTTTTTTATATAGAAATCACAACCAAGTACACGGATGTGGGCACTCAAGCCTCAGTTGCAAGACAATATAGGATTACTCAAACATTCAAGAATCTAAGTACAACTAAACTAATGATGAGGAAACACTGTTGTGACAAGTTGATTTAACTTAATGAAATATTAACTGCTGATTAATACAGGATTCTCATACATTTCAGAACATGTTCATAGAGGTCTAAATGGCATGGTTTCACATCCAACTAAAGGATAGAATAGTTTGATGTTTACGCAAATACATTTTATTTGATGATGACAGTTCAAACCGACTGTATAAACGCAATGATAGTCTCTCCACACTAGAGGAGGCGACGTGGTTTGGAGAGGCGAGAGTGACAGGTGGTCTTAAGGATGAATGAGCTGGCTGGAGTTTCTGACAATATCCAGAGAGACTGCTCAGTTTTGGGGAAGAATAGGACACTCTGCTGAGACAGGAAATGAAAAGACAAATCCAGAAAGACCGTTTCCCCTCCAATAATTCCTGTCTCCAGGGAAATCGCATACTGAAGGTAAAAGAACATTATGACAAAGGATACCTACATTATTACTACTCGTCTTCACATATATGTAACCTTATGGTGCTCTGTGGATGTGTGCAGGGGGCTAATTAAAAAGTATCCACGTTGCTAGCTCAGCAGGTCGAGTCAGGGGCGCTGGTTCTGACCTTTTGGCTGCGTTCGCCTCCATTTTTTCTTTTTTCCTTGTATTGTTGATCAGACAGGAAAGAGCAATTAGAGTGAATGCCGTTCCTTGCAGAGGGAAGGAGGGGAGAAGCCGATACAGTGACAGGGGCCAAGGGTGCTCTAACAAAATATGTAAATGCAAGGATATACACAGCAATAATAATAATCAATTCTTTAGATGGTATTAGAACTTGTATACTTTTTATACAACAATGGACACAGAATCCTATCTTTGTTCTTCCTGTAAACCTTCTGTAACATCCCAATCATTGTAGCAAACATCATTTATTGACATTTTGTTTTCAGTGACAATGTGAGCATTATTCATAAGATACCCAGATAATCTCTACTAAATCTAGAATCACAACTAGATTATTTGAACAGGTATTGATAGTATATCCAAACCAGCAAGTAGGACAAAGGTAGACTTTCCTTCTGATCTTATTTCTTAATCAGAACAAACATTAGACCACATGGAGAACAACATACAGTTTGGGCTGATTCTCATGTTCCTGAATCGTAAGAACCTTAACACTCGGGAGGGGGCGCACTCGGGAGGGGGCGCACTCGGGAGGGGGCGCACTCGGGAGGGGGCGCACTCGGGAGGGGGCGCACTCGGGAGGGGGCGCACTCGGGAGGGGGCGCACTCGGGAGGGGGCGCACTCGGTTTTGTCATCGCCCTATAGAAAACTCGTACCCAGAGAAATAATTTTCATTGAAAGGTGCACTATGCAAGTTTTCTGGTACAGGGCCTGCGCCTGCTGGTTTCCATAGGGATGTTATGGCTTTGCCTGGAATGCTACACTGTCTGACATTACATTTCTATATTTTTAAAGCATTGTTAAATAAAAATAGATCTGCTCATCTTCATCGAGAAAGAAGAGTTAAATACCAAACTGTGAAACACTCCAGGCAACGCAATAGCATCTCCATGGAGACAAGCAGGTGGCAGACAGTCCACTAGAAAGGTTACATAGTGCACCTTTAAACCACACCACCACCAAAAAACAGAATGATCCTGATCAAGCCAAATAATAAGCCTAAACCTGGTCCACGATAAACTCCTGACACACTCTTGAGAAAAGACAAATACCAGTTTGACAAACGCAGCATGTGCAACTAAAGTACTTGCTTCATTCACCTTCCCTCAGACTTCGAAAAGCCAGGTGGCCTACTTTGCATATTGCCCGTCCTTGTCACTGCAGGTCAAACCCTTCTTGACTTGCACAGTATAAAAAGTGAATTCATAAATGCAAAAGTGTGTCAAGGGTTATTTCTTCTACTCATGCGGGCTCCAGTGTAGAGCCATTTCCTGACCGACAGCTGATTTTAAACTTAGCGCTTTAAACAGGAAACATAACTTGAGCTCCGTCTGTGTCAGATAATGCACTCGCTGGGACGATATGAAGAAAGCAGAAGAGGAGGCCTCCTTAGCTAAACATTGGCAGCAGCAGTGGGGTTTGACAGGAGGAACAGGGCTGGTTGTAAAGGCATGTCAGCTCAAGCCGGGGCACGTTGATATTGGGTTCAGCTGGGAGAGTCTGTTTGTGAATGTGAGACCAATCTGAAGTAGACGGGGAGAGCAGGCTTATGAAAATGTGCAGTTACCCTGACACATTCTAATACAGAGCCTCATACAAGAAATACAGTCAAAGTAAAGTAAGTTAGTTGGATGGAGTGGGAAGATTTAAAAACACTCCTAAATAAGCTGTTCTTACATGACACTATGTCAAACGGGTTCAACACTATGGTACCAAAATAAGGATTATACATGAAAACTACACATAATATAGTAACATAACATAAGTCCATTAATTTAAATATGGGAATACAACATTTTTTTAATACATTTATGATACTAGCCTTTAGAGATGTGCGGAATTAGACGGATCAATACCAAATACAAATAGATTTGACTTAATTTTCTATTGATTTTTAAAATTCAACATATATTTTAGTATATCTGCAGGTATATTTATTCATTTTTGATGGGTTAGAGCTAGGGTGGAGTGAAAATAATTACGCCAAGGTAAAATCAAGAGAAGTTTCAATACATTTTTATGCAAAACTCAGGATCAGGAACAGATTGATATTGCGATACTTGCCATAGTATTAGTCATTGGCATCAGATCAGATCACTGGTATCGCCCGTCACTACTTGCCTATTGAACACTGAGATCACATTTGTTTGGTTTTTACAAGTTTAAATAGTACGTTGATTGACTTCAGAAAACTAACAACTTTTGTGACATGAAGTTGAAGGATGTGATCTTTAATAAATACAAAAATGTATTCCAAAATAGTCATTTCAGACTTCACATTGTTCACATTGTTTCTGTCATTCATTTCACTGACAGTCTTCACAATGGACACTCTTTACACTGTCCAAAAAACATGCTAGATAAGCTTTGGATATGGAGTTTTTTTTATATACATGTTTTGAATATAAAGTGCTTTTATGCTAAAAAACAAATTAGTTATTTAAATCCCAAAGCAGTTTCCACCATTGAATGAATAAACTGTCATTAAAATGTAGCTGGAATTGTTGAGATTTATTCGATGGATAGAAATGGAGCAGGAGTAAGCAGTCTGCCTCGCATTTAAATATCATCTGAGGACAAGGAGGAGGAAAACTAAATTATAGGGAGTCCTGGGGGAGTACAGCTGGAATGGACACACCCGCGGCTCTGGCGATGGTGGAGGGTTGTGTTCCTGCGCTGGCCTGGGGAGCTCATTCTCACCAATAGAATTAACTTCTACACTGCATCATCAGTGGTCATTCTGTGCAGGGATGACTTTAATATGAGCAACGCTTGCATCAGGGCAGCCGTATTTATGTTTGCTCTTTTTTCTCCCTCTCTGTTATTTTTTGTTTTTTCAGTTTTTGATAAAACCAGTTCCAAACAGACAGAGTGAGATAACTATGTCATGGGAATTTATTCTGTTCCCACAAGCAACTTTAAGGGGAAGGAATAAATCATGAAACTTACAAATCCAAATCTAACATTGGAAACACATAATGAAGAACTATTAATGTCTGGTTGATAACTCTACCTAGTACAATTTTGGTACTATTCTACGGCAAAGACGGCCCTTAAACTGATAAAACAAGTGAAGAATAACTATGAGCCTGTATCATAAGAAGCTCCAACCATAGAGCAACATCATATCTAAGTTTTTTGTTATTTTATTGTAGTATGTTTTGCGCTATAGTGTCAAATATGTAAATTCTATGACAACTTATGTGTTTCATTCTGCAATTTATCTATTTAATACAGCTTGTGTTTTGTATCAATATTTTACATTTTAAAAAGAGTTTACAGGGATTTACCTGCTTTAGGGTTATTGTGCCAGTGGTGTCAATAGTATCGTTTATCATAATAATTTCAGTAGCAATATGTCGCACTTCAAAACGTGTTATTGTGACGTAATACTACTCCCAAATCTCCCTACCTGCATACTGACAACTGGAGCCCAAGATAGAACAGGTCTCTATCGTACATGAGATAGGTAAACAATAATCAGGTAGTCAGGCCATAAAATGCAAGTTTCAATCCCTAAAATAACATAAAGACTACCTTATTCACAGGAAAGGAAAGTGCATATGACAGGATAGACCATACGTTTCAGTAAAAATGATTGAGTCATTGATTATGTTTAAGATTTTACTAAAAATGTTGCCCATTTGTCCCCAGTATTTAATTTGACTTTCTGATTGGCAAAAATAATTTAATTTCCACATTTAGTCATTTAAAATGTCTAAAAATAACTTTATTTTAATCATTTATTGTTTAAACTATCAATGAAATGTGTCAGTTATTTTATGGAATGTCGCTTATTGATGACGTAGGTAGAGTGATTCCCTTTGGGAACTCAGCACTACTTCCGGTCATTTTCAGCTTTTCCTTACCAGTTTGTCTTGACAAACCGACACCTGAGTGAAGTAAAACTATGCTAAACATTTACCTCGGGGACCATCCCACCAAACAACGTTATAGCTTAAAGAAAAGACACCGAACCCGTCATATGCACTTTAAAGTGACGGGACACCGGTGACAATGACGTGTGAAACGTGCCAACACACTTAAATGGGACTCGTAACGTAATTGAATGTGGCTTACAACTGGCCAGCCACACTGTAATGTTGCAGTTATGGCTAAAGAGGGACTTTTAAACCGTATGTGGACATAATCGACTGTTTTATATGAACACTTTAAAAACATTAAAGCTGATGTTCGATTTTACTACATATTTCTCTCTGCGTAAAATGCGGCGGAGGCACGAACAACAACAACTTTTATCACGATAATGAGCAAAATAAAAAGAAAGAAAGAAAGCTTCGGGCCAAAACACACAGGCCTCTCTATTATCAGCAGTGAGAGTGGCAGCAGTTTGAACCAAAACGAGACACTAATAAAAAAAAAAGTAGACACACCCTCAGTGTAAACGAAATAAACGCGATCAGTGACTCGTCTGATGAAGAGATCCGAGGGTTGGGGAAAAAGCCGCTTCATCTAAAACGCCTGGGATTTGGGCGGACTCCAGTTTCTTTATCCACACATTTCCTGTCCCGAGCAATCAGTCCACGGGCGACAAAAGGCGACAGCGGGTCACAGGAAAAAGCGTGGCGGACACTCACTTACCTGGACATAATTGTTCTCGCAGTAGTCCGCGACTCTGGTCAGGTTCTGGTAACTCTCCACAAGCGCTCTTTTCCCGGCCGGAATCTCTTCCTCTAACAACATTTGTAGCTCTGCCATCTTACATCTCCCCGCAGAGCCTCCCTTCTTCCCTCAGCCTTCTCTGTGATTGAAGCAGCCAGCAGCCACCAGCCCAGCGAGCTCCCCGCTCCGCCTGCGGAAAAAAAAAAAAACACAACTCTTTCGCTCGCTATTGTGGGATTGATGTCCAGGAGGTGGCGCGCGCCCGGCCCGAAGATCGTCTGTGCTGGAGAGGAGTGTAAACCCCCTTTTCCACGTTATAGAAGTTAGACGTCCCCGTGATTATTTTCTTTATTAAACGTTGTTTCCAGTTTCTTGCATGGATAAGTCATAAGTTATGTTTTGTTTGTGCAGACGCATTTACCCAATTATGTGTCAGCTTCCCATTAAATCTATGTTGTGAGATTCAATTACAGGTGCACTATGTTGCTTTTCCAATGGTGGGTCCGTCACCTGTTCGACTATGTTATTGTCAGATCTGTGAACAGGAGACCTCACTCTCAGAAAGAATGTTTTTGGCAGTTTTGGTGCAATAAAACACTTGCTATGAAATAAGTGAGATAAATAAGTTTGATGTCATATAATAGCATCTCTATAGTGGACCCTCAACCAGAAAAGTTACATAGAGCACGCATAGTGCAAGTCTATTTCTATAGGCTGCATAATCATGTGCTAGAATCTTTATTTGCATAACATAAGCTGTTCTCCAGCTCAATTTTGAACTATTGGAAGCAATTGTCTGTATTTTGATAGGATTTATTTATAACGCGTTGACACCATATTTTCTGTCTAGTAAACACATTTATTCTAATGTATAAATAAACACATTGATAGTATGCTTATCAAAAAATACTTATTTTTTTTAACTAAAACTTGACCATAGATCCATGAACTTTAACCCGCAGTTCGATAAATATCAAAGTGAGATGTCGCTTCTTTTCTTTCTATGATCATATCCTTTCAATCGAGGGGAGGGGGCAGAGGGAGGAGCGTGTAATGTCAGCGCAGAGGCTGATGGGACTTGTAGTTTAATGGAAGATTTGACACAAATTATAGTAGTTTCATATATTCAATTAAAACGTGCATTTTGTGTCAGCATTTCACTTTCAAGTAAAATCGACTGACATAAAACTGCGCCAAATTACAATAAAAATAACAAAAATAAGAACTGCTTTGCTTCTTAGCTTGTATGCGCTTCGTTAGGCACTCCATCTCCCAGAATGCTTTGCGTTTTGCTTCATTACTCTGTTCATGGCGTCTCTTCTTAAGCTCGAGACAGGTCGCCTTCTGACAAACAGTTAGAGCAGTCAAATCACGGTAAGTGACATGCCGTTTTAAACCACCTGCGCACTTTGCGCTACTAAACTGCGCGTATTGTCGAATGTGCGCTAGTGTGGACGCGGCTAAAGCCCCGGTCACACAGCCTCTTGTGGTCCACAGGTTACACAGCAGTGATAACGCTGTTGTTATGATGCACTTTAGCCCCGTTTCTTAGCCGCTTTAGTTGGCTTTATGGCTGATGTTTGACGAGCATAATTAGCTGATGCGTTTATGTTCTCATTTGTCTCAGTGGATCTCTTTAGTCCCGCTTGACCATGGAGGTGGAGAGTGTCCAGACCCTAGAGGAGGGCAGTCTGCCTTTGACCCAGCTGAGGTTTGAGGCCGCTGTCAAAGTCATCAAGAGCTTACCCCCGGACGGTAAGTGACCGAACAGTGTTGTGTTGTCTCCCACTTACAAACACAAACTGGGCCAGGTTTGGAAGAGGGAGGCCTTTGAATCAGCTCGTTTGTTCTGCCTGGATCTTATGCGACTTACAAACAGTAATCTGATTAACAAAGTGAGCAGCCTAGACTTTCCCATTCAGTTTACAACACTCTTTCCTAAAACAAGTGTACGAGGTGCAAGGCGAGTGTGTAGAAACTCATTTAGAGTTCATATCTTTTCTGAAATAATGTAAAAACAGATATAGACCATGTCAAGGGATAAAATGTACAGTATTTTAAAAAGACAGATTTGTAGGTGCAGGTTACAAATTAACAACAACAATAATAATGATTCATATTAATTAACACAAAACTTGAATATCAAGAACATGATCTAACTAGAAGTCGTGCAATGGCAAGAAGTCATTGCAAGTGCGTAATGCATGGCCATAGTTGCCATAATCATTGAATCACGACGTTAATATGCTACAAGTACTGGAACTACAAGTACTGGAACTACAAGTACTGGAACTACAAGTACTGGAACTACAATTACTAGAACTACAAAGTAGGACTTCAAACTCTGGAAGTGTAACTGAAATTCCACCAGATTCTCATTGAAATCACCACAGACAATGATTGGATGAATGTCGTTTAGTTACTTTTAATGGCGGTTGGCAGCCAACTGAAAAGGTGCATTTACCTACTGTAGTAGTTGCTGTAGTTGTACGTCTTTAAAGTATGAGCATTCTTCTTCTGTTGTGTTTTATGGCGGTTGGTATCCAAGTGTTACATTACCGCCACCCACTGTAGTTGTTGTTGTTGTTGTTGTTTTATGGCGGTTGGCATCCAAGTGTTGCATTACCGCCAGACTTTATTCCTTGCGCGTCTCAGACTTTAGACTTTATTATTTTTAGACTTCATTCTTCAGAAGCACAGGACTTCAAAGCCCACGAGTTCTTCTTCTTCTTCTTCGATATATATGCTTTATATCGTCACATGGATTCAATTCCTTTCCACTTTGATCTCATGGGCTTTAAAGACAATGAAACATGGACACAGAAACTACAGTAGGTAGCGGTTATGGAACACTTGGATATCAACCGCCATAAAACACTAAAGAAGAAGAAGAAAGTAGTCTGTATGAACCTGCTGTGGTAAAAGTGATCCACAGTGACGAGAAGTAACGTGAGTACATCACTGCTCACCTTTACAGTCCAGGCTGAGGCGCAGATGAAACCTTTATTTTTTATTTATTTTATTTTGTTTTATTTATTGAATATGTTTGAATATAATTATAATACGCTACATAAGACTGAAACACACTACAAGTACAAGGATTACTAGAATTTTAAAAATACAATAATGTTCTACAACGTAGTACTATTACTACAAGGTGGTGGTAGTAGTAGTACTACCTACCTGGACCTACCTAAATATCTATAACACTACAAACCTGAAAACACACTGTAAGCCTCTTTGTAAACACCAAAATTAATATTGCATGTAGTACTACAACCTACAACATAGTACTAATAGTACTGTTCAGGATATGGCCTACGTAATGCATTACACAGTCACTGAATAAAAGCTACCGATAAAAGGCTGCAAAAGCTTTGTATGTATAACGTAAAAAGAACAGACACTTCTGCACTTTTTTGTGTGTCTGGTTTAGCACATTTCTGATGGACTACCATAATATTGTCAGCGGACAATCAAAAAAATATAAAAAGTTAAACTTTCATCGATATCGCTCACGTCTAGGCCCGTCACAATAACATATTTTGAAGTGCGAGAAGTTCCTGATAAATTATGATGATGATTGAAGTGACTTTGTGCCTCTAACACAATAACCTTAAAGTAGGATAATCACAGTAAACCCTTTTCTAAATGTAGAATATTGTTAACATGATCTGAAAACAAATAAATAGCCGAATGAAACGGTGAAGTATATTTATTGGTATCTATAATAAGTCTTATTTTTACTTAGTCACTTATTCAACCCTCTACAATTAAAATCCTACCGTACTATAAAAATTAACTGTTCGATCAATTCCATGTTTTTAACCATTTTCAAACCATGTAATAAACATTATTTCCAGCCGTATGCTAATGATCAACTTGTTCTCTTTTGTTGCAGGCCCATTTCAGCCGTCCAATGACATGATGCTGAAATTCTATAAGTTTTACAAACAAGCCACGGTGGGACCATGTAACGTACCACGGCCTGGGTTTTGGGACGCAGTTGGCAAAGCTAAATGGTAATAACAAATACATACACGTCTTTATTGCCGAATAACAACCAAACATGGCCCCAGATCTAACAATATGTGTGACCTGTGGACATTGCGCAGTTGTTTCCTCTTCCTTGTGTTTCTCCAGTGTCAGGTTGTGTGAGGTGAAAAAAATACTCATTACAGAGTCACCAAATTGCCAACAAGCCCCAGTTAAATATTCTCTTTTGCTGGTGTGAACTGTGGTAGTTCTGACCCTTGGTACCATTGAGATAACTAGCTCACAGTGACCTAAATAAACTGGGAGTGAACATAACATAAAGTTACCTTAAAATGACCCAAAACATTGCAAATGTGTGTTCTAAATGGTGTTTCTTCGCAGGGATGCATGGAACTCTCTTGGCGATATGTCCAGAGAGGAAGCCATGGCTGCATATGTGGATGAAATGAAGCTGGTATGTTCTTTTGCTGTATTTCACTAGAATGTAGGGCTGTAGACTTAAGAAATACCAAGTCCCTGCCGATCCATTCATGAGTCGACTGAGAATAGAATGTGGCAAACTGCACACTATGTATTTATCGGTAAAAGGGCTGATTAAACTCTCAAATCTTCAGCTATCAATTTTATTTTTCTGTTTTCCCATAGAAATCTGTACATAAAATAACTTAATTGACCAAAACAAGCTTCTAGTGACCATTTAATTGACTAAACAGCAGTACAAGAATGTTTAAAATCTCCAGTTTATTTTGAAAATCTTATCTTCTTTACCCTAAGGAAACAGGATGGATTTATGATGTTTACTTCTGTGTTTGATTAATGGATTTGCAAGGGACACTTCAAACACTAGCATTGATAACAAGCGCCATTATGATTTGGTAATCCCTTGTTGTTTGCCGCGGCGGTTGCAGATCCTGGAGGGCATGCCCATGACCCCAGAGGTGGAGGAGCTGCTGCGCGTGCTGGGGCCCTTCTACGAGCTGGTGGAGGAGAGGAAGAAGATCACGCAGATCTCAGACTTAAGTTCAGGTGATTGTCTGTCCCGCGCCGCACTCTGCCGCTCAGCCTCCCTGTGGCCTGTAACTTTCTTTTGAAATCTGCTTTTGACATGCTCAGCCCGTTTGACAATGTTTGCTAGGCAACTGGAAGGCAAGTAAACATGTGTAATATCCAATTCTTTGTTTGGTGTTCTAGTACTAAAACTGCTCAGATAGATAGTCCATAGTTCAGTGCAGTAGCTCTTTAGCATCCACTCCCACATCTATCCCGATCCCTTCCCCTTTTTACTTAAAAAGCTTTAGTTGTTGAATAAATGTAGAATATAGTATTGAATTATGAAGACCTTTCTATTGAGGCTGTGCAATGAATTTATATTGACAAGTTTGTTCTGTGTGAGGAAATACTTTGGCCCAGTCCTACTTTACTTACTATTCACTGAAATGTAACTTCTTAATCTTCCAATCTATACAAGTTTTCCCCAAAGCACTGAATCTTTGCCTTGTATAAAGTGCCTACAATGGCCCCTTTGTTGTGCAGGCTTCGGGACAATGATGAATTCAATACAGACCAAGAGTGTGGCAAAGGACATTGTGAAGAATATGGAACTGAACGGCACGCTGGCGACCAAACCCCGGCTCACGTCTAGTACGAGAGAGGTGTCGGACGAGGAGCTGCAGGAGGAGGCCGAGGAAGAGGATGAAGAAGTCTTACAAGAGCACAAGAAAGGTACGTCAGAGCTGGGACACTGGGGGCGTGAAAACGTGCAACACAACAGTGAAACACGTATCATTTTTTATCTCTTTGATCTCTGTGAAAGTTGCTACATAAATGAAAGCTACTTATAAATGATAATCAATAAAATAACTGTCTTTCTCGTTTTCATGTATTTTACAGAGAGGAGATCGCCAAGGAAGAAAGGCTCGGCTCGAAGACATTTGGCGAATGGTAAAATGTCCAATGGTGGAACGCACCTCACCAACGGGAACCATTCAAAAGCTGTTCTGAACAGCGACGACCCCGAGGAAGCGTTAGAGCCTGTGCTGAACGGACACCGTGCAGGTCTGACATGTCTCCATAGTGATCTTTTATAGATGGAATGATAGAGCTGTCTTCATACTTCACCCACGTCACACTGCGGCCCATGCGGTTTCTAGGTTACACGAGGACAGTCTGCTATTGTTATTCAGTATTTGGGCTTTGGGAATTATTGAGTTCATCTTGGAAATTAAATATAGTTAATTGTGTGGTTAATTATTTGATCCAAGAGAGACTTCACAACGGGTTAAAGTTCTACATTTTTCATCCTTAAACAGATGGAGCAGCTCCTAATCATTTGGCCAGCGATTCCGACAGTGAGGTCTATTGTGACTCTATCGACCAGTTTGGACAAGAGGAGGTAAGCCACACCCGGAAAACAAACACTTCATAATTACATGTCCTTTTGACTACAACATGCGCACGTCACCGTCAGAGCTCTGAGCGCAACCGCGCCATCGACGACCTGGAGGAGGAGGAGAGCCACGGTCTCCAGGACTCGGCCGGACCGGTGCGGGACGATGCAGAAGCACAGGGCGCTCAGTGCGCAGGAGAAGATGAGAAGATCGCAGGGGCCAAGCAGAGACCTGGCACGGGCGGAGATGTGTCCGGCAGCTCCACGCCCACACAACCACCCGGTACGATTTTGACATTTTAACCACAGTTTGATATTTACAGTAAAAGAAACATGTTTTTTTTCTAGCTTCTTTGCCACATGGAACCGGTTCTGGGGCTGTAGTACCGATGCACGGCGGTGGAGACGGAGACGGGGGGAACTGGGGAGGGCCAACAACACCAGGGCTCAATCTGAATGAGCAGATCGTGGTGGCGTTGGCCAGGTTACAGGAGGACATGCAGAGCGTTCTGGGGAGACTGCACACACTGGAGGCCCTGACTGCATCCCAGGTCGGTCTATGAAAACGACTTTTATCCATGAACAGCAGCTTTATTCAACTGTTTTTACTGACGCAAATCAGGGTCGCTGCGGGGTCTTAAAAGCATTCAAAAGTATTACATTTCATGCCAAATTTAAGACTTTAAAAGCGTTACATTCTACAAAATAATAATCAATTTACAGTATAATGATTATACTGTATTTTTGTCAGAATATCTTTTCATATTTTGTGTTAGGCAAAATTGGCAACTCTAAATTGGCCCTAGTGACTGAATGTGAGAGTGAATGTAATGTCTGTAATGTCTATGTCTCTGTGTTGGCCCTGCGACGAGTTGGCCACTGTACCCCGCCTAAGGCCCGAAGTCACTGGGATAGGCTCCAGTCACCCACGACCCCGAAAGGGAACAAGCGGTAGAAAATGGATGAATGGATGTTTTTAAAGTTATCAGTCATTGACAAGCAGGCAGTTGGTCTTTTTTTTTATTTATATATTTTGTATCCAACGTGGTTTTCTTTTAAATTAATTGTTTTTTTTTATAGCTAATCAAAAAGAAAAGATTACCAGCCCCACAGACAGCTTAGCAACGCGCTGCACTCACGGTTATTCAAACAGTTGCATAGTGTAGTTTATTTGCCCAATTTGATAAAAAGAACACTCCGCTCCTGCTTTCCTTTTCTCTTCTGGATCTGCCTTGAATTCAGAGTCCATAGAGCACAAATAGAACAATGGAAGATGAGTGTTCAGGATCACAAAAACACGGTAAAGAAAGGAGATGATCCGCTCAACTCGATAAACTCCAAAGAAATATTGATTCTGTTCTTACCACAGTGACGTTTCAGGCCCCGCCCTTCATCAAAGTGTAGCTCGGAGCATCTGTTATAGAGGAGCTCGATGAGAGGTCACATGATCACATTTATGTCAAAGAAATGAATGGTGCACATTTTTGTATTTTCCATTTCATGTACATGATCACCATCAACTGTTTTTTTGGGGAAAAGAACATATTACAAAAAGTGATCCAACTACTGCTGATGAGGTTACATATCATGAATACCTGTATACAGAGTGCAGTTTTTATGCTGCTTTTTAATTAGAATTTTTTTTATAAAATTCACTCAGATTTCACCGTACAACACTTTGGAAACCGTGTTGTTTCTAAAATGTGCTATAGAAATAAAGTGGATGCATTTTTGACCATTCAGTTGAAAAAATACTATTCGAAATCAGATTTACTTAAATGTGTGTGTATATATATTCAAATCACATTATAAATATGCTTATTTCAACAGGGCCGCTCAATGGTTTTGTCTCCTAATTCGCCCGCAACCTCAGTAAACAAGAGGAATCGGGTAACTCACTTAAATCATCAAATATCCAGTCAAAGTCAAATCATCTGAAAGTTTACATACATTTTCTACTTTTTTTCTTAATGTTTTTTCTAGAAACCGTCCTGGTGGCCTTTTGACATTTCTCCCACGAGTTTGGCCTTCGCTGTGATCTGGCCGTTCGTAGTGCAGTGGCTCTTGCGTGTCTTCTTGCACAAAAGGAGGAGGTACAGCAAATCTACGGAATCCACTCTGTATCAATCCTTTTCAATTCCTAATACCCATTCTCTCTTTTCCAGAAGGATCAACTGAAACCTGCCGTGTTTACGATTCATCCAAATGTCCAGATGGGTTGTTAAAACTCCCCGACCTGTGATTCGCTTTTGCACTAAGGAGAAAGCACCAGGAACATATTTGAATCATGTTCTGGGGATTAGAAAGAGCAGGACAACCTTTTTTTTAAGGGATATCACCACTGTTTGAATCACAGTGTTAAAGGTTAAGTAGTCAATAACTGCAGTAGCTTTCCAGTTCATTTTATACAGCTTCGTTGCACAAGAAATGGCCTCGTACATTTTTGTTTCGCTTGATACGTTTCAGTTTCTTAGATCATATTTCCCACTAGTCGCCCATGCAATGCTGCTAAATCTATAACTGTAGAGTAGAACAGACGACTGAATGTTTTGAGTCATGTCTGTTCAAACAATTTCAAAATCGTATTGGATATTTATTGTGTTTTCGGAGGGTTACTATGAAGGCAGATGTTTATGAGATGTACTATGACGTCACCTGAACATTACCATATTTCCTCATTCTTTTGATGGGCTGATCCAGAGTGCCTCAACAACATCACAAGGTACAAGCGCGTGGCATTATGATTTCGCAATGCGGTGTAAAGTGTAGCAGGACCAAATAATCACTCGTCCGACCTAGTGAGCCATTTGAAGAATCCCAATCTCACTTTTGAGTCACTGGAAGTTTTCTAGTTGAGGGTCCAACGAGATGTTGTTTTGCCTGGAATGTTCCACTAAATAGCATAAAACTTTAAAGTGCACATGACAGGTTGGACTTCACATTTATATAAAACTCGAGTGAACATGATATTTACAGCTTTACTAAAAATGTAGTGTAGGAAATGTATGAAAGGTAAATTTTTAACGTTTTGGCATTTGCCGAAACGTTCCTCTCCACCTTAAATAAAAATTCACCTTTTAGAGAAATGTGAAGTCGAACCTGTCATGTGCAGTTTAATGTTTTTCTCAGATGTTCCACATGCCTTCTCAACACACCTGCTGTAGAAGGCGTTTGAAGCACCATCTTCTTATGAGAGTTAGTAAAGTAGTTCCTGCTGCTTTTTAAATGGTTTAAAGTTATAATCCTGATTTTTCGAAAAGAAAAAAAATATATTTTCTGTTTTTAGAACTCTTTTTACAATTATTATTTTTTTTTCACAAAATGCAACTTGACTCATAAAACTGATAAATATTTACCACAAGTTCTATCTCACTAAACAAAACATGAGAACCTGTCGTGCACTTTAATCTCCACGGAAACGACCCACCCAAGTCTTTTTTAAATAATAAATGATAAAACAACAAAATATCAATAAAAGCAGCTGGAATGAAATGAAAGATGGATACATTTAACACTTTAATAACATTCTAGGCAAGGCTAACCGGCAGCAGACCCTCAAACATCAAGTTTCATTGTTCACCTTTTAATTTGAAATATAGTGGTATTTTGTTGTATAAACCATGTGTGATAATTACTGTAAGAGTGTAATGTGGAAACATGAGTGACTGCCGTGATACCAATTGTTTGCAGAGCTCTATAATTAATGTATGCTTCACTGTAGCTGTGCAATTTATTTGGATGAATGAAATGCAATATTTTCATTGCATTCTCGTGTACTAATAATGTAATGATCTTATTTACAGAGGTTGCATCTGCACTAATCTTTTCAAGAGCCATTTTTGTTTGAATAGTTTACCTTTCTACTGAAAAGGCTTTCTCACCTCTCTGCCTGTGGATAGAGTGGTGTTTGCATGTGATAATCCAAACCTCTAATAAAACTTTCAAAAATAATACATATTTTGTGTATGTTATTATAGTGTTAAATTCATTTTGTTAGCACTGCACACCCTGTCTCAGTGGTGTACTCATGGGTCTCAGCTTCCTGTTTATAGGTGATATCTGGAGGGCTAATAGTCATTTTGAATTGTTATTTGCTGAAGCAACACTGCTATTTATTACCCTGAAACACGTGAGCACAGAAGGGAGATTTAGTTTTATTGTCAGTGAATATGGTGCAACATAAAGCATTGAATAATAGTGAAATTATATAAATTTAAGGGTTAAATAAATACACTTTAATAGCAGGTAAAATAGCCCTAAAGACTAAAGCCAGACACAGCGATGTGTTCAGCGTTGTTCCGTGCATCGAAGTAGGAGGTGTCGGTCTCGTCTTCAGGCTGAGGAATGAAGGGCATGGGCTGATTCTGCAGGTTGTCCCAGTCCATGTCCTCGAACAGAGGGTGGGTCTTCAGTTCTGGAAGGACAAAAAAGGAATATCCGATGGTTTCCTAATGGTAAATGATTAAACTCTCTTACACAAACTCAATTTCAGTTTGGATTACTTTGCTAATCAATCTAGATTTTTTTTGAATAGATTCATTTTCAGACCGCAGAAGGCCAGGGAAAATAAGATTTTAACTCAATTTGATCCGGATTAAGCTTAAACGATACCATTTGCGGACATTCTGATGAAAAATAACAATTATTCAAAATTAGTGGATGATTAATTTCAATATTGAAATAGCTGTGATTATTTATTCAACTAACCGTTTAAGCCCTAGTTCATTCTTAAACTTTACACAGCATTTTAACAGAAATTTGGACTATTTGAGGTCAAGTCGAAAGAAAGAAAGAAGAAAGACTAATCCAAAAAGTGGCAAAACAACAAGAAATAGACTTAGACTTATATCATACATTGTTCAAGTTTGAGATTCACACTTTAAATCCAAGTATGCCCGACTACATCATTAGGACTATTAATGTGTTTACATGTTTCCTTGCTGTGTCTTGTTTCTATTCTCGTCTGTTTTTGTGTGTGTTGTATTAAAAAAAAACTGGGGGGAAAACCAAAAAGACACAAAGTTCTCACCCTTCAGACCCGCCCTCTTGGTCATATCCATGGTGAGTAAGATTTCAATAGCATTTCTCGCATTGGAAGACAGCGCCTCCTCCTCCTCCGGCCAGGGAACATCTACAACACATTAGTCTCAGTAATGTGCTCGTTGCAGTTTCAAACAATCCTTTCATCCTCAAACATACCTCTGTTGAGAATATTCTGGAAGACGAGCTGAGGGGTCTCATCGTTGAAGGGGGGCACACCTGTGAGGAACTCGAAAAGACACACCCCCAGAGCCCACCAGTCCACCATGAAGTCTGCAGAGGAAACAACAGTTAGCAGAGTACAGCAGAGCGTCATATAAAGCGCTGCGGTTAGAGAGTGCACTACAGCGTGTTCGGCTGTGGCAGAAGCAGGGGCCGGTTAGAGGGAACGGAGGGAGGTCTAGAACCATGATTATGAGATTACAGATTTATGTTAAGATATACAGTTTAGGCTCGTCAAAAGTATTCAAATAAAATCAGATACAAATTGATACTGAAACTAGTAGAGAAAACAGGTACTCATTTGATCAAGTATCGATACAAATAGAAATGTAACCTTTCCTGGTTTATCAGAACTAATGTAAGACCACAATGTTAAATAAAGACAAAATTATCAGAAGAATGGGAAAGGAGAATATTCCTGAGTATAAATATTACATTTTAAATTTTTGTATGTTTTGTATTCATAAAGGAGACTTTAATTCCCTAGTTATGACCAAATATTACATTATTGTAGCTTAAAAGGACATAATTAGTGAGTAATGAGAATTTGACTGAATCAGTAACTAGAATTCATGTTTATGAAGATAAAGAGGAACTTGGAGACATTCACCCCAAACGCATTAGCCTTTTGGACAGACAGCAAGGGAAATGCCCAAAACAAATCCCATCTGCGAAGCCAAGCCCTAGCATATTAAACCCTTCACTATTCCAAAATTCTATTCATGTTATGAGATTACATTATCTTGGGCCCATTATCACTTGAAAAGGTCATGGCATGATAACTTCACATCAAAATAAGTAACCCAAATGAACTTAAGAACAGAAACATTGAAATCTTCCTGCTCTTAATAAAGTGTTAGGGTAATGTTAGCACCCTCTTCAATCACACTCTGTAGCCCATTACCACTGATCAAATCCACAGTTCAATCAACAGTTCAAGACACTGAAACGTGGAAGTGAAGAGGAATCAGCTGCTTGGGCGCCATGCAAGCTTGCCTGCAAACACACCCATGTTTTTAACTTACCACATGGAGACCTTCCTGAAACTTAAAGAGAAAGCCTGTCACGTGGGTTCTAGTGTCGATATACGCCCAAATCAACACACTCCATGTTTGTATATAATAAAGGGGAGTCTGTAGTAGTGTCTATCTTACCGTGTGGTTTACCCAGTAGCAGTTCAGGAGCCAGGTAGTCAGGGGTTCCTAAAATCTGAGCCCCTTCGATCGGAGCAGCCCCCCTCCGAACACTCTTTGGAGTTCTGAACGGGGTCTGGGACGTTGACGTAAGCGGAGTCTGAAAGATTAAGGGTTTAGAATTCACATTTTGTATATAAAGCTACACTGCCTGAGCAAAAAGAAAGTGGCCACAGACAAAACAAGTTGTTGGATTGCCTTTAGCTTTGATTACAGCACGCATGTGATGTGGCATAGTTTTAATAAGCTTCTGCAATATTAAAAGATCCATTTCCACCCAGTGTTGCATTCATTTTTTAACAAAGCTCTTGTATTGATGATGGGAGAGTGTCCACTACATACAGCCTTCTCCAGCTCGTCCCAAACACTCTCGGTTGGGTTTTCTTTTTTGCTGCAACAAAACACTGTCCTATTAAATACCAAATAGAAGAAACGTGAAATTGGATTGAAACTTTTTTTTTTACTCTTGATTTGATTGATGTTACATCTGTTTGTGTCCAAAAGAACCAAGTCCAAATTATGCCAGAGACATAAGCTTTACAGTGGTTTGGACCTGGTTTAGTTAACAGATGAACAATTTGGAAAAAAAATATAGAGGAATAACTTTATTATAGAAATAACTTTTAGCAATTTAAAGGAATTCACTTTTTTTCTTCCCCATTACATAACGTTTTATTATTTAGTTATGACTGATGCTGAAATTGGATACTTACGTGACACAGAGAGCTGCTGAATCTCTTTCGTTTCTGCATTGGTGTTGCATTTAACGAATGACACGACGTGGTCACATCCATGCTATCGACTGACCCCAAGCTGAACCTGGACACTTCTGACACATTGGACCGATTTATGGAACTGTGGTAGCTACGGAAAACCACAGCATTCTTTGGCTTGAGAAATGAAGGAGACTGCAGTACACCGGAATCTCCATCTTGAAATCGATTTAAAAATGGAGATTGCCCGTCCCGGTTCGCCATATGCCCCAATTTTGGCGTTTCGTTCATAACATCACGGGACGTTTTCGTCGACGGCGATTCTTTGTTTCTGCTGTTCTCATCAGGAGATTTGGAATTTCTGTTCGTCCAGTTGTGGCTTGTCTTTAAAACAGCGTGGCTGTCGATAACGGGTGACGTTTCATGCATAGAACCGTCAGAGTCCAAACTTAAACTTCTACAAACGTCTCCAGCTTGTCCAAGAGGAGACGTGAAACTTGAATGAGACAAGTCCTTGGCTCCCTCTTCGAATACATCTTCAATAGGTTCTTCCAGTTCAGAAAACAGAGATTTGGCCACGGGGATGGGACTAGAGCGTTTGGGAAGTCTATTCTCAGAACAAGCCATGAAGTCGCTTAAGTTGATGGTGGAGAATGTTCCCGTCAGGCCCGTGTGAAACTTGGCATTCTCGTCTGGAATCTCAAAGCACCTTTTGTAGTTGACTGTGCTCTTCTTAGCGTAGATCTCAATCTGGTCTGGGCTACGTTCCAACTGGGAGTATCTTCTCTTATTAGAAGACGTATTAATGGAGGAATTGAGCTCTGTTGCTGAACTGGTGGTCTGCTTGTCTGCGTTTGACCTCATCTCTTGGTCCTGATCAAGCCGTGGTTTGGACTCTGAAACCTTGCTCTTCAAATCACTGTGGTGCATGTTCTCTTTCTGGAACACAAAGGACAATTTAAACATGTTTTTCTTATTATGACGTTGTTTAGTGAGCTAGTTCCTGTGGTAAATAATTATCTATCTCAATCCAGTAGATGCACGGCTGCCATTGAAAGCAACAACAACAACAACAACAACGGAAGTAACTCCCAAGAATCACAACTACAGTGGGTGGCAGCGGTGTGACACTATGGATACCAACCGCCATCAAACACCAAAGAAGATAGTTTAATCAGTCAGTTAACAAAATAAAAGTGTTCTCCGGTGTAATTATTTGTCAAATCATAACTATTGTATGATTCAAATGGATTTAGATGTTTTGTTTACATCTGGTTGCTCTACCCAAATGTGTAATCTATGTATCATATGGACTTTAAAGTATATTCATCAAAACATGTGCTTTAAACATTTATGTATGGGAGTGTCTACAGAGCTGCGGCGCGCGGCCGAAACTGCCATGTTATTTTGTGCCGCGGCTCCTGAAACTGCTGCGCTATTTGACCGCGCCGGGTTAAGGTCAGGGTCAGGGTTAGGGTTAAGGTTAGGGTTAAGCTTAGGGTTAAGCTTAGGGTTAAGCTTAGGGTTAAGCTTAGGGTTAAGCTTAGGGTTAAGCTTAGGGTTAAGCTTAGGGTTAAGCTTAGCCATGAGGCTATATGGCAGTGCCGCGGCTCCTGAAACTGCTGCGCTATTTGACCGCGCCGGGTTAAGGTCAGGGTCAGGGTTAGGGTTAAGGTTAGAGTTAAGGTTAGGGTTAAGCTTAGGGTTAAGCTTAGGGTTAAGCTTAGGGTTAAGCTTAGGGTTAAGGTTAGGGTTAAGCTTAGGGTTAAGCTTAGGGTTAAGCTTAGGGTTAAGGTTAGGGTTAAGCTTAGGGTTAAGGTTAGGGTTAAGGTTAGGGTTAAGCTTAGGGTTAAGCTTAGGGTTAAGCTTAGGGTTAAGCTTAGGGTTAAGCTTAGGGTTAAGGTTAGGGTTAAGCTTAGGGTTAAGCTTAGGGTTAAGGTTAGGGTTAAGGTTAGGGTTAAGGTTAGGGTTAAGGTTAGGGTTAAGGTTAGGGTTAAGGTTAGGGTTAAGGTTAGGGTTAAGCTTAGGGTTAAGGTTAGGGTTAAGGTTAGGGTTAAGGTTAGGGTTAAGCTTAGGGTTAAGGTTAGGGTTAAGGTTAGCCATGAGGCTATATGGCAGTGCCGCGGTTCCTGAAACTGCTGGGCCATTTGACCGCGCCACGGCCTGTATGTATTACAAAGAAAAAAACTTGGTTTTCAGAAAAATCAAGGGCATTTGATGAAAACCTGAAGGAATCTACAAACGCAGGGAGAACATGCAAACTCCATGCAGAAAAAGAATACATTTTGGGACTAACTCTTAAATTTCTTTGATTTTGGTACATTTTAAATTGCAATTGAAAATGCTGTGGAAATTGAATGAAAGAAAACACTAATTGTTCCAGTTTAGTGTGGTCTAAGTAAATATAATATGTACTGTATGCCATTAGAGTGACCGACCTCCTCACACTCCCACATTGGACTGACTTCTCCTTCAGTGTCGGTGGTACTTGCTGCACTCATCGTCTCAAATCTCTTCCTGGTCTTAAGCAGTGAAGGAGTAAGATTCTGAGCGATACCATGTGGGCGAAACACACTTTTATGCACTGTAGAAGAGTCAATAGAGTAAAATATAGATAACAAAATGACAATAAAATGTTGAAAGGACACACATACTTTTTTTCGTGGAATGGGCAGAAAGAGAAAATGACTGATCTGTTATTTTAGTCATAGGCGAGCCCAGAGATTTATTCCTTTGTTTGATTTTGGCACAGGTCGCAGGACTAGACATTGCTGACATGCTGCAGTGGCGCTTCCCTTCTCCAGATGGGGTATTCTTTTTACATGAAACACAATTGTGAAAGGGCAACATAGAGTGGAGTAAATATTGTTAAAATCAACTACTTACAAAACCAAGATGGGTGATTAAAGATAGAATTTGACCAGGGGTTCGGAAGAATTCTTTATTAGGTTTTGCCAGTGATGGAGTAGTAAGAATATCTGTAAGGCTAAGCTCTGGTGGCAAAAGTTGACACAGAATTAAGGTTACTCAAGTTGACAATGAACAGCAGTCAATTCATTCTATACATTGAATGAGACTTACCTCTATCGAGCTTGACTTTGGACAAGCCAAAGTCTGTTAATTTTATATGTCCCTCGTTGGAAATAAGCATATTATCAGGCTTTAGGTCTCTAAAATGTATTATAAGATAAGTCAAAAATGTAACATAGCATCACATTGTATTGAATATGTAATACAGACAAACCTATGGATAATTCCATGGCGGTGAAGATAGTCCAAAGCCAGTGCCACCTCTGAAATGTATTTGACGGACATGTCCTGGTCAAAATATCCGTAAATATGCAGCAATGACTTGACATCTCCTCCAATAAGGTATTCCATGACCTTTTAGACAAAACAGATCGCATATGTTTATAAGATAAGATATTCCTTTATTGTCCACACATGGGGAAATTTCATTGTTGCAACGCAGTTAGATACAGAGGAAAAGGACAGGTAACTTATAGGAAGTTTAAAAAACACTCTTAATAGAATAACTCTTATAAACAAAAACTCCTATGGACAAAACCTCTCATTTCCTAATAAGGAATGAAGGGGAAAATAAATAAAGATACAAATAAAATTAAAATAAAATATAAAATATGTAATACATTATGTCCAGTATGTTAGCATGTTCAACGTTGACATCCATACTGTGGGCAATTACCAGATAGATTTTTGAGGCTGTCTGGAGGGAATAAAATAAATGGACCACAAAAGGGCTTTTGCTGAGAGCCAGGGCGTCTCTCTCTGCCTTCATTTGCCCCGTCATGTTTTTGACGACCATGTCTGCTTTCCTCATGACCTGCGATGATACAAATAAATACGGTTTTCACATATTTCTGTCTTAACTCACAGGAGTGATGATAATTTCAACTGTGCCTGCCTTACCTTTATTGCGTACAGTCGCGCATTGCACTTTTTTCGTGCAAGGTAGACTTTGCCGAAAGCTCCGCGGCTAATCGGTTTCAATACGACAAAGTCCTCAATCGGGGGCGGCTTCGGGACCTCCACCGCGATCTCACGCGGTTCATGCGTTTCCATATCCAGCTTTTTGCTCCTGCAACCCAGAAGAGTATTTACGCTACCATCCACCTCAAAGTAAACACTCGAATGGTGAAAAAAATATTTTGTTTTGAATTTTGAATTCTACACCTTTCGCGGGTCCTTCGGTATACTTTAGTCAGCTGTGGAAATGCCTGTTTGAAAAAAATAAACAAAGAAATAAATACAAATGTAATCTGTCTGGAAGGCTAAAAAAATAAATAATACAACCGTATTAATAGAAACACATTTTATAATACATCAATGAATGTCAAAAGAAAACATAAATACATTATAACAATACAATACAAGAATGAAAGATACAAAAAGCTATTCAAAATCGAACATACATCATTCAAATTATGTATGTTGGATGTTATTATATACATAGAATAATATACATTTTATGTGAATATTTTTACGTTACGCAAGGGTACGTGTATATTGTAAAATGCAATGACGTCAATTTGTAGTCCACATGACCTTAAAGCCGGAAAATCCACATTACGTGTTTAGCTAGCGACTCAAAGAAGTTATTTAACAGGGCACCGGGACCAGCCACTGGCGTCAAATAGAGGAACCTCCTTAATCTGCAATTTAAACTAGATCGATCATTTTACAAACATGTTTTCACTGTCGACATCGTTTCAACCCCAGCAGGTAACGTTAACTGTGTTAGCTTTAACCTTTGTGAATGTTTTGTGTAGCAGTTAGTTTCTTATTTGAATGTGTGTGCCGTTTGTGTTGGTTTACAATGTTTCTCCATTACGTTTAATGTAAGCGGCTTTATTTGATGTTGTTTTGTTGCCAGTGCCGATCATTGCTGCTAACACGAGCTAGCTTTAGCATTGGCAAGTTCCAGTTTCAGACTGTTCCATAATCAGCCGCACAAGTTTACGTCACGGCGTCTCAAAATCGTCTCTTGTAGCAAATCATAGACACGTTTAAACTTTCCCATATACTAAAACATATACCCAACACAGACCCGGCCAACTAAGTCATGGCGTGAATACACTGTAAGTAGCCAAGGTTACGTAACAGGCGGGGTATTAAACTGTCAGAGTAATAACAGCTGTTAAGAAGGTCAGACTAACATGTAACAACGTTCATCCTGCATATGTTTTAACTGTATCTAATTCCAGACAATATAACGTCTTATTTGTAATACTGTAATGTATGAAAATTCCCTGTGTTTCAGATGGTGTTGCCCCTCATTAACGCCCTTCACTCATTAAAAAGTTCGGCCACAGCCTCAGTCCAGAGCCTCCACAAAGACTTTACACTAGAAAATCAGTTATATTCCAGAGAGGTAACTTGTTATTCATAAAATGTTTGTAGTTGCAGTAGTTTTATTTTGTTCTGTGATATGCTCATATTGATAATATTGTGTCCAACATTTGTTTCCCATTAAATGTGATTGTTTGATTGTTTTAGAGCGTAATTAAACAGTCAATGTTTTATTATTATTATTATTATTATTATTATTATTATTTTATTATTATTATTATTATTATTATTCTATCTATTATAACCACTTTTCTTGCCACACATTTTTTGTATCAATAAGACTAATATTACTTGCAAAGGCCTTTACAAAGTTGACTTCACGTCTTCATTTTAATTAAGCTTGTCCCTGTTTGTTCCTCACAGCCTAATGTGAACTTGAGAGACCTGGGCCTGACGGATATAAATGTGAGTCAGCTGGATGAGCTGGTCAGCAGATTCAGGCAGATACTGCCTGAACTGCAAGAGCCTTCCTGTGTGTCCTCACCGTGGAGGACCAGCCACACTTCCTCTCACAGCTTCTTCCACAACAAGCATGGTAAGCATTCTGCCAAAAGTGTACTATGAAAGCAGGATCAAGAAACACTGCCGATGATATTTCACACCCTAGCTTCAGTTGTAATGCATATCTGACTGTAATTAAAAGTAAGTTGTATACAACATGCATAGCAAGCATATTATTATCTATTTCATACTGTGGTTATGTTACGTTATCGTTGGTCTGTTATAGAGATTTCTGCTTTTCATGTCAAAATCACAATCAGAATCAGAAAGGGTTTATTGCCATTGTCAATGAACAGAATTCACAAACATAGGAACTTGTCTTATTCATTGTTTTATGTTGCACCGAATGACTAAGTCAAAAGAGGAACAATTTAAATCTACTTTGGGATAAGAAGCTATCAGATAAAAAAATAAGTATAAAAATGGGCTTAATATGTACACATATTTACAGTTGTACAGATATACATATGTAGTGCAGAAAGTGAACTGTGCAGTGAGTGATTAAATTATGGTTAATGGCAGTGTTTAAGAAGTGTTCATGAGTCCAACGGCAAAGGGAAAGAAACTGTTGGCTGCAGAGATGAAAGTCTGCAGCCAATCAGCTTCTCACCAGACGGCGCTGTAGTCTCTGTTTGTCCCTGGCTGTTGCTCCAGCGTAACACACGGTGATGGAGGAGGTGAGGATGGACTCGATGATGGCCGTGTAGAACTGCACCATCATCTCCGCTGTCAGCTTCGCTTTCCTCAGCTGCTGCAAGAAGTACATCCTCTGCTGGGCCTTCTTAATGAGGGAGCTGATGGTGGGCTCCCACTTTAGGTCCTGGTGATGGTGGCGCCGAGAAAGCGGAGGCAGTGTTGATGGGGGGGTCTCTGATGGTGAGGGAGGGCTTTACCTTTCCTGAAGTCCACGATCATCTCCACTGTTTTCTGAGCGTTGAACTCCATGTTGTTATCACTGGACCTGGACACCAGCCGGTCCACCTCCCTCCTGTAGACAGACTCATCCCAGACCGAAATGAGCCCGATGAGGGTGGTGTCGTCCGCAAACTTGATCAGTTTTACGGAGTCATGGCTGGAGGTGCAGCAGTTTGTGTACAGGGAGAAGAGCACTTCCGTCAGGAAGTCAGTGCTCCCCCTGCAGGTGGAGTCAGGCACGTTGAGCTGGGGGAGCTTGTCCTGGAGCAGAGCAGGGAGAATGGTGTTGAATGCAGAGCTGAAGTCCACAAACAGGATCCTGACGTAGGTTCCCGGAGAGTCCAGATGCTGCAGGATGAAGTGGAGTGCCAAGTTGATGGCTTGGGCCACAGAGCTGTTGGCTCTGTAGGCGAACTGCAGTGGGTCCAGCAGGGGGAGGACTTGAGGTGGGGAAGATACATAGTGTACATAGTGTCTAAATTAGTTTTCTTGCCACAATGTGAACAAATTGTCAATAGTTCACTATTAGTATTACATATCTTTTAACTTTATGCCTTACAGTTACCAATCTCAGAATCAGAATAGTTTTATTGCCATTGTCGTTGAACAGACTAAGAACTCTAAGGTCCAATACAAAATAATTAATAGTAAAAATTTAGACTGTGCTAAAAGAAAATAAGGGCACGCAAAATAAAATGTATGTAGGAATAAAATGGCAAAAATACATTAAGATCAGAACAAATATCTTCAATTATGTTTTCTATTTTCTTACAGGGTTTGCACATAGAAGATTGGGAGCGTTTGGGCAGCCAATATTTCACAGACAATATCACAGTCCTATGAAGGATATTTGTTCAGAGCTTCACTTCCTGCCTGGTGAGACACGCTCAAGTCTAGTAGTTTGTTTTTTTTAGCAAACAATATTTTTTCTATGTTTTTATTAATTTTATGTTGTTTTAACATCAGTGTGGATTCAGAATCGGGGCTTTAAGACACTCCGGCCCAGAGCTAGACGGCAGGAGTCTGGTTATAATGGATCAGCAGAGCCAGAGACCTACACACCAGCCTTTATGAAGGTCCGCGATGCATATCTCAATTTACGGTATTTATTCTCAATACACTTCAGGAAAATGACATCAAATCCAAATCTTTGCCTCGTTTACAGGGTCTACTTCAGAGAGAAAAGACGCCAGATGTACAATCACTGGATAAACTGATACAACAAAAAGGCCTTCCAGACAACCAGCAAGATGCATTCAAGACCGGCTTTGTTGAGGGATTTGTGAGATCTCAGACCTTCACAAAAAGAACGCAAGGCTAGTATGAAAAACATGCTACTATTTGCATAACCTATATTGTAACAAAGTAGTAACATCAAAGTAATGAGAAACCTGAGATGCTCATGTTGATCCTGTCTTTTTTGTTTGTTTTGACAGACTCGCTGAGGAGAACCCGACTGGTCCTGTTGGTTCTCCTAATCGTCGGCCTCTATGGCTTGTCCAAAACCCCTTTTCTCTCGGGTAAAGGCTCCTTTTCTGACGCTGGTTTGTTTCCCCTTTACTTCTTTCCTATTTTTCCATTCATCTTAACACTAAAACTAAGTCAGTCACCTTTTCTCTCATTCATAATGTCAGTAGGCGGTTGAGTTCTTTCTTGAATTGCGAATAATAACTCCAGTCTGGGGTCAGATGCCAGACACATGGAACTTTTCTGTGGCGTGCATGATGACAAACTCTACTTTTATAGACATGAACATAGCTATAAATGTGTTGTATTGTGCCTAAAGTGTCCTTTCTGTTTTGACAGTGAGGTTTCGCACCACCTCTGGTCTGGACTCTGCAGTTGACCCCATTCAGGTGAAGAATGTGACGTTTGAGCACGTCAAAGGAGTGGATGAGGCAAAGAATGAATTGCAAGATGTTGTAGACTTTCTGAAAAACCCACAGAAATTCACTGTTCTGGGCGGAAAACTTCCAAAAGGTAAAAGAAATCCAATTTCGAGCCTGTGATTAAAGTCCAGAATAATCCCATATGCTAATGTATTGGTTTATTTAAGGTATCCTCCTGGTGGGCCCCCCTGGCACAGGAAAGACCCTCTTAGCTCGAGCTGTTGCTGGAGAAGCCGATGTCCCCTTCTATTATGCCTCGGGTTCAGAGTTTGATGAAATGTTTGTTGGTGTGGGAGCTAGTCGTATCAGGAATCTCTTTAGTACGTTTATTTGTTGTTGGTTTTTTTACATTCCCAAGTGTGTACAGCAACTTAACTTTGTGTTCCATGTTTGCTCTTTTGCAGAAGAAGCAAAAGCTAACGCTCCCTGCGTAATCTTTATTGATGAGCTGGACAGTGTTGGCGGGAAGAGGATCGAGTCACCTATGCATCCTTATTCCAGACAAACCATCAACCAGCTGTTGGCTGAAATGGACGGGTCGGTTTCTCAGCAGTTTTCACTATTACTGTAAACAAGCCTCTTAGAAAGGCTTTTGTTATTCTCTGTTAATGCGTCAGAATGTTGCTAATTGGGTTATGTTAAGGATATTGATTTTACACAGCTTTTTATTAATTATTCTCTCTTTTTCTCCCAAACTTCCAAAGGTTCAAGCCAAACGAGGGCGTCATCGTTATTGGGGCGACTAACTTTGCTGAAGCATTGGATAAGTATGTATATTACAGTTTAATAATGATATAAACAAACAAACAAAATAAATATTATTACACAGTCTTATATGAAGTAGTTTATACCAAAAATGTAATAGTTTGCTTTATCAACTCACTGTAACCTTTGTACGGTACTATTTTTTTCCTCTGGGCCTTGTTCTAGTTTATCAGAAGAATAATCTGAACTGAAGTGAATTGAACCAAAGCAAAGTTACATAAACCTGTATAGTGCAAATATTAATGAAGAAAATCTGTCCTTTCAGTGCTCTGGTGAGACCGGGAAGGTTCGACATGCAGGTCACTGTCCCACATCCAGATGTGAAAGGACGCACTGAAATTCTGAACTGGTACCTCTCCAAGATCAAAGTGGATACTGGTATGTTTTATTTCCCTTATCAATAAATACAAATTATTATTTATGAATGGATTCCTTATTATTAGGCCCGAACACCACATCCTGGCTAGAGGCCTACCAGATCCGTAAGGCCGTGCGAAGCTCGGCTGCGGAAGTGCAAACAAAGTGCACACGAAATTGAACGCAAAGCCAAATTCCAAACACTCACTAACGCACTCCTCCACTCTTGCACGTCCTGTGCATACTACTTAGTAGTAGGAAGATTGAACATTATCATTGTAAGCACATAGTGCGCACTAAACGAGCGCAAGTAGCTCACGAATATGTTCCCCAACTAATGCGGCGTTGCAGCTGTCCGACGGTGCTCCGCAAATTTGGACGACGCATTTTGAAATTTTGCAGATCTAAAAACTGCTGATTTGGACCAAATTTGATCAGTTGTTAAACTTTCAAGCTTCGACCTGTTCATTGTGAAAAAATCTAAATGGGCGCGATGGCGCCCCCTACAGAGGGATATTTAAATTTACTTTTGCCCAAAATTCTATATTGGCATCCCAGTCAAAAAAGCCAAAATGTGATATTTTTTAATTACACAAAAGTTATCCAAATTATATTGATATCTTTCACAGTGTCTGTGCGGCAAAGCCGCAAACTGTTGCTAGAAGTTCAGAAATTTCCCAAATAAAAAATTTGCCGTTTGTGCATACAAAGTCTGAATTGCGTCAAATTTGAATCAGTTGTCAAACCCTTCGCCCAAACCCTACTTCAAGTGAAACAAATTCATTTGGTGTGATAGCGCCCCCTACAGAGTGAAATTATTTTTTATAAGGGGAGTAAAATATTGAGTTTTTTGAAATTGTATTAAATTTAGCATGAAATTCCATTTTGGCATCCTGATCAAAAAAGTTAATGAGACCCATCGCCATAGCTGTAGTGATGACAGAAGCCTCCCATGTTATTCCAATGGGAAAATCACCAAATCTCTGAATTTTGAACATGCATACGTACACGTCATACTTTTACAAACTCCTCCTAGGGCGTTAGCCCGATGAATCTGAAATTTGCTGGGACTCATCTTCAGGAGTGGGCCATCAAAAGTTATCCAATGTTTTATTGTCTCAAATTTCCATTAAAAATGCCTTTTGAATGGGGACCACAACATTTTGTTCTTCCAAAATGTATCAAATTTTGCACCTAACTGTATTTTGGCATGCCAATCATAAAAGTCAATAAGACCCATGTCATATTTGTTACAGCGTAACAATCATTGCCTCTTGCGGCTGTATTATCTTTTATACAGTGGTTTAAGCTTTAGAGCATTACACTGTAACTATTTCAGATGTTTATGCCTTACTATTGTGTCCAATTGCGTTTATTTATAATTACTATGATAATTAAAGGAATAATCGAGGATTTTTCGCCGATTTGAGAACTCAAGCGACTGTTTGTCCCTTTTTGAAAAGTGTGCATGCGCACCCTGATCCCCATGCGGAAGCACGGAATCTCTCGTCTCTGCAGATTTTTCGTCTCTTTTGAGCCAACTCGAACACAGTCTTCCTCTGCCGTCCTTCAGCTTGTACTCTTAAGGATCTCGCTAGATGCTCAGCCAGGTAAACGTGCTGCTATGCTATGGAGGATCCAGAACGAGGCTGCAGTGAGCAGTAGGATAGAAGGGATGATTGATATGTGGGAGGACTTATCGGCTGTCCACGCCATGAGGAAATGAGACTCAGATTTGGTGCCAAAAATCCTCCCATAATTCCTTTAAATCTACTATTTCTGCTTGATTTTGACTGAAAAAAGGCAGCAATAAGCACAAATCCTATATTAACTGAATGTTGATTTAGTAATGCCACCATAGTTAGTCCTGTACTGTGCTGGGTTTGTGATTTTAGAATTGGAAGCTGAAATTATCGCCCGCGGCACAGTGGGTTTCTCGGGGGCAGAGCTGGAGAACCTGGTGAACCAAGCCGCCCTGAAGGCAGCTGTGGACGGGAAAGAGATGGTCACAATGAAGGATTTGGAGTTTGCTAAAGATAAGATCCTCATGGGTGAGTGCACACGGCTCTTGTCCTAGCTCAAAAGACTTACTGTTACTTTGGAGAGGTGGAAAATCGGATTGTAACATTTATTCTGATCAGTTTTTTGTATATTTTCTCTCTAGGTCCTGAGAGGAAAAGTGTAGAAATAGACAAACATAATAAGACTATCACAGCGTACCATGAGTCTGGCCATGCCATTGTGGCCTACTACACAAAAGATGCAATGCCCATCAATAAGGCCACCATCATGCCCAGGGGGCCTACTCTTGGACATGTACGCACATTTATTGTTAATTACAGTTACCAGTATAATTTGTATGCGATCATAAAAGTGAATCATTGTGACCTGTAGGTGTCACTACTTCCTGAGAATGACCGCTGGAGTGAGACCAGGTCCCAGCTCCTGGCTCAGATGGATGTCAGTATGGGAGGACGAGTTGCAGAGGAGCTCATCTTTGGAAATGAATACATCACCACAGGTACCATACTACCATAATACATACTGTTCAGTAGAGGTGGGCATATATAATACTGTGAATGTTGTTTTGAAGATCAAGTATATTGTTCATATTAAAAAAATAAAAATTTGGTGATATTTCTGCACTTTGCAATACATTTTACAGGCATATCACATTTGGCTGAAATTTAAACCTAATCATTTTGGATTGACATAATGCCTGACTGTTATGGAGATTCTCAAAGAAGTAAACAGTGTAGTATAGTTTCAAAATAACCCACCCTTAATAGCAAAAGTTAACATGCAGAAGTAGTACTACAACATCCTCATATTAAGTTAACTCAGAATAACTTTTGACTGACAAAAGTGTTTGTGTTCTAATGCATGAATTGTATACCTCAATTCAAAATCTCAGCTACCGTGGCGTGGTAGTGCAGCGGTTAGCGCTCTCGCTTCACAGTAAGAAGGTCCTTTAGTGTGGGACCTTTCTGTGTGGAGGTTGTGTGTACTTCCTTTATCTGCATAGGTTTTCCTACAGCTACTCCTGTTTGCCCTACCACTAAAAAACACTGGTTAAATAAAGGTCTATTTAAAAAAAAAAAAAAGAAGTGTTTATTTAAAGTGCACCGTGTCATTTTTCTGATGGAGGGTCCGTCATTTGCTTATCTCTTTATGAAAATGTCATTGCTTTGCCAGGAATGTTCCACAGTATGATATAAACGTATCTGTCTTGCAGTTATTCAATTAGACACGTCTTTATTGCTAAAAAATACTTTGTTTGGTGTGGTCAGCTGCTTGCCTCAATGGTGATGGCTTAAGTTGATGACATTCTGTGGAACATTTTTCAGGCAAAAATAACCATGGGGAAAGGTATTGGACCCTTTAATTATTCAGGACAGTTTGCATAACTAAACTGAATGTTCTAATTTTCTCTAGGAGCCTCCAGTGACTTCGATGGAGCAACCAAAATAGCTAAATTGATGGTTACCAGATTTGGGATGAGTGACAAGGTAAAGCATTTCATACGCTGTAGAAGTGGTTCATTTCCCTTCTTTAAAACACTCACACTTTACAATTCAAGTAAAAAGTTCCCTTTTAATAGTATTTGTTTATTTGTGATCTAAAGAAAATAATAAGAATGTATATTTCTGTACAACTACAGCTTGGGGTCATGACCTATGGAGATGTTACCAAGCATAGCCCTGAGACTCAAGCCGCCATTGAAAAGGAAGTTCGAATTTTGCTGAAGGTAAACTATTTAAATGGTTATTAGTTTTCAGTTGTGGTCACGTCATAAGGTTTAACAATATTTGTCTTGTCCCAGGATTCCTATGACCGAGCTAAGCACATCCTGAAGACCTACAGTCAGGAGCACAAAACGCTGGCAGACGCTCTGCTCAGACATGAAACACTGGATGCTAAAGAGATCCAGCTGGTATTGGAGGGCAAATCCCTGGACATCTGAATGCATCACCTTAATTTACTAGAATATTGTATAGTGTGTACATATATAAATATATTCTGCTGTGCAAATATGCACAGGCCTTTGTGAGGCCTTGTATTTAATTTGTGTATTTTTCTTTCATCACCAAATATACATTTTTCTTTACATGTATACATGGTTTTAATGTTACTCAAATGGACAATAGAATCTGAATTTTATTCAGAATTCAGGTAAATTTTAAGCTAAGTTATTTTACTATAAAGGTTATTGGGTAAATGCTGTCATCTGAAATATAGACATACAATACATTCAATTATATTTGATCTTTGAACTTGCTTTCTAGACTTAGCTCAGCATCCAGACCTTAAATACCTCAAGCTGAATGTTCCATTAAACATTAGCATGGTATATGTCATATTGGATGTGATTCTAGCTTCTTATTTATATTTAAGTGCCCATCAGTGTCATTATTTTATTAATTTACACGGAGGTTCAGACTTTTAAAACCACATCCTATGATGGACTAACACATGTGTGCAAGTATGTATATATTATGTGTGATTTGGCTCTGTCCTTGTTTTTATGTGAGGATCTTTGGGAGCTCAAATAAAGGTTACTCAAACCCTGTATTGCGGCCTTGTTTTTTTATCAAACAAGAATAATAACAGTCATTTTAACCATATAATTAGCAGCCCTATTTACATGTTCAAGTAAGTGGAACAAGCTAATGTTTCTACTGTCAATAGACTTATTGTGCAGAGCACTTGACTGAAGGCTTATAAGGGCTGGCAGGTCGACAGAAAGAGTAGTTCACAATCAAGGCGGCAGTAAGGATGAACTGTATGGACTAAAGGTTTGGAATAATGAAGTCTGAGGATTTGATTGCTGTGGTTGGAGTTGGATGCAACTTTCCTGGTGGTAAGATTATTTGTATTTGTATTGGTCTTATCATTATTCTAACTGTTGCTTGCTTGTTATTGTTTAGGTGAAGGGGTGGACAACTTTTGGAGAGTCCTTTTGGAAGGAAGGAACTGTGCAAGTGATATCCCAGCTGAAAGGTTCGACTCTGCTCTTTGGTATGATCCTGACGATGGCAAACCAGGGAAAACACAGACAAAGAAGGCTGCTTTTATCAACGGGTAAGAACAACCTCTATGACGGGAAACCTTTTTTTTTTTATTATTTAGCTAAAGGAGGACAGGAGTATTTGTACATGAAAGTACTCATTATGGCTCTGCATTTTGGATTGTTACCATTTTATCTATGATTATCAGGTTCATATATCTCTATACTTTACTACATTTAATGTCACTATCAGAGGTGCGTAAAGTAGTACTTAATAATAGGTCTTTTACTCAAATAGAATTACAAGCTTTTGGTCCAGGAAATTGCCCTACGCTATGAATTCATTTTGAAATACGTTTAATTTAATAATTATGTTTTCACCCATTCTCATAAAATGGATTATATTGACTTTTCTCTCCTAGATTTAATGAGTTTGACCACAAGTTTTTTGGCATCACCGAGGCAGAGGCTAACTTCATGGACCCTCAGCAAAAACTTCTACTTCACTGCACCTACAGAGCCTTGGAGGATGCTGGGATATCAATGGAGAGCATAAGTGGAAGCCGAACTGGTGTCATAATAGGTAACATGGACATACTATAAAACTTTTTTCTGCAGAAGGAAAATAAAAAATAAACATTTAATTTATTTTTATGATATTAAATTGTTGAACTGCTTTGTTTTGTCTATTTGACACAAGTTACAGTGTTACAATATGTCTTTAAAAATTGAGGTTTAAGTATCAATGTTTTTTTTTCCATTTTCAATTTAAATCAGCTCTTTTTGCTCTATTATTATTATTATTATTATTATTATTATTATTATTATATATTTAGTTTTAATAAAATATATACTTGATACTCAACTGTGGCATATCTTCAAAAACATTCGCATTATAATCAATATTTCGATAATGTGCCCACCTCTAATCACAGGTCTTATGAATCGAGACTACGAGACTCTGAAAAGTGACAAGTCTTCAACTATAAACCACTACAATGCCACCGGAACTGCCATGAGCATCTCTGCCAACAGAGTTTCATTCACCTTCAACCTAACCGGGCCTTCCTTTGCCATTGACAGTGCCTGTTCTTCATCTTTGGTGGCTTTGCACTTGGCCTGTCAGTCTTTGAGACAAGGTAGCTTACAATTAATTTGAAATTATGTTTGATTTTTACACAAGTTACTGTTTCATTTGAAATTGTGTGTATTTTTTCTTAGGGGACTGTGAGATGGCTGTCTGTGGAGGAGTTAGCTGTATCATAGAGCCAAGAGTGTTTGTTGCACTTAGTAAAGCTAAAATGATCTCACCGGAAGGAATCAGCAAACCTTTTTCCACCAAAGCAGATGGATACGGCAGAGGTGAAGGCTGTGGGGTTGTTCTACTCAAGCCCCTGAAAAATGTAAGCGTTATCAACGCCACATTTTGTTCATGCATGTATGCTAATGTAAACTAATGTTACTTTACTTTTGAAGGCTATACAGGATTGTAACAAAATATGGGGCATCATAAGCAAGACGGCCGTCAACCAAGATGGCCGCCATGTTAGCCCCATCACCAAACCTTCAATGTTGCAACAAGAGCAGCTACTTCGTCAACTCTACTCAGAAGAGGACGTGGCAAATGTTCAGTACATCGAAGCACATGGGACCGGAACAGCCGTAGGAGACACCACCGAGGCTTGTAGCATCGCAAATGTCATCGCTACAGCTAAACCTGCTACAGAGATGCTAAAGTTGGGGTCGGTAAAGGGGAACATTGGACACACTGAATCTGCAGCAGGAGTTGCCGGACTTATCAAGGTACTTCTAATGATGAGGCATGAAACATTTGTACCCTCTTTGTTTTTTTCCAATGAAAATGCTAGCATAGATACCAAAACTCTGAAACTGAATATTATGACTGGAGTTGAACGATGGGAGAAGAACGGGTCTTCAGAAAGAGTTGCTGGGATCAATAGCTTTGGGTTTGGAGGTACAAATGCACATGCGATTGTGAAGGAGTACAAACACAGGTCTATTCCAACACAGATACCAAAATGTTGTCCGAAAGTTTTTGTCATTTCTGCTGCAACAGAGAAATTGCTTCAAGTATCCATTAACGACTTTCAACAAAAGCTTAGTCACAATAACGCTATCGACTTGCAAGAGCTGTCATACACTTCAGCTTGTGGGCGGAGTCATTCAAAGCATAAATATAGAAAAGCATTCTTAGCCACTTCCATTTCTGACCTGCAGCAACAACTTGCAATCAAAACAAAAGTTGAGTCAACCAAAGCAGACATCCAGCTTGTTTTTGTGTTCTGTGGAAATGGTGTTGCTTACAGAGGCATGTGTAGCCAGCTGCTAAGAGATGAACCAATTTTCAGGGAGAAGATAAGGGAAGTCGAGAAAGCTTTCAGTAAATACAAATCCATCGACATTAGCCAGAAGCTAGCTGGAGATAATGCAAAGGATGATTTCACTAGACCAGATGTAGTGCAGCCACTTCTTTTTGCACTTCAGGCAGGTATTGTGACACTTCTAAAGCAATGGGGCATCAAACCTGACATAGTTCTCGGTCACTCTGTTGGTGAGGTAGCAGCTGCTCACTGTTCTGGCCTCTTGTCTCTTGAAGATGCAGTCAAAGTGATATATCATCGCAGCAATCTCCAGAGTACGGTTACGGGTGGTAAAATGCTGGTTGTTGGTAATGTAGCAGTGGAAGATGTCTTAACAGCAATTGTGGAATTCAAGGATAGTGTCTGTGTAGCTGCTTACAACAGCCCCCAGTCTTGCACTTTGTCAGGGGAGGGAGACGCTATAGACATCTTGCATCAAAAGTTAAGCATCACGTTTGCAGATAAAAATGTTTTTCTCTTTTTGTTGGATGTCCCAGCAGCATATCATAGTCCTAAAATGGAGCCTATACTTGATCCAATTGAGAAGAACATTGACACATTAAATGCCAATAACAACAAATGCCAACTTTTTTCCACAATGACAGGTAAAAGGAATTCAGTTGGAAACTTCTGCACAGGAAGCTATTGGGCAAAGAATATGAGGCAACCAGTTTTGTTTGCGCAAACTTTGCAAGTTGTTGCACAGGAGCGTCCTGCTTCGGAAACTGTGGTCTTTGTTGAGATCAGCCCTCGCAAGGCTCTTCAAAGAAGTATTCAGGAGACTTTAGGAAGAAACTGTATTGTTTTGTCCAGTGTGGAGCCAGAGAATGACAGCACAACCATTCTTTCCACTGTTGCAAAGCTTTTTGAATTAGGCGTCAATGTCAACTGGCATAAAATTTACAAGGGCTATGAGACAATTCCAATAGAACTTCCTTCTTATCATTTTGAAACCACAAGTAATGAGGAGTGGTTTGAACGTCTTAGAAAGTTTGACCTAGTGGGTGTTTCTTCTCATCCACTTATAAGACCAAGTGACGATAGAAATGCATACATGTGCAACCTCTCTGTAGAAAACACGCCGTATATTTGGGAGCACAAAAACAATGGTGTCCCAATTGTTCCTGGTGCGTTCCATGTTGAGCTGGCTTATGCATCGATTATGGCAAGTTCTAAACCCAAAATGCCAATATCCACACTCACACTTGGCATTGAGTTTCAAAGTTTGTGCTCACTTAATTCAGAAAATCTTCAGTTAAAAGTGAAGCTTGATCCATCAGGAAAGCAGGGGACATTCAAAATTGATTCTTCAGCTTCAATACATGCATCTGGTATCTACAAGTGGTCAGATGGAGATCCATTGATAGAAGAACCGTGCATTTGTCTTGACACAATCTCACAAAGATGCACATCTAAAATCAATAGCAACAAAATGTATTCAGTCCTTGGTCAAGCAGGTTTTGAGTATGGCGACATTTTCACTCTGCACCATCACTTTTACTATGGAGATGAGTACAAAGAGGCAATGGCCCCAGTGGAGGTCCCTGGGGAACTTTTGAAAGACTTTCATGAGTACTTAATTCATCCTGTACTACTTGACTATTTTCTGCAAATGACAGCAGTTGTAGCTATGCAAGAGTTAACAGCTAAGCAAGGGTTCCCAACAGCTATTGATAGTATTGTAATAGCAGGACCTCTACAAAAGCAAATGCTTCTATATCTAAGAGCATCTAAAATCAACCTGGACCTCTTGGAGGTATGTGGATGTTTTGCCAACACAAAAGGCAAAGTTCTAGTTGAACTTAAAGGAGTGAAAATCTCATTTATGAATCCCTCTTCTATTGTTAAACAGTCATTGTTTTTCCACAATGAAATGTTGTCCATCACCTCAGAACAGTCTTCAATAAGCAAGATCAAATGCATCCTTTTTGAAGATAGACTTGGTTTTGCTAAAGCACTCAGACCGTTTCTGGACACTGAATCTATTTCTGTGGAGCAAGGACCACAGTGGACAGCAAAAAGGATAAGAGATCTAGTTTTGACTTCAAACTGCATTTCAAACAATGTGATCTTTATGTGGGCTGTTGACGACCTCAGTCACATGACGTCAGAGAAGACATTAGAAGTATTGGTCAATTGCTGTATGCAGTTTCAACAGATTGTTTTAGCATTGAAAGATGGCGAGTGTTCCTCTACTGTACGTGTTGTAACTTACAGATCTACGGAAACAACAGTGAATAATATTAGTCCTGGTTTTGTTTTTCATGGATTGACCAGGGCATGCGCTGCAGAGATGCCAAGGCTCAAGTTTCAGCTGATTGATCTTGCATCTGTAACTAGTGATGACATTGAAGCTCTGGTTTATGTCCTGAACACCTGCCCTCAACAAGAAGTCATCATAAAAAATGGTCAGATTCAAACTACGAGAATAGTTCGTACACCTGTAACAGACATGTGCACCTATTCAAATAATATCCACTCTGTGCACTTAAAGGACTTCTCTCTTTGGACCAGTGATCCTTACAAAATGACCAACCTGTCTGCCTATCCAAGTGACAACGATGAAAGTCTTGATCTGGATTTAGGATTTGTTGAGGTGGAACTAACAGATATTTGCATTCACTCTGCTGATTACTTCCCTGTAAGCACTTCACAATTCAAATTTGGTGATACCTTATATTGGAATAAACATGTTACACAGAACCACATGCTTCTGGCTTTAGATTTCAGCGGTGTCGTCACTGCAGTTGGAAAGAATGTCAGAAATCTTGAAGTTGGAGATCACATTGCCACATGCTATCCGGTAGCATGTACTTCAAAGGCTAGAATCCCAGAAACAGCTTGTTTTAACACAAGTGTACTTTCATATCTGAAGGAAACACCATGCGTATCATTGTTTGTGTTAGCATGGGAGATCTTGCAAAGACAGTTGGCTAATGTGAAGATGCAATGCAGAAAGTTAGCGATAATCTCATCAAACCCAGCTTCGATCATGATGAAAGTCTTAGCACTGACAGCAAACCGCTCAGGGTGGAGTGTTTCGTCAGACTCTTTTTGCACTGCAGAGCGTTTAGAGAGGAGCCATGCAGTTGTCTTTCTAACACCTTTTGACCACGGTCACATTGGGAGTCTTGACCAACCTATAGAAGAAACACACTTTGTTTTTGTCAACAATGGGTCCAAATCCTTCCTGTCATCTATGCACAGATTTGCAGCAAGGCATGACAACATCCATGTACATAAAGTAGAGGTTCTTGACATCCTTCAAAAAGCCAAACTTCAAGCACAAAACAAAATGATCACAAATTGGCTGATATCACTCGGGTTTGCCTCGGCATCGCTACCATTAAAAAGAGAAACTATCTCCAATCAATCTACAGAGGCCAAAGAGAGAAATAAAAATGCTGAGTCCTACTTTACTACAAATACAATAAAGCAGGTTGTTCTAGACCATGAACAACCGGACTGTCCACTGTTTCCTATGCAACCAAAGCAAAAAACACTTTTCAAAAAACACAACGTTTATGTTGTGACAGGTGGCCTCTCTGGTTTAGGGTGGGAGACAGTGAAGTTTATTGCTGAAAATGGAGGAGACTGCATTACTACCTTGTCCAGAAGTAGTCCTTCAGAAAAGATGCAAGTAGCAATTGAAGAACTCCAGAAAAGATTCCATGTCAAAGTCTTGAATCTTCAATGTGATGTGTCAGTGTCATTGCAGGTGGACAAAGCCATCTCAAAAATTCAACAGAGATTCCCAACTTGCCCAGTCAAAGGAGTCTTTCACAGTGCTGTAGTTTTGCATGACGGTCTTATGGAAAACCTTGATGGATCACTCTTCTCAAAAGTGCTCCGGCCCAAAGTCTGTGGTGCTTTGAATCTCCATTATGCCACACTGCAGTACAAGCTAGACTACTTTGTCTGCTACTCATCTGTTTCCTCTTTCATTGGCAATGCTTCCCAGTGTAACTATGCAGCTGCTAACTCTTTTCTTGACACATTCTGTCAGTATAGGAGAAATCTTGGGCTTGTTGGACAGTCCATTAACTGGGGTCCTTTAAATCTCGGTCTCTTGCTGAACAAAGACCATTTCCAGATGTTCTTGAAGACAAAAGGATTGATGGTAATGGATGTCTGTGAGGTTCATGAGACACTGAAAATGTGCCTGTTGATGGACAGAGTACAACAAATGATATGTAAGTTTAATTTTAATAATCTTCATTATCATGTCCTTTCCCAAAATGCATTTCTCAGACAGCGACTGTCTGCATTGGTGCAAACAGAACTAAAAGATGTCTTTGCAAGTGAACCCCCTGTTTGCCATAATCTCTCAACTCAAGAGAGTGTGAGAAGGATAGTGAGTGATCTGATTCATGTTAGCGTTGATGAGCTAAATGATAACACAGCTCTATGTGCTTTAGGCATTGACTCAATGTTAGCCATGACTCTGCAGAACAAGGTTTTTCAAGAGACAAGTATCAATGTACCTCTGGTCAAGATATTGGACCCAAATTGTACAGTAACAACCCTGCAAACTGTGTGTTGTGAATAAGTGACGTACAGAAAGGGCTGAAAGGGTAATTGATATACAATCATTCTCAACTGTATTAATATGTGTCCAGGTGAATAATGTGAATCAACAATGATTGGAAAAGATAAACTATATTAAAATATTCATTTACCATCTTCATTTTTGTGTTATAAATATGACATCTTTTGAAGGGCATTTATGTCTGACTGCAATGCAGTGTTCTGCTTTGGTTTTCTTTCTTCATTATATTTGAGATTATAGTCAATAAAGGATTCATGGTGAAAACAAATGTACATGTATTTTAAATACAATATCCTCCAAAACCATGATAAGTATGTTGCTGTAGTACCTGTGCGTCCCAGAAGACATTATCTTTTCATAATTCAAACAACTTGTGATATTCACATCAGCAGCACTGTTCTCACTTCCCCCCTGGGGAAACACCTCTATCTCAAATGGCTCCAAGGACTCAACTCCTGTGGTGAACTGCACCCAAACCTCCTTGTTCTTCTTTCTTGGGACAAACTGGTGGACAAGTTTCTCAAAGACAAATTGCCATATTTTACATTTAAACTGACTCCATGTTTCCCTATGTGACCTAAATCTGTATCTAAACCATGTTTGTTAAACTGATGCCTTAAAAACTGTGTTTGGAAATGTTTATGCCACATTTGCCATTCTGTACATTTCCTGCAAATGATGTTTGTGTAGGATATGCAGATGTCCTCCCCCTGTTGCCATGGTGACAGGAATGCAAGCTAAAGTGTTAGCAGGCCTCGGGCCTAGTTAGCGTGAGCGATGCTACGCTATGGGACAAATACTTTTCCAAGAGAAGCTAATGTTCCCTCCCGGAACTAAGAAACCTGTGCCCGTTTTTAAAAACGTGATTGATGCTGCATCACGCAAAATCAAGCAAGGACCTTTTGCAACTTTTCAAGTCCACAGCCTTTTAGACCAGCCACATCGGTGGAGCAGCACGACGGCCTTTTCATTTGGGAACGCCTCAGAGCCAAGGAGAACGCAGATCGCAGAACCGATCCAGTCCTTCTTTGGCCAGACAACGTCAGAGCCGAGCTCCAGAGCAGGCCATTGGACCCCAAGCAGGCCCTTGGACCCCAAGCAGGCCCTTGGACTCCACGGAGGCCCTTGGACCCCAAGCAGGCCCATGGACCCCACGCGGGCCCTTGGACCCCAAGCAGGCCCTTGGACCCCGCGCAGGCTCTTGGACCCCACGCAGGCCCGTCTCCTCAGGATTACAGCTTCTGGTTCCGTTCGTATGAATGCACTTCACAGGCTGGCTGAATTTCATCTTAGAGTTAACTCTTGCACACACCTAGATAGATCTAGAACCATCATGTCTAGTGTATTCCATCTGTTATCGACTCATTTGCATATTCCTGATTCATATTTATCTGTTTAATTCTTTGGTCAGTAAATCTTCATAAGCCACATTTGGTTAAGTGTTCCTTCATTTCCAGAAAAGGGGTCAAAGTCACGGTTAGGTTCTCAAACCTTTAGATCAACGAGCAAATTAATTTCTAATTAATTAATTAATCTAGATATCTGATTATCGAGTGGTTAAATTGCAGATTATCCGGCTGGTGCCCCATTCTTCTCTTAAAATACGATTCAAACTTACCCACACTTAGGCAGTGTGTCATGTTTGAATTCTTGAACAATTCTTTAATCAATATCAAACCTGAATGGTTACATTGGTTTAAGTTAAAATTGTCCAAATTATTAATAGTAAGTTTGATTGAGAGTTAAACCGATCGTAACGGTAAACCCTTCACAAAGATCTGCACACTGCAAACTCAAGTGACCCAAAGAGTCAGAGGACGCCTTGATCCACATCTGAGCGAGGACTTCATCAGAGCTGGGCCTTTCATCGGACACATAAGACTGATCAAAAGAGGCTGAAACCTGCAGAGTCCGGCATTAAATGTAGTTGAGGTTTCGATTTAATTGTATTAAATCGAGATTTAATACAATTTTACATTTCAACACCAGTGTTTCCTTTAACAGTTGAGCCCAGGCATAGCCCGTGTAAACAAATGTATGATGGATTGCTTCGACAATTTTGTTTATTAAACCACACAAAATCATTCTGGTTTATTGATTTATTTACAGTCATATACAGTAGTTAGTCACTGAGTCGAGAACTTCCCTTCTGCAAATGAGACCGAGAAGGTCAGTGATTGACAAAGTCTAGCTGGTGCCCCTTGTAAAATAATAATCAAGATTACCTACACACAATGCCAAGTGTTTGGATATGAATCCGTTTTAACAGATAACATTATTAATATAGCTTGTGCTTATTATTCAGTTGATGTTAAATTGCCACTGTCAAGTTGTATTATCAGTTTATTCCAATGGAATATCAATACTTTTCTTTATAGCCGTTGTATAGATGACAATCCAGAATTATTAACCAAACTATTGATAAGAGTTAGCCTTGGCCAGCTGAACGGAAAAAGAAGTTGGCGTTATAATACCTTTTTGAAGTTGTACATCAAGCATCAGCATGTTCTTAGTTTTATATAGAATATTTATTTTGATAAGCATACCATATGTACATTTGATACATTTTTATAGTAGTAGTATTATATAGTAGTTATAGTATTGAGAACATTTTTACAAAACATTGTGCAAATACAATGGATACATACATTATAAAACAGTATGGCTTTACAACATGATATGAACACAAACAATAAGATTCCAGTAAAACATGGAAAACATTGTCACAAATGAGATATGAATAAATGTTATGGCACACTGAATACATTTCTAGTTTACAGCCTGGTTAAAAGGTCATCTGTTTGCAATGTTGGAACAGACTCAAGGAGTTCCCCTTCATTTCCTTCACTAAGAATGGAAACTACTGTTGAAAGTGTCGAATTTGGATCAAGCAATTTCACCAAAGGCACATTGAGACCCCTCTGCTGAAAGATCACATTCTGCAGCGTCATTGCCTGCATCGAGTCAATTCCTAGTGACGAAAGAAGCGATTCATCTTTGAGCTCACTCTTGTCTACACCAATAGTCTCACTAAGTAGAGATACCACAAATTCTTTTGGTGGAATTGAATCAGCTTGTTTCCCTTCTGCTTCTATCTCTTTGTTCTTTTGGAATGCCTCTTCAACTAATGCTGATAACCGCATAGTTAAGGCAGCATTTTGGGAGAGTATATTGTACCTGATGTTTCTGAAATGGAACCTACAGACAGCCTGTTGAGGTTGGTTTAAGATGAGACATTGCTCCAGGCTCTTGTAAATCTCACTCATCTCTAATACCATCATTCCCTTTGCTTCCAAAAATTTCTGAAAATGTTCTTGGTTCAAGAGAAGGCCGAGGTTTAGAGCACCCCAGTTGATTGACTGACCAGGTAAGCCAAGTTTACGTCTATACTGACAGAATAGATCAAGGAATGTATTGGCAGCTGCATAATTGGTTTGTGATGCATTACCTAAAAATGCTGAAATAGAGGAGTAGCACACAAAGTAATCCAACTGGCAGTGTTTTGTGGCATTGTGCAAATTGAGAACACCATTTACTTTGGGCTTGAAAACCTTCTCGTACAAAGATCGGTTAAGTGTTTCGATCAGCCCATCTTGCAAGACAACAGCGCTGTGAAACACTCCTCGGATTGGACAGTCAGGAAACTTCTGTCCAATGGAAAGGACCATTCTTTGCATATGTTCAGACACAGAGATGTCACACTCAAGACTAATGATGCAGTTCCCACACTGTTTTTTGATGTTGTTCAGATCTTGTTGCACTTCAGGGGAAGGCTTCCTCCGAGACAGTATAACTACATTACCACCACCTCTTTGTGAGATGAACTTGACTGTTTCATAGCCTAACCCAGAGAGGCCACCTGCTACTATATACACAGCTCTATTTCTGAAGAGCTTGTTCTTCGGTGGCAGCAGTGGTATTTGAGAGCCTTTAGTAAGTTCTATGATACCAATTTTTGTGGTGTTGAAGTATGACTGTGTTTTTTCCGAGCCATCTACATGGATGGTTTCGGATTTAGGACTTTGAAAAGTAAAACTGTCTATTGTGAACTTTTTGCAGAAAATCAGTGACTTCAGCCACTTTAAAATCTTTGGCCTCTGTGTAGTCATTGAACCCTTTTGTAGGATTGCTGGCATTTGTAATGTCTGCACATGAACACGATCATTTAAACTTTGTAATTCATGAGGAGCAGGCAAATACTGTGATTCACAGATGATGACAACACGTTGGACGTTGGGAAAGCTATGAATCTTAGCTATTAATGACTCATGAAATGGAGGTAGGATAATGAATGCATCAAACTTTTTCACATCAACAAACGAGCCATTGTATTGTGTCCCAACCACAACACAATGACCAGACTGTTTCAAAGCTAAACTCAAGACTTTGATGAGAACTGAGTCAGCCACAGAACAAATTATTCCTATGTGGTGTTTGGTATTAGGTAATACCTTGTGTAAGATCTCCCAGGCAAGCACAAAAAAAGAAATACAAGGCGTTTTCTGAAGAAATGGAAAGTCTTTGGTGCTATAGCACAGATCTTTTGCAACTATGACCTTGCTTCCTGCCGGGACTGGAAAACAACAAGCAACATGATCGCCAACCTTCAGCTTCTTGACACTGCCTCCCACTGCAGTTATGGTGCCGCTAAAATCAAGAGCAATCACCTTGTGTTTCTGAATTGAGTGCTGGTTCCAATAAAGTGTCTGGCCATATTTTAGATGTGAAAGACTAACAGGGAAGTAATCAGATGAATGCACACAAATGTTGTTTGGCCGAATTTCAACTGAAGTATCATTTAGCTGTGCCTCATTCAAAGTATGGATGGCACTAACATTAGTTATTTTGTGTGCATCACTTGTCTGAAAAATGCAATGTTCAGACATTGATGAGGAAAACATGGCCTCTGAACTGTCACTGATTTGAGGTGGTGTGCGGACGATAGAAGGTTTCATAACCAGTCCATCTCTCACTACCAGTTCTGGGTGCTTGCTGCAGGGAAATGATCTTAAAATTTGAGAAAGAGCAGCAATGTCCTCAGCAGAGACACTATTTAGGTCAATTAGCTGAAATGACAGATTTGGTATTTCTGCAGATAAAGATCGAGTCATACCTGAGATAGCAAAGCCAGTGTTGATGTGGTCCACAGTGATCTCTGATGCGTGGTAAGTCACTGCTCTAATCGAGTTTGGAAAGTTTACTTTCTTGAACCCAAGGACAATCTGTCGGAAAATCTCACAGTAGTCTGCTAAATTTTGCATGACAGCATCTGGTTCCAGAGATGTAAGGTTGTCCATGCCCCATAAATACAGCACCTCATCGAAGTGCACCATTTTGTTCTTGAGCTTAAGATCATCCAAAAGAGAAGAAAAGCCATGAGCCAAGATGTGTTCCGCATGTGTGAAAGAAACATAGCAAGACTCCGAGTGCAAGTGTTGTTGTAGTCCTTTGGAGATTCCTACTGAGTCACAGAAGACCAAGGCACGAGGTGGATGCACTGATGGAATTGATTCAGAAATGACATTAAAAGCATTGTGGTAGAAGTACTCTTCAACTACATGAGAACGGCTGCCGAGATACTTAATGATAACATTCTTAACTTCAACCAAGACTTTGCCCTCTTTATCCGCAAAACACCCACAAACCTCAAAGTGGTCTAGGCCTATGTCAATCGCTCTCAGATAGACTACCATCTCATCTTCCAAGGGCTCAAACACTGTCAGGCTCCCTATTTTAGCAGGAAAGCCTGGTCTGCCTGCAAAAATGTGCTCCACTGTCACTGGAAGAAGTTGCATGAGATAATCCAAGACAACTGGGTGAATGCAGTATTCATGCAATTGGGGTCGCAATGCCTCTGGAACAGTCACAGTGGAAAAGGCCTCTTTTAGATCTTCCCCATAGTGGACATTGCTTTTATTTTGGAACACATCTCCATATTTGAACCCTCCAGCTAAAAGGTAACCATACAATTCCTGATAGTCCACCACAGAAGTGCACCTTTGACGGATGGACTTAAGTGAAATCCTCTGCTCCTCAATCAGCTTCTCTTTACTTGAGACTACTGTGCCAGATGCATACATGGCAGATTGGGAGAACACTGTGAAGCTTGTTCCTTTTTCAGTTTGGACAAGTTGCACCTTCATTTCTGGCGAGTTTGGCAAGAAAACAAATGGGCTGTGAAAGTTGACACTGAGCTGGAGAGACTTGAGTGGGACTTTAGGTTTGGCACTTGCCATGAACGCTGCCAAACCCAACTCTGCATAGAACGCACCTGGAATTATTGGTATATCGTTGTGCTGATGCTCTTTCAAGTAAAACAAAAACTCTGACGTGAGGTTGGAACTGAAAACGTTGCTTTCACTGCCCTTCTTACAGAGCACTGGGTGGTTGCTGGGGGCATTTTCCTGAGCTGCACCAATGATAACATCTCTATCTGAGGTGTCAAATTGGTACTTGGGGAAATCTAGTGGCAATGTCTCATACCCTTTGTAAAATGTGTCCCAGTCTACTTGAATTCCCAGTTCAAACAACTTTGGGACCACAGATACAGCAGTTTCATGATCTTTGCCTGGCTGCGCTGATGCTAGAACAGCAGTGTCATTGCCTAGTGTCTCCATGATATTTCTCTGCAAGGCTCTTCTTGGACCTATCTCAAGAAACACTGTATTCCTCTTCCCTTTGCTGGCTGACCTCACTGCTTGCTCAAAAGCTACTGGCTCTCGTATGTTTCTTGCCCAATAATTCCCAGAACAGAAGTCACCATCTTGAAACTCTTTCCCTGTCACTGTTGAGAACAATTCAATCTCAAGTGTATTGATATTTAAAAAGCCTATTTTCTCCTTAATGGCATCAAGAATTGGATCCATCATGTGGCTGTGATAAGCTGCTGATACATCTAGCACGCGGAGAAACAGCTTTTGACTTGTATCTGAGGTATTTAATTCATTATAAATGGCCTCAATTGCATTTGCATCACCTGAAAGAGTGCAAGAATGTGGGCTGTTTGCAGCCGCGAGAGATATTTTACCTGAGTACCGAGAAAGAATTGGGGTCAAGTCCGATACGGCCATGTTGCTAACCACTAGCATTTTCCCCCCGGCAACCTTACTCTGCAGATAACTACGGTAATAGATTACTTTGACGGCGTCTTCAAGAGACAAAAGCCCTGAGCAGTGAGCGGCTGCGACTTCACCAACTGAATGCCCCAAGATGGCATCAGGCTTTATACCCCAGTGTCTGAACAGAGCATCAAGGCTAACCTGAATTGCAAAAAGTAGAGGTTGGACTAAATCTGGTTTGTTGAAGTCACAACTCTCAATGTCATTCTCAAGTGTTTCCAAGATGTTCAATGGACTCAACCTTTGGAAAAGCTGTGTGATCTCGGTTATCTTTTGCCTAAAAACAGGCTCACATGCTAGTAGCTGCTTGCACATTCCATGGTAGGTGACGCCATTTCCGCAAAACACAAACACCAACCTTGATTCTAAGAGTGAGGGGCGAACGTTTTTGCTAATGTTGGCACTTAGCTTCTCTTTAAGCTCAGCTACATTTGAAACCATGACAGCTATTCTGTATTTGTGCTTTTGATGGCTACGCCGGCATGCCGAAGTGTACAAAAGGGAATCAAGATCAATTTGGGTGTCTGCATCTAGCTGTTTAATAGTGTCCTCCATCATCAAGGTAAGGGATTTTTGTGAACTTGCAGTCAAGACAAAATATTTCAGCTGGTTCTTTACCGGATTGTCCTTTGGTGTGATGAACTTTTGTTTGTACTGTTTGACAATAGCATGGGCGTTAGTTCCCCCAAACCCAAAATTGTTAATTCCTGCAACCCTGTCACCATTGGGTTCCCACTTCTCTGCTTCCTTGGGCACTTTGATGTTGAGGGCTTTGGCATCTACACTTGCAGTCTCTTCAGAGTAAAACACAGAAGGCACTATAGTTTTATGTTTCATCATTAAAAGTACCTTGATCAGTCCGGCAACACCAGCTGCTGATTCAGTGTGGCCAATGTTGCTTTTAACTGAACCAATGCGGAGGGTCTCAGTATTGCGTGTTCTGGATTTAGCTATGGCGTTTGAGATGCTCCCGGCCTCAGTTGGATCTCCTATGGGTGTTCCAGTCCCATGTGCTTCGATATACTGGACATTTATCAGGTTAGTGTCCCTGTAGATATAGCGAAGCAGCTCCTCTTGTTGCGATATTGAAGGTTTGGTGATTGGGCTAACAGAATGGCCATCTTGGTTAACCGCTGTCTTGCTGATGATGCCCCAAATATGGTCATGGTCCTCTAATGCCTGTGAAAGAAAAAATAATAATAATAATAATAGCAGGAGTGTAATTATTAGCTCTCTTAGATTAGATCTCTTTTGGCTTAATGACATAACAATAGGCAGTATTTGAAACCTTTCCAACCAATTATTAAATTTACTCAGAACATTTCCTTTTTATATTCATAGGTCTTTTTCCACCAGAAAAAAAGCTGATTCTCATTCAAATTCATTCAAAAAGTTTTTTCAATCATTTCTAAATGTAATTAATTTTATACATATTCAAATAATGCACAGATATTAGGTTTCTATAATCACAACATAGGTCTTTATCGACATTTTCTTAACCTACCTTTTTAAGCGGCTTGAGCAGAACAACTCCGCAGCCTTCTCCCCTGCCGTAGCCGTCTGCTTTGTTGGAGAAAGGTTTGCTTGTGCCATCAGGAGAGATCATCTTGGCTTTACTTAGAGCCACAAACACTCTGGGCTCTATGATGGCGTTCACCCCTCCACACACAGCCATGTCACAGTCTCCTGAAAACACATGACACACAGTCCAACAAGTCTATAAGAGGTACTGCAGGTTAGCTCTAAAGCATAGGTGTCAAATCTGGCCCGCCAGACGTTTTAATCTGGCCCGCCGAACTTAATTTAATTTTTTTTAATCGATTCATAGAACCGTAGTTACATCCATAACCGTTTTTAAACGTTTTTTACGCTAAAACTACGCGTCCCACAATGCCGCCGGTGGCCGCCCCTCCCCCACGGGGCTCTGCTGCACTGCTGTGTGAGCTGAGGGAGAAGTGCACTTTAAGCACTTTTGAGCAGAAGTTTAGTGGTGTGTCAGTTCAGGTGTACAGATAACTACACAGACGTGGAAATGTTAGTTAGTACATTTAAAAGTTTTTTTAGATCTTGAGAAGTTTATTTTGTTATAAAGTCAAATGTTTATCTCTGTGTAGAACTGTAGATCAACTCTGAAGTTATAATGCACACAAACTGAAGCACAGTATTGGTGAAATTAAACTTGTTTTTCTAAATACATGAGTTTATGAGAACAAACGTTTTGTAAGTTTTTTGTATCTATCCAGTAATTACTTCAAAACAGCGTAGGCTATATAAAGCTATTTATTTCTTATATTTTTTAATAGTTTTATGTTTTACGTTATGTTCGGCCCGCGACCCAGCCTGAGCGTCAAAATCCGGCCCGCGGCCCAAATGAGTTTGACACCCCTGCTCTAAAGGCATCTTAGGAGTGGATTGTCATCTATACAACGGCAAGGAGTTTTTGCATCAGGCCCACCAAAATACTTCATACAAAATGCTCTTATTATTTGCATCTTTGGAAAATATAAGAAGAAGGATTTTTGACTTTTTTCTTACTTTGACAAAACTTTGTGGAGGTGTAAAGTCACCCGCATGATTCCATGGAAATAGACATTTTAAACCATACTTTGGCACATTCTTCATGGAAATAGATGTTTTATGCCATACTGTGGGTGGAGGCTCCTCCAGGCCAAGTACTAGTCAGGTTTTTGGAGATGCAAGCCCACTTACAGTAAGTACGGTATAAATGTTTTAAAAAAAAAAATATTTTTAGTGCCATAAAAACACAAAAAACATGTTTTTATTTTTGGGGGGGTAAAGTTAAAATGTAAAACCCTACAATAACTGAAAGAAAAGCATATAAGATAAATAAATAATGGTAATTTCTTGCTGTTGTTACTGTTAGCTACACTGGGTGCCAAGGAGTGCGTATTAAAACATAAAAATAATAATATTAAGTTGTTAGTAATGTGTTTATTTTTTTATTCTGTAAATTAATGTGTGTGAATCTTAATGGTGGATCGTTCTTGGTCTAAAAATCCCCCAATTCCCCATTGCAAAAAATGTTTTAAGTTATTTATGTTTGTAAATGCCAACTGTTACAGACCTTGTTTGATTGCCTGACATGCCAAGTGCAGAGCCACCAGAGAAGACGAGCAGGCGGAGTCTATGGACATCGAGGGTCCGGTGAAGTTGAAGACGTAGGAGACTCTGTTGGCTGCTACGCTCATGGCCAGTCCAGTGCCGGTCCAGTGGTTGATCACACTCGGGTGCACATGGGCCGCATTGGTCTCATAATCTCGGTTCATAAGACCTATAATAGATGATGCACATTTGCAGAGTGTATTAGTTGCCGATCCTACTTTAAACCCTTGGCTAATTCGCTAAAATGCCTGACTAAAATGAAGCTGACACTCAGTTTTGGCCTCTGCTGTTTGATTTACCCGAAACAATCCGTAAGAAGCTGCAGGTGGAATGCAATATAAAAGGCCTATAATAATAATTCGGATTCCTCCAAAATTGTTTATTAGACATTATTTTTTATGATTCAAATGCCCAGTAGCTAAATTGCAGGTCTTTAATCAGATGGTGGGCAAAATAAACTGCTTTTAAGGAGCAAGATGACAATAAATAGTTTTTAGAGTATTTGAACACCCATTTTGGGAAATAGATTGACACTCCTGTATTTACTCTACATTTTCACATTCAAGCCAATCTTCTACTATCTATAGCCAGTCTTTAAAAGTATAAATGCATGTAGAAAAACATGAAACGCTCTGCTTATACCAAAAAAGACTCCAGTCCTGGTGCCACTGGCCTTCTCCAGAGGAAGTCCTGCGTTCTCCAAGGCTCGAAACACGCACTGCAACAACTGCTTTTGCTGCGGGTCCATCTGCTCCACTTCACTGTCACTGATCCCAAACAACCTGTGGTCGAACTCATTGAACCTGCAAAATAAGGCATCGGGAATGATAATGAGTTATTGTATATGTTTCAATAATCGGGACAAATACATTAAGAATAGACTGATTATACCCCTCAATGAGTGCAGCTTTGGCCGTTCGTGATTTGCCTGCTTTGTTGTCGTCTGCGTCGTACCAGATGCCCATGTCGAACCTCTCTCTGGGGATTGGCAGGGCACAGTTCCTGCCCTCCACCAGCACCTTCCAGAAATTGTCCAGGCCTTCTCCTTAAATGACAAGAGAGTTACGGTGTCGCCAGGTTGGAGCTCAGAATAATTTGGAATCCATGCAAAACAATGGTGTGAATTGTAATCTTTTTTATCAGTCAATGAGTCAATCGTCATCAATATTAGATGAAGAAAACACATTAGCGTACTGTTAATATAAATCGTGTCATAAAGTACACAGGCTACATTTACATGTTTGTGATAAAAATGCAAGAGAAACAAAAACAATTATTTTTAAGCAAAAATAAAATAAACTACTAATAATGAATCACTAGTTTTAATTTGAATAAATTAGAAATCTACTAAAATAGTATTAGTGAAAAAAAAAGGTATTTTCCAATTTCGCAATAACATGACAGCTTTTTTTGTTTTATTCAAACATTTTTTGTTTTATTCAAACATTTTTATTCAAGTGAAACACACACATATATATATATATATATATATATATATACTTGTTATTGTTTATTTTCTTTTACATTAGCCTTTGTACAAAAATATAATAAATAATAAATAATGATTACTGCAGCTTAATAGTATGTGCCTGAATCATTCTTAATAAAGTCTTTGGTTCATAATGAATTAAGCCTTTGTCCATGTTTATTAAACTGTAGTTATTATAAAGTGTAAACAAAAATTAAAAACTGAATTCAGGACTTTCACTTACCCCCTGGAAAATTGCATCCTATGCCCACCACTGCAATGTCCTCTTCATTCATCTCCATAAATCTTTGTACCACGTCTGCTGCACCAGCTTAACCTGTATTCTCCATCTATAATCCTGTTTATTGACTCAGTGCTCTGCCCATCTCTCATCACCGCTGTGGCTTGACTTCTCTGATCCTATCTCCTGCCCATTCTTATACCCTCCTTCTTCTGCATATCAATCATTAATGAGCGAGTGTGGACGTGGCCATGGAGATGCACAACTTCAATGCACACGTTTATGGATTGTTCAACAATCATTAGACCAGCTTTAGTGTGCAAACTAATAATGGTATTGACATAATTCACAACCAACAAGGAGGTCATTATGAGACTTGAGTTATAGGCTTGAAATACTAATGATAAATGGTTAATTCAATAGATGACGGTCTGATTATTAGATAAGATTTAGACTATTCCATATATTGCATAAGACCACATGCAATTTAAATATGCAGGTCAGTTTAGTCATCATCTTCCCATTATTCAAGTTAATATAAGGTCAAGGATAATAGAGAGCATAGAACTGCAAAAGTGTAAAGTATGCAAACATTATTATTATGAATGCATTCATTTTCATCAGTTTAAAAAAAAAATCACTGCAAAAGATGGAGAATTTAGCTATTTATGGGTTTCAAATGAGACAATCTTTTGAGTGGGAAAAGGTCTGAAGGAAAATCGGTAAAACTGAATTGGCACTGATGCATTGATGAGAACATCAAATTTATTCAGGTCATCTAAGGACTTGGGGACAAACAGAGCATGCACAAGGCTGGATGTTAACTTGTGTTTGCAGAGAAAAGGGTTGTTTTCTCAGCTTCGGAAAAACCCAACCGCACCTAAGCGCCCACACAAGAACCAGCTGCAGGAAGTGTGTCGTCTTTGGTTGTGCCTGACTCTTAGACACACTTAGATTGCGTGCTCAGGGACCCCAGCACACGGAATTCTGTATTAGAATTGTATTGGCAGGGAATAAATCATCTTGGCTTTTGGTCGTCTCTCCTTGATGCATGAACACGCTTGAAGGTAGTTCAGAGGCTCCTTCAGGTCCTCAAAATGTTGCGTTCATTTTATCATTTGTGAGATTATTATAGGAAATGTGTGCGTTAGCAGTACCACAATCATCATTTGGAAAGCAGAAGTATAAACCTATTTAACTTTCATATTTGAATTGTTCTTCTTTCGTTATCGTCTGAACTGCTAAAAAAATACTGCAGTGCAAATACAAATACAAACCTAGCCTTTTGTTTGAGCCAAGTTTAATTGTGATGTCGTCATGATTTGGGCTTTTGGCTTTTAGTCCTGTTTTTAGCCTTGTCCATTAGATCCAGATTTAGTCCCACGTAGTTTAGTCCTAATTTTAATGTGTTCTTTGGTCAAGTGTTTAGTTGTCAAGAATTATTTCACACAACCTGTCCAATAGAACTGTTTAACACTATAAATCCATTTGTACACAAAATGCAATGTAATGTAGACCTTAAATAGCACAATGACTCACAGCTTTACTTTAGCAATGTTATTAAAGTAATTATTTATTACTTTATTATAACTTTTCCTTAACGTTACATGTAATGGCTGTGTGACTTTGACCTGCTCAGTTCAGTTCAAACTACCTGTTTGAGACAGATGTGTTTAATGTCATTCTGCAGAACATTCCAGGAATAACAATATCTCCATGGAAACAAGCAGATGGTCTTATACTAGTTTTTAAATAGAGACCAAGGTCATTCTAAACCTTTTCAGGAAAAGTCCAGCTGGTCTCTGAATGTGATTTTCTTTATCTAGTTTACATAATTTCAGTATTTAGAATCTGGATATCGAGGTTTTTGATGAGCCTGGTTAAAGATAACGGAATATGTGTAAATATACTCATTTGTTCTCATATATATTATTTCTCTAGCCAAAATCTACCACCTTCTTGCGTGGTAGATTAGCCAAAATTGTATGAGTGTCCCAAGAAATAATTGAAGATCCATTTTGAATAATTGTCAGGATGGAACACTCGAAATGAATGCAATTGGAAGGACAAACCATCAAATAATGCACAAAATTTGGTATTTTCTAAAGATATACCACAAAAGTAATGTAATACCCAAGTTGGAGTAAAAGTATGCATTAAGTAAGTACAATTCCTAACTGATTACTACCCATTTGTGCCTACAGTGTTTTCCTACCCCTGAGGGCACTATTACACAACAGCTTTTTGCAGTTCATCGTTTTCCATCCACCTTGGAAAACAAAACTCTGTTATCTTTAATACATAGCTTTATCAGAGACAGTCCTCAAGGTGAAATACACTTATCACAAGTTTATTGCTTTACATAAACAGCAGCTATGAAGTGTTAGGTAAGATACAAGATAATACAGTGATATACATAATATTCACTTTGTTAAACAGATACTTTAAGGCACTTCTATGTCAAGCTAATGCAAGCGTTTAGCTTTTTTCTTTGGCTGGTCCCGTCAGGGTTTGTCACAGCTTTTATCATTGGGCGGTTTGTAAGACCTGCTCTAATCTGGACGTCAAGAATCAGAGGGAGCGTTTAGCCTAGACCAGGGGTGTCCAAACGTTTTTCACAGAGGGCCGCATTTTGAAACTTACACAGAGCAGGGGGCCACAAACAACCCAATTTGTCAAATTAAGTGAAAGTGAATCAATGGAAATTTTGCATTTGAAATTGTTTCAATGCGCCTCCACATCTTTTAATAAGACTCGGAACATGAATATTAGGTTGGTATAACATCAAAATGCTTGAATTTTGTTCCAATTTTACAGTAAAAAGTACTGTTTGGACCAACTTAGCAGGAAGCCGGAGGGCCAACAAAAATTGATCTGAGGGCCGCATTTGGCCCCCGGGCCGTAGTTTGGACATGCCTGGCCTAGACTATCCAGTGTAACACTATTCTACCTATTCTATAACTGAGCCATTAATTCATCTATTAACTATGCACAATTAATGTAAACATATTGGTAACATTTACTTCATTATCAATCGTTAGTCCAACCCTGCCTAAAGCACCCTTAAATATAAAACATTTACCGGTATTACGATTTAAGCTATTAAAAGTCATACATTCATCCAATGTCTTAAAGTATGATTGAAGTTTATATATATAAAGTCTTGTTATCAGCAGAGTTTTGCTTTAAAAGGTGAATTATGTAACTTTTCTAGCGGGGGAGGGTGATGGCGGGGTCTAAAATTGCGTTTCTAGTAAAAGTTCCACTGTAAGAAATTCATATTAAATCATATTTATTCAATTACATACGTTTTAGCGTTTAAAAATACTTTGAAAAACACAAGCTTCTCCACAGATCTGACCTGTAACTTGACACAGTGGTTAGGCTTGTCTCCATGAAACTAGACATGTTTAATGCCGTGCTGTGGAACATTCCAGGGAAAGCTATAACATTTCTATAGAGACAAGAATGTAGTTACATAGTGCACATTTAGTCTATAAAACAAATAGTATAGGTAGTTGCCCATTATATTCATGGAGCGGACATTTCAGTGCAAGTAGAAGAGAGCAGAGCAGTTGAAGGCACGGCTTTATTCCCAGGCGATGGAGAGCGTCTGACAGCTGAGCTCCCACAGCCTCTGGGCCATGTCGTCGTCCTGGGCCTTTGACGAGCACTTGGCCGGGGAACAATCGCTGCACAAGATCAGACAAGAAACCGAGTCGTATCAGGTCATAAACATAATCGATCTTACCCCAAAGCCTCTTAACAGTCCCGCAATTTACTATAGTCATGTTTGAGAGATGAACAGTATTATTTGGGCTCACCATTTGTTATACTTTTGATCATAATTTGAGATGTAACTTAGATTGTGAATTGTGAGTGTTTATCTAATGAACATATCCATGACTAATTATAGACACTAACTAACTTCTAAGACACTTGAGTGTTTCATTGTGTGTATTGCAGCTCATGTTTTAGTTCCAATAGGTTATTTTAGATGGGTCAGGTATCAGTTTTGTCCTGTATTTGTCCCAAATGTAAACTGTATGAACTATCGGACACAGTCACATGGTCGTTTATTAGAGTGTCTGCTCCTTGGGTGAACTCTGAAGTTGGAAAGACGGCTCAGGACACGCTCAGGCTGGAGCCACTTGTCCCAATACAGACATTTAGGGTTTTAATGAAGGACGCTTTTAGGTTGAATTGTACATGTTTAATTGTGTAAATATTTGTATGTATTTATTAAGTTGACAGGGCGCTCTTGTAAATGAGAGCTTTCTTTTAATGGCCCGCTCTGTATAATAAAGGTTAATAATAAATCAGGTATTAAGTGGCTTTAAATAAAATATCATGCATATTATATTTTGTGCTGCAATAAATCACATTTTGAAAAGGTGAACTGCTTCTGTGTCAAAGCAACAGGAGCTTTAACTGTGTGGGACATTTGAAATTCAGCCTATAGAAGTGACTTGAAGATCTGGTGTAACTGATGCAAAACTTGCGCCCTCTGCTGGTGCTTGGTGGTTAGTGTTTTTTTTAGTTGTAAAGTTTATGTATTGTTAACCTGCTGTCACTTTGCCTCTGCACAGGAACTAGAAATGAACATCTCTGGTCTTTGCAATATATTTATTGTGCACTGTTCCAGTTGTATAAATAAAGATACTGAGCTGCCAACTACTGTTACTACTACCTGTACTTTATTTGAAGAGTAACCCTGAACCAGATTTCTAAAAACATTTAGAGTGTGTGGAGTGTTCTTTCTATTAACTTATCCGTTTTGATAATCATAAACAGTCAATGTTCTAAAGGCAAAAGCAAACCCTTAATTGGCCAACCACGCCCCTCACAGATTATTCGAGTTCTGGTGGTTTAGTGATGTGTCCAAAGCTGTATGTGTGGTACCTGTAGTATCCTCCGCTCTCGTTCTCCAGGGAGGGCTCCACAGCACAGTAAATGGACGTCTGTGCTCCATCGATCGAGCTCTTTGTGAACGGGCTGACCACCTTCATCACAAACTGCTGCGGCCCGTTCAAGTGCCTCCACAGGTCTGTCTGCACCACGCCCGGATGGAGCGAGTACGCCGTCACACCGGTACCTGCCGCACAGTACAGGCCTTACACTTAGGAACCTTTGTTGTGGTGCGGGTTTGCCATTTGCCTTGCCTGGAATATTCTTCAGCGTGGCATTTATTCTACATTAAAAGGTGTTTTCGTTTCTCAAACAAAAAATCCCTGAAAAACCCACATTCCGATTGTGAAATTACAGATCTGACCTGTCATTTCACAAGGTAGCTTCACCTCCAGTGATATACAGTATATTTAGTTAGTTTACTGCAATTGTCAACATGATATAACATGTCAGATTGCAGATTTGTTGACCTGGTTTATGGTTCATATCTAATTACTGGGCCGATTCACATGAAACAAAAACAGGCACAAAACTCAACGTCAAACTGGTGATTAAAAATGATGTACAATTATGAAATAGTGTATGATAAGTATGTAGAGTTTGTGGAGCCAAACTCTACATACTTATGAGTAATGATAAGGTTCAATATTTGTGGACTTCCATTTGGATATTTCTCAGAGATATTTCCCTGCCCATTATTCAATTTAAGTGCATAAGTTACGCAAAGTTTGGTCGTCATCATTTAAAGCTGCTATTAGAGGTGGGGAATATACTGAATTTTGACTTGTGAATGCTGTTTTTACATGCAAATCAAATGGTATCGGGTTTGTACTAGAAAATAAATACAAAATCTGGCAAAATTATGTAAAAAGGGCTGATTAAAAATAAAAATTAATGATATGAAAATAAAAACTTATGTCGTAAAATTCCAATTAATGATGCTATTTCTGCACTTTTGTCTGCAATTTCACCCTCAAGGTCATCTGAACTATACCCCCCCTCCCACCTTTTGTGTGTGTGTGTGAATTGTTCCTTTTTTGTGTCGTTTTTGAGTTGTTTATTATTATACTGTATTTTTTTCTTACTATTCTTTATGTTCCTGTCATATAGTATTAATGTGTGCTGGTGAAAACTCAGGAAAAAGCAAAAATACATATAAAAAAAAGAAAAGAAAATCGAACATTGATTTCTGACAAATTGTCCAGATGAACATCTTTGAAACTTTTCTTTCTACAATGGATCACTCCTGGATGAATGAACCAACTTACTCAATTCACATTTTAACCTCAACTAATATATTGACAAGTACATCTCTGTTGGGTTGCCGGAGTAAAAACAGTTTTAATAAAAATAAAGATTTTTGTAAATATGGTCCATGTTTAAGCATGAGTTCCTGCCATACCTTGGAGTCTTTTGGCCAGTGAGCGTGTGAAGAGAATATTGGCCAGTTTGCTCTGTGCGTACGCCCCCTGTTTGTCGTAACTCTTCTCACTGTTGATGTCCTCCAGGTTTATGGAGCCAAACTTATGAGCCATCGACGAGACATTAATGATCCTTGCAGGGGCTGACTTTTTAATGAGGTCCAGCAGCAAATGTGTTAACAGGAAGTGACCTTAAGAAAACAAGAGAAAAAGTTTGATGAAAAAAGGTCACACTGCATGTTTTAATTGTACGTAGCCCTACTTGTGGCAGAAACAGTGATCCTTTGTCAGTATTTTTCTTCCCGATTAGTTTTTATCTACGTTTGCTACATGTGTAATTAATATTTAACTGCAAAGACGTATCACTGATACAATAAATCATAAAAATTAATGAGAGTGACTTGTATCATATTTTCCCCTTGGATTTATATAGTGCCTTTTACAGTGCAGTGTTCACTCACTGTACTGGAGCTTCTGAGTAGAGCTGCAACTAATCCTGACTGGTAAACTATATATTTCTTAATCACATTTTTGCATTGGTTATCTGTACATACAGATTATGGAACATGAAAAGTACCTTTGATAAATCAAAATGTCAACCATTTCTAATTTTTATTAAAAATATACTTAATATGTAAACATTCTCAGTCTAGAGGCCTTCAGTCAGCCTATTTCAACCCTTATTTGGTCGATAATGTATTTGAAAAATCTTAACTTACAGTGGAAACAATCTTTTGCCTAGTCGACTAATTGAAATATTCAATGAGTCAATTAGTAGCACTATTTACACAGGAAACTACTTGGAAACTGTACTTATATGCATGTAAACTAAATGATTCACTCACTTAATCTTCAGCAAACCCACTCTATGTCTTCCATTTTTGCTGTTGTCCCATAAAAATCTTTATAATCTAAATATAATACAAACGTTGACTAAAACACCATTGAAATATTTATGTTTTATGAATGAGGCCATGGAACTAGTTCAAGGCCAATGAATGTACTCCAAATATGTAAAAGAGTAAACCCAGAATACAAATGGATAGTCACAGAAAGCTAATCAGCTATTTGGATTACACAACGATTTTCTCCTTTGTGTTTTATATTCCATAACTGTCCACTAGAGGGCAGCGTTACACTTTAGGCCAGGGGTGGGCAATTATATTCCTCTGAGGGGCATATTCCAATCCAGGCAAGTAGCAGAGGCCGCGATCATTGGTGTGAACAAAAAAAATCCAAACAATTAAATGTCAAATAAAATATCACTTTTCTGTCAAATATAGGCTATTGAATCAATTATTTAATTCATTTAACGTCATATTTATTAAGGATACAAGTGCAGACAGATGCCGGAGGGCAAAAAATATATCTAAAAAAAATATATATATAATTATTATTTTAAATATGACTTGTTTGGCAGGCCGGATTATAAAGACAAACTGTGGCCCGCGGGCCGCAGTTTGCACACCCCTGCTTTAGGCCATTCCAGGTGTGCATGCAAACAGTGACTCACAGACTGCAATGTTTCATTTAAGTTCAGTTCCCAAAGTTCTGCATTAAATCTGGAAATAATTAAGTAAAACACAGTTTTTTTATTTGAACTCTTTCCTTGTCCAAATCACATTAAAGGATCAGCAAGTCTTCATTTAAAATTATTGGATTTTCTGTTAGAATGTTGTTCTAAAACTTTATTTCAAAATGAATAATTTGGATTTTGTTTGACTTTACAGTTGACTTACCCATGTGATTAACTCCAATCTGCATCTCAAAGCCATCTGCAGTTTTCCCATATGGACACACCATCACTCCAGCGTTATTGATGAGGACGTTCAGTTTCTCCTCTCCTACAAAAGACAAATCACACCCAGTGGTTTTATTTGAACATAGTATGTAATCATCAACTTCTGAGGCATGTGGATCAGATACCCACCTTTATTAATATTATCAGCAAACTCTCTAATCGACTTGGTGTCTGACAGGTCCAGCTTCATACAGGCCACGTTCTCGTTGGCAGAGTTCTCCATGACTTCTTTCAGAGCAGCTTGACCTTTCTCTGTGTCTCGGCACGCCATGATGATTCTGGCACCTGCACAAAAACACACACAACACTTTTGGTTATTAAAACAGACAGAAACAACACCACACAGACTAAGATACTGTTATATCAGTGCTTTTCTTTATGAGGACTCTAAATCATTACCTGCTTCAAATAAGTAAATATGACTAAAAATGTGTGTGAAAGTATCAGAGAGGTGAGTCATATTGTGACTGTTTTGAAGATATTAGAGTGAAAAATGCGATAAAAAGAGCTGATTAAAAGTAAAAATGTTATGCTGTAAACTTTCAAATAATGGTATAAAGTGATATTTCTGCACTTGTGAATCATTTTACAAATAATTCCCATTTATCTGATAATTAAACCTCAACAAATATATTTTAAGACATGTTTTAACACAATTCTGTCTCTAACTATTATTTTCAGTTTATATCACCCACCCCGTGAGTGTGAGTGTGAGTGTGAGTGTGAGTGTGAGTGTGTGTGTCTGATGAAGTGGGATTAGTTCTTCACAGTCTCACCTCTCTTTGCCAGGTCAATGGCCGTCTCTTTCCCGATGCCCGTGTTGGCTCCAGTGATGAGCACAGTTCTGCCATCCAGCCTCTGAGTTGAAGACCAGGAAGTGCTGAAGAAACTTCTGTCAGATGGAGAAACACACACAAGTTACTCAAGCAAACTGCTGTTACAACATGACCCAGAGCAGAAAGAAGGAATTAAAAAGAAGGCAGCTGGTGGCCTCTTAAAACTAAAAGCTGTAATTTAAAACATCTTAAACTACATCTTAAAGTACTTTAAGTTAAGATGATTCACGCCCAAATGTACTGTAACATTATACAAAACTGACCGGTGGATGGTTATTAAATGAAATGTAGCCTACCAAGAGTAGCTTCAATCTTACCTTAAAGCCTGCATCGCGCCCAGATACTTGTAAATGAAAATAAAAAGGTCTTTGGAGTTGATTATAGTTATATTTTCAATCCGATTCGCCTCAGAACAGCCGGCAGTGAACAGTTGGCAGAAAAGCAGGTTAAACGTCAACGCGGATGTTATTCCCACAAAAGCTTGACAGACAAATATTTGAACCAATCAGCAGCGCGTAATCTGCCCTCCAAGTGCTGTCATTGGCTAAATAAAAATAATAAGACCCGCCTTTACGTTCTGCCTTCGCGTTTTGTAAACCCAATTAATGGTTGGTAGGCTAAAACTAAAACTGACAATTATTATGTTAATGGAAAGATGATGATAAAGCTAAAGGATGTGTCTTTTTTGGGATATATGAAAAATAAATGCACTTAAATGCCTATTTTAGATCCTATACCCATTCTGCTCAAATTTAAAAAGGCTAGTTTACATTATAAGACTCTGCCTTGTCCGTTTAATTAATCAGCAATTATCGAATCAAGCTTTATATGTGATGTAATGTACCAAAAAAGAAAGAAGCTTTTCAAGGGCACATTTACATGGCCATTTATATGCATTTATGTATTTTATTTTATTTTTACACTTTTTTTTGTTCTTTGTGCCGCTGGTTTCAATTCCCTTTTTGTCTCATTCAGGGCCGTGGTTATTGCTTACGAGGAATTCCAAAAGAAAAATAGGTCACAACCTTGGCCCGTTTCACAAAGAGACAAACAAAAAAACAACCATGTAGGCAAACCCCTTTATCTTAATTCAAAACTAAGCTTAGAATTTTTACACCTTTGAGAGTTAACTTAATAGATCCATGCTTTGAGACTACATTAGGGGAGGAAAATATATATATATATATCTTATTTCCTCCAGCAGGTGTCAGCTCAAGACCATCTCACTCACTCCAGAGCTGAAGGACAAGGAGCTGCAGCACTTCTGGGTTTGATAAAGCTGCAGATTAACAGGTTAGTGTTTGGATACATTTTCCTTTGATTGTGATAATGCTCTCAAGGAAGAATGTTTTACACCATTCTCATTATTTACTAGTTGTTTTCCATTCTATTACAGTCTACTGAATTGTGTCCAGGAGATCACTGCTACAGGAAGTACTGAGTCATCAGCTGACTGTGCTAAGACTAGATTTCCTTCCCTAAAAATTGACTCAGCAATAATGGTCTAGACTCGAGGATCCTCATAGTGTGTAAGTAAAATGTATTGTGCATAAGAGAAATGCCGGAATCATTAACAACTGTTTGATGGGCAGCACTTAATAAGTAGTTATGTTGTGGTAAGAGAAAGAAGAAAAAAAAAAAACATATTACAGAGCAACACGCATTAAAAAACAAACGATAAACACAAGTAGTAAAAAGTTTTGACGTATTTCACAAAAGTATCATGGAATGTTTCTCATGTAGCGCTTCCTTATCAACATCAAACACTACAAATAATCATAGCCTCTCAGCACTGTACTGCTCCCACACAGGTCTTGTGAAGTGCTGTTAAGGTAAAAAGTGCAGAGTAAAAGATTAGTTCCAAATCAAAGTCCAGTATCTGAGGATTAGAAAAATGTAAAACAATAAATCTTTTGATGAGGGATTCTCAAGAAATTGCATTTTGAAGATTTTCACTCAACAAACAGGGATTTTGAGATCTTTGCAAAAGCACAGTACAGTATTGCAAATTCTGGAATCAAAGGACATTTAAAACATACAAATTTATGTTTTAAGGGCCACTTTGTTACACACCTCCTGAAGCCTATCTACCACATCAGTACCAATCACGGACAGTTTTTTTTTAAAATTATTATTATTTTTTCTTCTTCTTCTTTGCTTCTTTTTCTGGGGTGCACGGTGGCAAAGCCACCGGACCCGGACCAGACCAACATCACATGATCTCTCTGGGTGGAGTCTGCATGTTCTCCCCGTGTTACCGTGGGTTCTCTCCGGGTTCTCCGGCTTCCTCCCACCGTCCAAAGACGTTAGGTTAGATGTTAGGTAAAATTGGTGACTCTAAATTGGCCCTAGTGAATGAATGTGAGCGTGAACTGTCTGTAATGTCTATGTCTCTGTGTTGGCCCTGTAACAAGTTGGCCACTGTCCAGGGTGTACCCCGCCCGCGACCCCGAAAGGGACCAAGCGGTAGAAAATGGATGGATTATTTTTTCTTTGATAGTAATAAGGTGAATAGGGTGAAGTAATAGCTGAAGTAATTGGATATCAATAGCAAAGAATGCCATCAAAATGATTTCCAGCGTATGATATAATGTATGTATTTGCATGTCATTGCACACTGTCGCCCCCTGTTGACTACTGTAGATATGGCTTGTTTTTGCAATTAGACAAAACAATTTACCTCTGAGCAGCGGCGCCACAGGCTTCACCCCTTCCTCTCCAAAACACAATGGAGAGGCAGAGGATGCATTAAGTAAGCAATGAGAACAATGCATTAGACCAGAATGAGACAAAGGCATGATGGGAAGCTAGAGGATGTACATTATATTTTTATACTCAACACAAACAAAAAAACAAGACAGGACATTTGTTAATCAGTCAACCACCATTAGTACTGTAAAAAATTGTATTTGTGTGAATTCTGGTTATTGTTATTACCAACCATTACTGTCCATGTTTACTGGGCTGACCACACGACAACCACATGATACAATCTAATGCACAGTTTTAATTTAAACACATCAATACTAAAAAACAAACCACATTATACTGGCTACATTGTTTTCTACATGATTAAGGTTGAAGGTTGACTACATAGGAAAATGATTGAATAATATTGAACTTGTAGGTGAGTAATATATTCAAATTTAGATGGTTAACGTTTTAAAGATAGGAACAATCTGAATATAGCTTGTCGTTTTTTGTTTTAAAAAAAAGACAAAAATTGGAAACTTTCACATAAAGGTAGAAGTTGATATTTCTACACTTTTGTCTGATAATTAAACCTGACTATTGTTATCGTTTACTCTTTTTTAGATTTTAGATTTCCACCCCAATACCCCAATTACAAAAAATACATAAATAAATTGCAAAAAAACAAAAAGTACACACATTCTTCAATATCTATTTTAATTATACACATATACAAAAAAGCACATTACCATATGTTTTTGCATCTACATACTGTGAGACTAGAAGGTCCAAGCTTTAAAATTATATAATTGAATAATACTTCATAATTGAGATAGGAAATGCAACACAAGATGTCATCATAATCACAAAAATAACACTGAATAAAGTGAGTTTCATGTCCTCATCTTTGCTGTACTGTGTGGAGAGAGTGGCCCATTGAACTCTGGATGCCATGAGGTGAGGCGGGTGTTTGTCTGTATTTAAAAAGTGTAACACAAGTGTCGTGAGTTCGAAACCCAGCGCCGACGGTTTGCTGCATGTCCTCCCCTCGCTCTCATCCCCATTTTACACTGAGCTGTCCTGTCTAATAAAGCATACAGGCCAAATAAAACCTTTGCATCATTGAAATTAATTGTACACATCAAACATTACAGCAGGAAGAGATACATACTTTAATTTTAATACTGTACTGGCAAAACTCAGTGGCTCCACCTACAGTGTTTGGTACAAGGTACAGGAAAAACAACTATTTCAAAAGTTCAGTATATATCAAAATGTTTTTAGAAATAAAATCAGCTAAATGAAAGAATATATCACATAACACACTTATACAGTAAACACTTCTACTTAGAATTATTTTTGAAGTTCTTTTTTCAAGCATTTGATCAACTGTTCAAACCAGTGTCTGCTTTTCTCTCATTTGAAAACTAAGGACGCAACTAACGATTATTTTAGCAGTCGACAAGTCAAACCATTCATTCTATTGTATATAGCGGCTGGAATATGGAATTTGGTGATGTTTGCTTCTTGATAGAGAATATTCAAATTTAGATATTTAAATATTCTTGGAAATCCATGTGTTTAGAGTCGTATAGTCCAGATAACGATTACGATTACTAAAATAACACTTTTTGTAGTCGCCTTGTCATGATAAGCCGATTAATCGTTACGGCCCTACTGAATATTTAAACATGTTTGAATTTATTGTTGTCAAATTTGCATGCTAGCTTCAAGTATTCTTTGGTTCCTTCCCTTGCACTTGCAGAAGCAGAATGGTGCCTTGCCTTTTGTTTATCGCACAACACTACAGACCAAGGTGACTTCCCTCATTGACTTGGCACACACACACACACACACACACACACATAAACAGACGACCTGCAGTCTGCTGTGTACACCTATCTTTGGCGTCGCGATTAAATCTATGACCGTTCACCGCCTTCTCACAGTGACCAGCGTTTTTAGTCCTCTGTTCAGTCTGGCCTCTCACCCTCTTGTCCAAGCCCCGCCTCTCCATGCGGTTGCATAACGCATAAACGCTGCATTCATTCACCCACAACAACTGCTGATCCCATATCTGACCGATAATAGCTGCAAAAAATTGCCCCCGATACTAATCTACATCTATTACTTACAGTTTTAGTAAGTGCAGCTCAAGCCAAAGTTCCTAACACATGGTCACATTTAGCGCTCCCACCAGACGCCCCCTACGAAGTATTTTCTTACATTTTGCTAATGTCCCTAGAGATATCAGACCCGTAGTTCATTTACGGGTTATCCTTACCAAATGTAATCCATATACATACGGTATATTCATATATTTTCATCTGGATGACTTCAGGTTGAACTTGGCTCTAGAATACTTGCGTGTGCTTCAAAAAATTAAAATTTATCTTCGTTTCTCACAGCACGTTGTTTTCACATATGGTTTTAATCGCAGGACCGGACATGAGACTTGAGGACTCAAAAGATGTATAGATTTTACATAACCAGACTTCACTTTTTAAATAATAATATATACATATAGAACCAAAAAAATCACAAAAAACAGACCTGAAGGCACTTTGTCAAACATAAACGTTCCAGATTAGGTCCAAATGTCCTTTTATATTGCATTTAACAAATGTCCATTATCATGTAAACCAGTCCTTGATTATAATGTAAACCATCTTTCTTGCAACCAGAAGTATGTTTCAAAGGTATTTATTTACTGTGTTCATGGCAGGAGACACATAGTTCTGACGTCTAGTTGGACGGCAATATCAAAAAACAATCTGCAGTGCTTTGTTAATCTCAGTTTAATCATTTCTGTACAGTCAGACAGAAAAGTACACTAAAATCAAGATAATGGTGGGTCACTTGCCTGACCAGCCATTCCCAACACGTTTTGGCAAACTACTTATCAAAACTGTGTGTGGGTCTGGGGTTCGACCGCTGCGTTTCAATTTCTAGGGCGGAGTTTAGAGCAGAGACAGAACCAATCACAATAAACCCAGAAGTGACGGAAAAAACGCGACACGCTTAACCGGATATTACGTAGCCCATGTTAGCAAGGCGTGTTCCGCGTTATCCGTCCCCGAACGCAGAAAATGTCTCCTGAATCGCAATGACGCCCTTCGTATAACCGCATCTAACGCACGTTCATCACGGCGAGTAGAGCGGACTTTCCTGATTTCCTGAAACCGAAGCGAGAGAAGAAGTAAACACTCGGTCACGAGCTGGGTCCGCCATCTTGAATGTTTTGGAACGGGGGTGAAGAGCTACTTCCGTATCACAGTGTGACGCGTTAAAACCTCCGACTGGGATTGGATAGGTAAATGGATGACCGACGACTTCATTGGCTCTGACTCGGGTTCCAGACCCATATGCATTCGAACAGAATGTGGGCGGGGCTGGCGGGTCAGGCAAGTGGGTTACTACATAACTCGGGTTTACATTGAAGTTGAAGTATTTCACAATATATTGATTTCCTATACATAGTCAAAAGGAATTCATTAGTGATGTGAAGTGCCGTGTATATAAGATTTTTCTAAATTTGATCCAGATGAAGCTAACATGACCCTTCATCTGGGGTTCCTTAGTCTTTTTGATGTAATTCCTACTCTAAATCGGCCTAGCGTGATATTTGAATGGGATGACCAAACATCCCTATTTACAGTATCTGGGACAGTCTCCGTGTCCCATGTACCAACAGGTTTGTCCCAGTTTTAAACAGTGCATGTCCCGTAGTCTCAATTTTTGACCAATTTGATAACCAATAACAGTAGAGGAGATCATCGTCATTTGTTTAGCCAAAATAGATAACACAATAAAAAAAAAGTTACAAAATGTACCCAAATAAAATGCACCCAAATCTCAGAAGTCAGTCATGAAAGAGGAGTGATTGAGCCATGAATGTACCAAGTGCATATTAATGTACTTTATTACCCTCTCTTTTCTCAGTTTTATTATTACCCCTCCACCCTCTGAAGTGTCCCTTATAGCCATAGAAACACATCGTGCCTCCTCACACTCTGCATCTGCTGCATCACCACCAAACCAGACATAAAACACCAGTGCTCTGTTCCTCCATAATTCATAATTGTGTCATATAAACCAATGCACGTGTCTGCTGTGGGTTTGGATGTCTGTTCAGAGGTGAGCAGACTGCATTTATGAGCCAGGCCTTGAGCTCCAGAAAGCATTTTGCTATTTTTAGAAGATTCAATGAGCCTAGGAAGAAACCATTTTTTTTAGTAGCTGTGATGCTCATTTTAGAAGACCTTTTCACATCACATTAACATTGTTGTGCCTATGAATCATTGTGTTTACTATCTCCCGTGCAAAACAAATATAATAACAGGCACAATAAAACATGTATACGCTTTAGGTCTGTTTTGGTTCATCATGTTCTTGGGTTGTTTTAGACTCATATTGTACAGGTCAGGGAGTACCAAGACTATATGAGATGTTGCAATCCTAGCATACTTGTGATATTGCATTCTAGTAGTCACAATAACTGAGACTCGGGTCCTGGCAGACAATAACAAAGCACATTTCAGTATCTCCTATTTCTATGCACCATTTCACCCCCTAAAATAACATTAACTATTATACGTTTGTGATGAGGAAATAAGGGAAGAGACCAGTGGGCGTCTTTTCCCAATTTGAGTCATTTTATATTTAGCCTGACTATGTTTTCATTATTTAAAACAGAAACTGTGAAAAAGCCTTAGTTTGCCGTTCATTTAAGTTGAACAGAGTTTGCCAAGAAACTTTTGTGCTTATTTTTTTAGATAAAGACACCTTGATGTAATCACAAACACAAATCAGACATTATGTAGAATGTCTAAAAAAGCCAGGAAAAGTAGGAAATTATTAATATTGTCTACTTTTCCTAGGCTTTCTAGAAAATGCCCAAATGTATTTAGGCAAAGTATAGAGTCTATATGTTTTCTGGCCATTCCTTACATCAGATTTAAATTATTTTACAGAACTTTCTTCCTTCCATATGATAATATCTTGATTGTCTTTCACAAAACACAAAATAAGGTGAGTGTCACAGCCCCATATTAAATGTAGTAGATGCATATTAGATGTAGTTTGTCAATGTAGCACCTGCCATAGTAAGAAACCAACGTTTGTGTGCTTGAAAGGCAAATTCAGTACTGGCTCAAATTGGGGAATCACACAAAGAAAGCAGAACACTTTCAATGTTTTCAATGTTGCGTTGTTGTTTTTTTAATGCAGATTGGTTATAGCGGGCTCCCAAGTACCAAGCATTCTGACAGACGGAGACAGATTACTGGATTACATAGAAAGTATTTAGTCCTACTCCTTAGGTAATACATTGTGTTGTACTCTTACAAAATTAGTTATAATATTGAGATGTGGAGAAGCTGTGATTACTTTATGATGCTGTTAACATTGTTCCCCTTAACATGACAAATGACACTTTTATTCCCTCATCAATCACCTTAACCAAATACACCCATGGGAGAGTCAACTTCATAAGACAATACATTGCCTAACATGTATAACATGTAATTTCTCACAATATTAAATTACTCAAACAGTCAAAAGTCCCATTGGACACTTATCAGTATGACTTTTATGGTCCATTAAGCTTCCATTGCAGTTACATAGTAACCATATCTTCCTCCTTGGTCAGACATCATGGTGTTGAGTACAGAGTCTAAATCTGCTGCAGTGTTAAGTAATCAATCATCTCCTGAGCCACTGAATGTGTCATACTCATGATCTGATCCTTCTCATCCCAGGGGTCATGACCTTTTTGAGTGTGACAGTGAGACATATTCATAGCTTACAGTGGCTGATAACATTATGTCATTTTGTTTTTGTTTTGCATATAGTTATTTTTAGCACTGCATTGACTGGAGCACTAAAATAAATGAAATGACAGCCCACTTTGAGGTTCTGGAAGTACATTTCCCAAAACCATCAGCTTTTCTGAAAAAAGCTGTTTTAAAGCTGTGCTGGTAACAAACAAAAAAAATGGTGCATGTGAATACTGTGAATAAAAAGGGTTTGTGAGAGCTAGGAATTACTTAGAAAGGTTTAAATATCTGCTTCCCGATGTCACTGTTAAAATTTGGTACCCCAGCTTTAAAAGTTTGAAAGTGTGCTGCATTTAGTTTAAAATCTGTTATATTCCACTGCGTCCAGGCTTTGTAGTGGGCAGACTGTTGGGCCCCATTGGACCTTAGACTATAAGTGGACCTAGCTACAGTAAGTCACTAGCCACCGCATTACCATTGTCAGTGAGCCTGGGTGCGAGTCTGACTCCCATTCACTTTCTATTGAAACTGCTGCTTGGTTGAGTGGATAGCACATATGCCTGCTGTGTGGGGTAGACAGCAGCGAGTTCGTGTCTGGCTCTTGACAATTTGCTGCTTGTCATTTCCCAGTCTCATTCCAATTCCTGTACGGTCCTGTCAAATAGAAACACGTTTTGCTGTCAGATTGACATTTAGGGCTTAATATGGTCTACATGATCGTGTTTTTTATTTTTTGTTTTATTTTGTCCTTGTAAATTAAGATAATAATAACTGACCAAACAGGTGCCTTCTTTTCCCAAGGTCAACTCCAGGGCACCACCTCGCTCCTGATTGGCTCTGTGGTTGCCATAAAACACGCACTCGGATGTTCAAACATGGATCTCAGCTCGACATTAGCCATTCAAACTGCAGGCTCCAATTGGCTGGAGCCAAAGTATAGCGACCATACATCCAGTTCTATATACACTACATACATGCATTAGATGAATTCATTTTTTGTTTGTTTTATAACTTAAAATATTGCCTGTAAATGTATTTGTGATGCATTTTATATTTGCTTTTTATTTGCTTCTTGGAAAGGTACATTTAAAAGTAACTCATTACTCGCTACTGCCCTGGAAAACTAACACATGAAGTTACTGCTCTACTCTTTGTTAAGAGTACTCCAACGCGTTGGAGTACTCTTAATTAACATTACTAGTAAGTAAGTAAGTAAGTAAGTAAGTACATTTTATTTATATAGCACCTTTCACAGACAGAGGTCACAAAGTGCTTCACAAAACACAGAATAAAACAATAAAAACACAAAAAACTTACAGTGAACAATACATATACAACAATATACAGTAAAATCAGTCCCTAAAACAAATGCAATTAAAAGGCTTGACTAAATAAAAAGGTTTTAAGCTGACCCTTAAAAGCAGTAACTGAGTCCAGTGACCGTAGGGAGAACGGAAGATCGTTCCAGAGTCTGGGGGCAACAGCCTGGAAGGATCGGTCTCCTTTGGTCCGAAAACGGGTGCGAGGAACCAGCAACAGTTTCTGGTCCAAGGACCTTAGTGAGCGAGAGGGAGCGTACGGTTTTATCAGATCGCTGATGTACAGAGGGACCTGACCATTTAAAGCTCTAAAAGTTAAAACAAGAATTTTAAACTGTATCCGGTAGGAGACCGGCAGCCAGTGAAGGGCTTTGAGAACGGGTGAAATGTGGGCCCTTCTATTTGTGCGGGTCAAGATCCTCGCTGCAGAGTTCTGGACCAGCTGCAGACGAGAGAGTTCCTTCTTGTTAAAACAGGAAAACAAGCTATTACAATAGTCTAAACGTGAAGACACAAATGCATGAATTATAACTTCCAGGTCATTTTGAGACACCATTTTCCTGAGCTTAGAGATTTTCCTCAACTGAAAGAAACATTTCCTCGTCAACAGCTTGGAGTGGTGCTCTAAAGACATGTCTTTGTCAAAGACAACACCCAAGTTTCTAAGACTTGGTTTAGCAGTCTGGCCTAAAACACCCAAGTACTGGTTTATCCCTGGAATGGCATCATCAGGGGCAATAATCAGAGTTTCTGTTTTGTCAGCATTTAGCTGCAAGGAGTTTTGAGTCAGCCATTGTTTAATTTGCACTAAACAACTGACCAAGGAGTTCAGCTTCTGGATCTCAGAAGGTTTAAAAGAGCAATAGAGCTGAATATGGTCAGCGAACAGGTGATAGGACACATCACTAAACTCTTTAATGATCATTCCCAGGGGAATTATATAAAGCAGAAATAAGACGGGACCCAAGACGGAGCCCTGAGGAACTCCACACAACAGATCAGCTGAATCAGACATTATTTGGTTTGCAGCAACACTAAAGCTCCGACCGGATAAATATGAGGAAAACCAATGAAGAACTGACCCCGACAGTCCAATCAGGTCCCTCAGTCTGTTCAACAGGATATGATGGTCGACAGTGTCAAAGGCTGCAGACAGATCCAACAGAACTAGAACAGTGCATTTTCCAGAATCAGCAGACATCATAATGTCACTGGACACTTTTAGCAATGCGGTTTCCGTAGAATGATGTTTGCGGAAACCAGATTGAAAAGAGTCGTGAATGTTTGACTGATCAAGGAAATCTGACAATTGTTCAGAGACCACCTTCTCTAGGATCTCGGACATGAACGGTCTGAAACTTTTGGGGTCTGTCGGGTCCAAGTTTGTTTTTTTCAGTAAAGGCTCAACTATGGCATGTTTAAATGGACCAGGAAACACACCAGTAGAAAGAGAGAGATTTACCATTTTGGTCCCCCAGGGGCCAATAACATCAAACACTTTGAGGAAGAGCCTGCAGGGAAGGGCATCTGATGTACAAGAGGAGGGTTTCATCTTGGTCACCAGAGCTGAGATGTCTTCTGGAGTGACAGGCTTAAAAGAAGACCAGTTTTGGGAAACAGGCTCCACAGAAACAGGTTTATCAGACAATGGGAGTGGGATTTGGTCTTTGATCATCTTGATCTTATTGATAAAGAACCTGAGGAATTCATTGCTGTCAGCTTTGCAGGAAACAGGAGTAACTGTGGCTGAAGGACAAACAATAGAATTTATAGTGTCAAACAACACTTTGGGGTTTTTCTTGTTGGATGTTATTAGCTGGCGGAAGTAATCAGATCTGGAACTTTCCATCATTTCATTGTAAGATGATACAAGATCTCTGAGGTGTAACCTATGGACCTCAAGACTGGAGGTTTTCCACAGACGCTCAGTTTTCCGACATAGTCTCTTTAGGTTTAGGATATCTTCATTTATCCAAGGACAAGCTTTTTTCTGTGATGACACAGTGGATTTTACAGGTGCCACCTGATCTAAAATGGATAAACATTGGCTGTTAAAGGAATTAATTAAACTGTCCACATCAAGACAATTCATAAACAAATGAGGATCAAATACAGCAGAAAATTGGACGGCTGTATTTGCAGTGATAATGCGCCTCTGAGACCTGATGTGTGAGGGCACCGGCTCAGGAGAAAAGTTCAATTCAAATAAAACACATCTATGATCGCTCATATGGACATCCTCCACACAGAGGTTACAACACTCAGGCCAAGTGAAAACACCAGGTCTAAAGTGTGTCCCTTTTGGTGGGTGGGACCTGAAACATGCTGCTCAAAGTTAAATGTTTCAGTCAAGGTTAAAAGATCCTTTGCAGGGCATGATGAGTCATCGACCCAAATGTTAAAATCCCCAAGAATTAAAACATTTTCCAGCTTTATAATACTGTATAACTACTTGCCAGCAATCCCTTTGTTTGCCGAACACAGTAACATAATGGTTAAAATATCAAATAAACAAGCAAAGTAAATGCGTTTGACTGAATTATATTTATCTTTTATGTTGACGGATACAATAAGCATGTGTAGGCGTGTCCTCAAGCAATGAAAAACAGCACTAAAGCAACATTAGGGGATTGGCAGCGACGCACAACAACAGAACGCACTTGTTTTAGCCCTGTAGTTTATTTATTCCAAACTCACTGCTGTTAGCCTACATTTACTCCTGAGCAACAAAATAGTGGTTATAACTCGGGTGTGTGGGTGTGCACACTGCGCATGCTCACAACATGCCGAGTGTTTGATGCTGTGGCTCTCTCTCTATTCTGCAGCTGGAAAACAATCCTGGCTCTGGGATTGCACTGACCTAACCAAAACTTACACGTTACTGATTTGAAAAAGTAACTAATATTAGATTATATGGGTGCACAAAACTAATGCGTTTACGTCCCTTGTTACTCTAAAAAAGTAATTCAACGTGTTACCAGCTGACGCATTACCCCCAACTCTGGTCATTTGTAAGCAATTGTAGGAAATGCAGTGTTCAAAAATGTGCATGATTTATGCACTAATGTTTCAATTAGAAGAAACAACATCATGACATGATTATGATCAACGCCTCAAAAAGTAGATTTTGCAATATGCAAAATGTCACCTTTTAAACAAATGATGAGCTGAGAACAAGGACAGCTTTAGTTATAACGATGCAAATGTTTGTAACCCACATCCTTCATCCAATCTGTGTGGTTAGTAATGTCATTTTAAGCTCTATATTGTCCTGATCAAGCAATAGCCTACAATCTAAAAATAGCAGTCTTGGTGGAAAGGCTCAAATTGCAGCCATCCATGTACAATATAGCTCCTGAATTTTAAATTGCAGAGCAGTTCAGGGCTGTAGGTCTGAATGTGACCTGGGATTATCTCAGTCCAACATTCAAAATCAGAGCAGCAGGATGAGCTGAACATGCCACTGCATCCGTGCCTTCTGTCTTACTGTGGATGGTTGTCATTTGATTTATCATACAATGTCATGCTGTGTGGTTCACTGTTAGAGTTGTAAAAAATCATATGCTTTGTCCCTAAGTATGTGTGAAAGAGATATTTAGTCCCAGCTTAAGTCTAGTAGGATTCTCCAATGATTTAAAAAAAAGGAGAAAAGAATGATTGAACTTTACCAAATGTACCAATCCCAATGCAAATGTTATTGAAAATTTTAATCCGAAACCTCTTGTAAAATAATACATATTTAAAGGTGACATACTTTGCCAAATCAACTTCAACAAGCTTTGAAGTTATGTTAGATTTGGTGTTTCCTTGTCATTAATTTACTCAAAGTTGTATTATGATTGATTCCTGCATGTTTGAGTTATTCTGTGTCCTACAACTGAGGCTCGAGTGCTCAGAAAATTCTTGTTTTCATCTACCCCCTATCCCCGCCCACATCGCTGCAGTTGTAATTATTTGACTTTATCGATCCACTGCTTGTTCTGGTGAAATGTCAGTGTGAAGAGGCCTTATTAGTTCTACAGTTTTAAACAGTAGTAGTGTAGTGTAGTGCAGTTTATTATAAACAAAATGTAAAATGATGATCTACTTGTTATAGTTTGATGCTTATTATCTGGATTATAGTCTCCTTTATGCTTCAATTAACAATTTCCATATGTAAATAGATTGAGGCCATCGTTTTGAGGGCATATATCAAACCCAAGTGTTGATGCTAACGTTGGACTTATGTAACAGTTCATAGATGTCCCTGGAGCCGCGATAAGAAGACTGGTCAATGTAAAGAGTCCTGTTTTCATTTGCGTCACAGGCTGGATGATGAATGGCACTGGTCTGGTCTGTGTATGGGGCTCACAGCAGGTAAATGCTGGACTTTATGTGGGCCTCTGGGTGTTTATGACTGATGTACAGACTGTGTGTGGGGAATCTGCCTCAGGGCACACAATTGATTACATAATATTATATATATATATATATATATATATATATATATATATATATATATATATATATATATATATATATATATTATATATATATATTACATAATAAAGCCACACATAATCCAAATTTGCATTTGATTTGGATTAATTTGAATGATTCAAACAAATACAAGATATTGTTTAGAATCATGAGGTCCCTGTGACAGATTTATGTGTTCTTGGAGAACATTTAAACATCTGTCAAAATATTATCAGCAATAGTAATTCACTTTTAGAGGTGTTTTATTCATCCTGAAATGTTCCACTGTACGTTATTAAACTTAACCATTTCCATGGAGACAAGCAGGCACCACCAGGCCAAGTTACAAGTCACACCCTGTAATTGAATGAATGCAAGACACTATAATGCCATACTGTGGAGCATTCCAAGCAAAGCTAGGAAATCTCCATGGAGACAAGTAGTTAGGGTGCCCCCTCCTCTTGGAAGGTATGACACGACACTTGAAATATAAATATATTGCAAACAAAAGCAAATCATTTTTAAATATACTGGTTTTCATGTTTTTCTTTTGTTTGCTCCGTAATTTTCTACTTTAGTTGTACGATCGGGACACGCGCTGGAATCGCTTAATTCAACTTGTTTCGACTTTGTTCGGCTGGAAGTGTTTTTCGTTGTGTCGTCGTGATGTGCGCTAGCTCTGAGCTAGCCCCCCCCGGCCCCACCGCGCTCCTCGGCCACAGCCGCCGTATGGATCGGCGCCGGTGCGTGTATACAAAGGAGGAACTCATGAAACTGCGGAAAACCATCGTCTTACCCGGAGATCGTCACGTTATCCCGGCGGACATCCTAATTTTTCCCCTCCATCCCTTGTTGGGAAATGGGAGGTTTTGTCTATAGGAGTTTTTGTTTATAAGAGTTCTTCTATTGAGTGTTTTTTTAAACTTCCTATATTCTGTGATCTGTCCTTTTCCTCTGTATCTACTGCGTTGTATCAATGAAATTTCCCCATGTGTGGACAATAAAGGATTATCTTATCTTATCTTATCTTAATGGCTCCTCCAGACTGGACTGTACAGTAAATACACTTGACGACAGTGTTTATCTTCACCATTGACCCTGAAATGGATATACAAGCGTTCCTGCATCTCCTAAACAGCACCCCCGTATCCAAATATACTACAGTATATTACTATTAATAATCTTGTGTCACTATGTTCCCGGTGCTTGTTATGCCAAGCACATCTTCTCGGTGCAGGGGCTTCATTGTCCAGTGCACACATGTGGTATTTGGGCTATTCTTTACCCTGAAAATGAGCTGCAAAGAGAGAGAGAGAGAAAGACCCCAACTTACAAAGGGACGCTGAGCAGGAACCAAGAGCGGCAGACTTCATATGCATTTGAATGAGGGGGACACAGGGCAGGTCTTTGAAAGGAAAAATGTCTGGCCAACACCATTAATATTCTGTTCATGTCCTACTCAGATCTCTAAGGCACAGTTTGAAGCTCTGTCTACTTAAAAAAAAATCTAACTCAAAGCACAACTGCAAAGGCGCACTGAAAGATTCTATTCACACTTGTTGTCAATGTTGTTTTTGTGCAAAACACCCTCTATTCTCCTCTTTCAATATTCATCCACATTTGCCCCAGTGTTTGTGATTTAGTCAGGGTTGAAATGGTGATTTTACTTTACTTTTATTTTAATTTTAAAGTATCAGATCCACTGGCCACAGGTTGGCGCTGCCTCAGGTTAATACTGTTGTTGCGTCCAGGGCAAAACCCTTAACCCGCCTCGCCCCCAGTGTCTGCATACAGCGGTGTAAGAATGTGTGTGTGAATGGGTGAGAGTTTCCTTTATGTAAAGAGCTTTGGGTAGAAAAGATAGAAAAGTGCTATGTGAATGGGACTATTTAGTGCACAGGATTGTGATCGCTGAATCGCTGAATTTTCAAAATGCCTAACCAATGCATTATAAGATGCTTCATACTAACTTAGTATTCATTAAACGTATTCTGAGAGATTAATGTTTTTACCAGAAGTGACACCGCATTTTATGGGGTTGTTCCACTTCTCTTTTGCATCCCTTTTCCCTCACATTGTTTTAGTAAGGCAAGGCAAGTTTATTTGAAGAGCATGATTTTTACACTAGGCAATTAGAACATGCATTCAAATCACAAAACAGATGTAGTGCAAATAAAATCCTTTCAGTCATATGCACAGCTAAACTACCGTAAATCTTTTTTAGCCTGGATATGAACATTGTCAGAGTAGAAGGCTGTCTCACATGTTCAGGAAGACTGTTCCGGATTTTAACTGCATAAAACTGAAACAGCTGTTTTACAGTTCGTTTGGAGAGGCCAGTGAGCAAGTCGTTACAGTAGTCTAATCTACTGGAGACAAACGCATGGATAAGTCTCTCCAAGTCAGGTTTAGACACTATAGTTTTGTTTTTGGCAATGTTTTTTAGATGGTAAAAAGCTGCTATTGTTATTAATTTGACATTTTTAATTGATTTGAATGCATTTTTCCTGCTGTGTGAAGCACTTTGAATTGCCTTGTGTATGAAATGTGCTCTACAAATAAACTTGCCTTGCCTTGACGTGGCTGTTAGAGTTCAAGTCTGAGTCCATTATTACCCCCAGATTTCTAACTTGATTTGTAGGTTCTAGAGCGAGACTCTTGAGGTGACACTAACACTTTCTCTTTGTTTCTGTTGGCCACAGAAATAGAAAACACGAAAAAACCCGTAGCATTAAGTCAGGTCGAGGCATGTAATTCTAAATCCTATATTTTTTAAGTCCCTTCGTCCTGAATTTGCGTCGTGGTTTTCATAGTCTTGAATAATTCACAGCTTTAGTGCCCCGCTTCCCTGAAATGAAGCCTGCGTAAATTCAGCCTGGAAGACCTAACTCCATCCATCTACATCAAGGCCTCCATGGAAGGACCCCTCTCCCAGCGCCATCATCGCACTCAAGCGGGCGCCCGCCTGTCCGTCTGTGAGAGTCAGATCCCTCCTTCACCATGGACTCTCCCAGGTTTCTGCGCTTATCCCAAAGAGGTTATGCAGTTTTTCCTGGCCAAAGAAGGAGGGTGAAAGGTCAGGGGGCGTCGCATCATGGCCCCGCACCTGCTCCTCATCCCCAATCAACGCTCCCAGTGACTCCTCCCTGCTCCCAATCAGCACCAGGCGGTCGCATTTAAGCCTTCAGGCAGATGGCTCCGCCGCTCAAACCGTACTGCGACCCACCACCTCCCCAGCTCCTCCTCTACATTCCCCTCATCCTCTACCTTCTCTTCACATCTACCACCACCAGTCTCCAGGCTCCGGGGGGAGACATCTAATACAAATAGATCATGGAGTGCCCATGATTGCAACGTCTTCCGCCCGGGTCTGAGCGGCAAATAACTCTCGAATAAAGCTTGCTAAACAGTCCATTCTCGTGGTCTCTTTGTCTCTCCAGGGTGAAATAGATTTAGAACTTAATCTTATCTGCACTGGGCTTGGTAGTATAAATCACGCCACTCATTCGGCAGCAATAAACTATAATTGGAGTTACCACTGCAAAAGCGATTTATTGGTTTTGATTTATTGGTGCTTCTGTCTCTCGGTGCTGTAAAGGTGCACGACACACAATCAGTTCCTGGTGTAGGTTTCACCACCTACTTGTCTCAATGGAGATGTTATTGCTGTGCCTGGAATGTTTCAGAGTATGGCATTAAATGTATCTAGCTCCATGAAGACAAGCAAGCGATGCTCACAGTAAAGAATGCAAGTTTTTCAAGCATTAAAAACACTTCATAAATAAATGCAAGAAAGATAGGTTTAATGCTATTCAGTGGAACATTCCTGGTACAACAACATCTCCATGGAGACATGTAGGGTTGTACGGCCCACCAGAAATGTTACACATTGCACTCGAAATACTGTACTTTTAATTGTTGTTAAAATGTGCAGGAATTCATGAAAACTACACTGATCTGTGAAGTATTTTGCATCAGTTTCACCAAATCTGTTAAATTAGGAGTCGGCATAAATATTTGCAAACTCGCTCATGCATGTTCCGTGTAGAAATGGTTAGACCAACCTTATTGTAGAATTATGTTAGCGAGGCTATTTCTCGACACATAATAGAATAGTCCAGCTCATTGTCTTTGCACCAGATTAGTCAAAAGTATTAGGCCTGCGTTACGAAGCAAAACTAAACTTCAAGTGCCAAATACATTTTGAAGAGGTTTTGGATGAATACTGACATTTGTTTTGTGCTTATGGTATTAAGGAAACGGCAGATTAAATGTGGGGAATTGGGTTGGTGTGAAACCACAATAAGCTGCAAACAGGTTCATGTTGTGTGTAATCATATTAGCCTCTGACACAAAGCTTAGAAAGGGTGAAAGAAAGTTGACCCCTATTTACTTGAGGTTTATGCTCCTGCTCCATTTACAGCAGGTAAAGACTAATGTAATTACAAACAAAATCTTAAATATTCATTCTTCATTCATTAATAATTCACAAACTAAAACACATTTTAGCTTCATAAAATAAAAAAAAATGTAATTTTAAACAATACAGTATTGTCAGAATAGTTGTGGTTCTTATTGTTATAAAAAGAGGACTTAGTACATTGCATATTTGTTTATTAAGGCCAAACCTGTCGTGTGGATCCTGGTAAGTTTAGTAATAAGACAAAACTGTATTCATCCCATCGCCCTGAGAGTGAAATCAATCATAGTAAAAATATATCATCTGAAATTGGGGAAGGAGCAATTGGGTTTCATAAATTAATAAATGTTTTTCTAAATTTAGCTTACTCAAAGTTGTATTTTGATTAATTGATTCATGCATGTTTGAGTATGACTGTATTGTCCTTCAATGGAGGCCCGGGTGCTCAAAAAATTCTCTGTTGATTGTTGTCATTATTTGAAAAATCACAAGCCTGAGTTGTACAGGTAGAGTTCTAAAATATTACGCAGCCAGTTTTCAAAGTTAAAAACAACTTGACAATTCAGTGCTTACTAATGAAATGCCACTGAGCAGAAACTACGGCATCAGTTCTGAGGTTTTGAACAGGAAGTCAATGGACCTGTTTTAGACATTTTAGATCAAGATTGCAGTTTCCAATGAAAAAAATGTAAAATCTACTTGTCTACCGGTAATCTAACTGTACAGAAGTATTTGATAGTTATCCCTGCTTTACTTTGACACACCTCGCTCACAGTATTGGCTTGTGTACTGATATACAGATGAGAACAAATTCCAGTGTTACATACGGTGCCCTTCAGCCTCTCTCTGGGGAGTAAGAGCGATGCGATCGGCTGGACCTATTACACTTCTGTTTTGAGTTCAAATGCTGGCGATTGCTTTGTCAACATGGAGACAGTTAGTATCTTAGTTTTGGAGCCTGTCTGATAAAATAGCTGCTGTGGTGACATCAGTGTAGGGGTCAGTGAGATGTGAAGATAAAATGTAGTAAGGTGACTTTAAGGATTGATGCATTATTTGTTTCTATGGGAGACAATTTCACATTTATAGGACTTCACACTTCCACACCATGACACATCAACACACTGTAACCTTAATAATGAACGGTTAAGAGCAGCCAACAACCTTTATCCTGGAATTTTAGTGTTTGTGGGTTGGTATGAATGAAAACTTAGACCTACCGGTATTTATCTTTAACAGAGGAGGACGGAAGTGGCTACTGGAGGGCAGGTGGATGAACCAAGAGAATAGAGGATGTTCAGGGTCAGAATCATCAGGGCCTTATTTGCTGATCTCTCTCAATAGATCTTTCTTAAGCATTTTTTAAAAAACATTTGTGCTATTCCCAAAACATCCCACAAGACAGATCACTAAAACACTTTCAATAAAACTAGAGTAGAGCATTTGCAGCAGCTTTTGGTCTTTGCTACACTTTAATTGCGACACACAAGTCCAGGCCCACTGAAAATTCTGAGGTGACACTTAAAATAGTTCGGCATCCTCACTGTAGATTCCATTTTTAAAGAAAGTTTGTTTTTTTGTTTTCCTAAAAGCTACTGTTTTGTTTTGGCCATAAATGGTGGGATTTTTTGCTCCAATTGAGGACCGGGCAATGCTCTTCTTCATCATCCTGTAGGACTCACCAGTGCCTGCATGATTTATAAAAAAGATAGAACTGGCACTGAAAATATATGCTGCTAATGTTGACTAGCTTTGCTTTGCTAAGCATGTCAGTTCAACATATAAATTCCCATCACTGGAGATACAGCACAGAAACTATAATTTTCTATTAATCAGCATTTGCCTCCTTGTTTTCACCCAAGTCTGGTTTCTCTCTTGCAACGCCACAGTGCATATGCTCCTCCTAAAGCAGACCTGACCCTGAACCCCTCTGAGAGATAGACCCTCACACGAGTCGTTTTGGACCTGTCAAATGGTCCAGTACAGGCCATGACAATGGAAACACAGCGCTTCCGATGGAAAAGGGGCTAGTGTGCACCTTTTTTTCTCATGTAATTCTCCATTCTCCATGTAATTTCCTCACTACTTTCAGAATATGATTTATTGTCCCAGAGTGTAATTTGTTTTGGGCTGGAGTACAAACAGCTGCAACTCAACACAACTATACAACCCTGCATAGGACTGACATACAAACAGTGACAGTAATGTCATTGTGGTCTCTAAGGAAACTAGAAGATTTGTATATAGTATAGTAAGTATATCCTAATGAAAGTCCTGAATTTAAGCAACACAAATCTTTATATCCAAAGTTCTCAGCGCTCTGTGAAGCTTCTTACTGTGCATTGGACGGGGCAGATCTGTGTCATTGCTGGAAAATGCATACATACATTCCGGATTTCTGGCAATTTTTCATGCTTGGGTTTGGCCACTGATGGTGGGAAACCTTTTTTAAAGTAGACCAACAAAGTAAAGGAATGCAAAGAGTTAAGCAATTGCCTGACCATGCACAGCTGCGGAGACTCAATGGTCAGTCCAGTCTACTGTATACTGTATAAGGAACACCATTAGCCCAAGGACAACAAAGCAGATCTAAATGGAGACAGGAACATGAGGAAATAACATGCATCCCACCATAAGTAAGATAGCTTAGTAATCAGTGGTAGTGATCATTATCTCCAAAAACATCAAAACGCTAATTACGCAAAGACTGACTGGTTATGCAACTTTAAATAAATATAGCTCTCTCTTTTTTTGTCTTAGATGTCCGTAATTTGAACAAAGAGAGAATATTAGCATGCTAGCCAATGTTTAACAATTATTGATCCTCCCTATACTTTTTAAAGTTTACATGGGTTAAACCGCTCTCTCTCTCTCTCTCTCTCTCTCTCTCTCTCTCTCTCTCTCTCTCTCTCTCTCTCTCTCTCTCTCTCTCTCTCTCTCTCTCTCGCTTACAGCGGTTAGTTATACAGGCATTGTTTTTACCTTTATCTCACCCAAAAATAAGAACATTGTGTTCTCCAAGTGACAAGTTTGTTATCGGGCAGCCACCATACAGTACATGCAGACAGTCTGGGGACTGGAGAGGCCCCGCCACTCCCTGGATCAGATACTGTCAGGTCCATCCATGTGCAAATAGAGAAGCTTTTGTTTTTTTGAATTCTTTATTTTTGAATTCTTTATTTTCTTTTAAGAGAGATCAGCAAATAAGGCCCAGACGATTCTCTCTGATCCTAAACATCCTCTATTCTCTTGGTTTCTCCACCTGCCCTTCGGTGGCCACTTCCGTCCTCCTCTGTTAAAGATAAATACCAGTAGGTCTAAGTTTTCATTCATACCAACCCACAAGCGCTATAAAGAACAATCACAACAATAATTTAAAACAACACCACACACAATAAAACCAAACCATAAAGCACTTCTCTCCACATCAAGTGTAGTCATCTGGATACTGTTTTGAATGAAGTAGAACTGCTTGGCCTTTCTTGATTGTTCCACACTCAAGCACATGTAACTAAGTATATAAGAAACCTACACACACGGATCCTTACCTGTTCTTTGGCTCTAAGCACTCACTACAGCACAAGCTGGGAGTGATCAGAACACTACGGAGCCCAAGAGGTGCCCACCAGCTCAGAAGGCAAGAGGAAAGAGGAAAAACATGTCCGAAATGCTCTCTCAGCCTGTGGGTACCCGCTTGGGCTCTAAACAAAGTTAAAATAGCCACACACAAAAAGGGAAACAGAACCAAGCAGGAGTGGTGTCTCTATCCTTTATGTGTCTGGACTATCAAAGGATTTTTAGGCAGCACAACATTCCAGTTTGCTTTAAGACAGAAACTGGTACATCCAGTTTACATAAGAACGAGATGCCCGCACAAAATCAGAGCAGTCTAGTGTATTCAATCCTATGCAGTGTGGAAAATGGTAAATAATGCTACATAGGTGAGCCCAAACAGTCTCTGCACAAAAGGCTGCATCAGCAGAGAAGACACGTAGATTTGTAACTGCAGAGCGCCGTGCATCTTCATATGAAAGCCACAAATCACACGTTTGAAGACAAGGGGGTGAAGATTATAAGCAGGGAGAAGAGTTGGTTTGAAAAAGGAGTTAAGGAGGTTATCTTTGTTAAAAAAAAAATAAAAAAAAATGATAAACAGAAATGGTGGTTTAAGGTTAAATTTACTGGTGGCATGCAACAGCGTTTTGACCCCTTGGTTAACAAAAAGAACAGGCCAGTCATATGTTAATCGGGTACTCATCAGTGATGAGGGATCTGCAGTCTGCAAACAATCATATTGTTTTGGCCCATTACAGGGCTGACAGGGCAACACATGAGATTTGTTTCAGGTGAAACTAAAACAAACTACAGTGTAAACAAATAGATTAATAAGACATGCTATTGGAAACTCCGCCCTGAGGGCTGGGTTTACGGAGCTCAGAGAAGCATAACATCTGAATTCTCAGATCAGGTGCGCAGCTTGAGAATGACTATCAGATGAAAGTTGAAATGTCTTCATTTTCATAAGTGTCCAGATGACTACAACTGGGGCGATTACACGACTCACTTTTCGTCACAATAAATGTGCATTTTTTTATATTTCGATGCACACAGGATTCTTCTGAATTAAAATCAAAGTCACGTTCTTACTGTGCGGTTTTGTTCCCATAATAAGCTTGTACAGGAGCACCTGTGCCAAATGTCCCCTGCAATTACCTGCTTACCATCATTAAACTGCTCACTGATGCATAACATTTGCCTCACTTCTCCTTCTGTTCCTAAGGGAAACCTATAGAGAGTTAGACCATGTGTTTTCCCCCATGAGAGAGACATTTATCCATCTGCAATGTACAATAGGCTAATGCTTACATAACAGGTGCTAATATTCAACCTGTTGAGGCTATTTTCACCCATCCTTGCCTAGTGTCTTTTAGTTGTAATTTTCCAAATTAAAAATGAGTATTAATGGAGTATACTTTTTCCAAAATACATGTGTTATACACCCTTTAAAAGGAATTCTAGTTTCACCTGATGTGCATTGAAGCAATTTACTTGGTGCACAGACAAAGCAAATGTATTTATGATATAAATGAAATATTAATGTATTTGATATTAAAAAAAATAAAAGTTGAATTGAAACGGCTCTGGCAAAGACACACTTCATAGTAGACAGTCCAAATTCACAGTTATTGCCCAACTGGTCAAAAAAAGCTGTGAAATTTTAGAGCTTCAGGTGCAAGTATATTGGAATTATGCATATTGTAATATTTGAGTGCTTATAATTGTGTAATTGTGTGCAAATGTACCAAAAAGTTCCAATTGCAATAAAGACAAACACATTTCCCCTCCAGGTGGTAAAATGACTAATTAGCATATGCTTAAGCTGCCCCATTGTGCACAGCTTCCCCTGCGCCCCCCGGAGGCTTTACCTGGGAGTCTGACACATCTTTGAGAAGCTTAGAGGCTGCACTTTATGACTCGAGTGCTGTTTTATGTCAAATCATAACACTTTGGATGGATTCAGCAGAAGAAAGCTAATGGGCGAGTTAGCTTCAGAGTGAGCTTTGCAAGGTTCACAATACAAAGGTGAGAAATGGATAAGAATAGACTGATTTTGAGGAGAAGTAGGAGAACACAGAGATACCAATGAACCCAGTCTTACCGCATGTTGTAGGAAATCAAATTTTATCATCAATTGTTTATGTTTTAACTATTCAAATTCACATTTTAGGAGTTTTTTTGGAAACAGGGAGTACTTGAGTGAAAATATGTTTGTATTTTCTTGAAATCTTGATTTTTGGGGACAAAACTTGACCAATCAACCCATGACTGAACAAACATATCCTGAATGACGGAAAGTAAATTATTTTAAAATGTTTACCCTGTATTGCTATTTTGGATTGCACGGTGGCATGCAGTTAATGCAATATATGTTTTTTGACATATAAAATAAGTTTCCAAAACTGTATAGCATGTCTCTGTAGCTTCAAAAATATGTTCTCTATTGGATTGAACGGAGGCAGAACCTCAAACAGGTTAAACTATATTATACACTAATACATTGTATAGCATTGTAATACTGGAAAACCCAATTTCTTTATTTGTATTTTTTTTAATTAAAATAATTAAAATAAATCTTGAGCCCTCTAGTTATTACCACAGCAATGACTAATATTACATTTCTTCTTCTTCGTCTTCTTCACCATAAATCTTTGTGGAAGCATTTATCCATATTTGTGAGACCAAAGCCTCTGCAGTTGTGTCATTATTCATACTTAACATTACCATCCAAGCCCTTGGACACTTCTCTTTGAACTTTACAGTATGAGTGTGGACACCTGTTGTACCCATGTGTCTGGAAATGATAAGAGCTTTTGTTGCCCTTAATCGCCTCATCACCCCCTGTAGCGTGAGACGTGTTTCTTTTGCTCTTTTTGGCTTCTGTCTGTTGAAGTTATTTAGACTGTCCTGGTTTATCACAAGAGGAATCTTTGTGGGTAGTGAAAAGAATTCCCTTCCTTGTATGGCGACAGACGTGTCCTTCATCTGCAGCTGTTAGTGGCGACATACAGTATATATCATACAGTAGATCTTCTAACTCATACCATTTTGACTGAGTGAGACATTTTACCATCTGTTTCAATATCACTGAGAACAACTCCTCCCTTTTTTAATTAATTCTAGGTAATCCCAGCCAGTACACACCATGTTATGTGACTACGATCCACTTGGCCATTGTTTGCAGCATCTAAGGCAGCCATCTTGGTTTAATCTAATCTTTTGTGAGGCTGTGGGTCCATGTTCTTCATGAATGCTTCCTCATATCATATCGACATGTACAGTACAAACCATGCATGGAAACTATGTACATAATGCACTCAACTGCTTATAGCACAATATCAAGTTTAGCTGACCTGCTTTATTTACTAACTGTTTGATGACATTCTGGAAAGCTATTTGTGAATGTGAAATAATAGAAATCAGTTTAATGTTTAACGAGACTTTGATAACGAGCTTAATATTCTGTTAGATTAGTAGATGCGTAACGTCATTGTGGACTGTAGGAGAGGCTAAACAAGATCTTTAATACATAACCTAAATCAAACATACACACCTTTTCAACCTAATAGTGAACATTGACCATTAGACGTGGACAGTATATCAAAAATAAGGTAATATCATGAATGTTGTTTTGAAGCTAGGCAAATGTCGAGTATATCATTAATAGTAAAACAAAAAAAATGCTACAAAAAGACTTTGAAATGAGGGTATAATGTGATATTTCTGCACATTTGTCTGGTAATTAAACCCAATATTAATACATATGAAGACATGATTTAACACATTTCTGTTGGATTGTCTCAATATTGTCTGACTGTCGGGATAATCTAGAGATCTTCTTTTTCATGAATCTTGCACACACCAACACCTTTACGTTCGACCGATCTCAAATCTCTGTCAACTCGTCATTAAAACATCCTCAGTGAGTTGTCTGCGTCCACCTGCCACCACATTTGTACAGCCTCAAAAGAGCTCTTCTATCCAACAGGTGGTAACGTGTGATACATGAGGCCCCACAGGTCTGGGAGAAATCCTACTCCCCTGGGTAACGTTAGCCAGCATACCAGACGAGCAGCAAGGGAGCAAGGGCGCACAAACAACCCCGGCCTCTGTACGACTGTAAAGCTGTGTTAGCCAGAACCTCACATATGCATTTCCAAGTGATGAAATAACGGCCTTTCGAGAATTGAAACTTTTCCCATTTAAGACAAGCACTTTGGTATTGATGGTTCATGAAAAGGGGATGCAGCTAAGAATGTTGGAACTGTTATTTGTGTTTAATATAGTATTTTAGCTGCAGCACACACATGCTGGACACTGGAATGATTGACTTTAAGTGTTACGTCCTGTCCTTTTTAGACTTAGTACAGGACAGTAGTATTTGTTCAATTAGGGATATTATCATTTAGTAAATTTGTTATTTTTAAAGAGGTGTTTTATTTAGTCATTTAAAACATGGAAGCAGGAACTAGACTAAATGGGACTTTCTTTTTCTCTGGATGCCTTTATCAAATTTGTATTTTCAGTTTTACCCGATTAGTTTCTCTCTGATCCTGTTTTGTTTATTTTCATTTAAGAAAAAAAGAAAGGAAAAAATAGAAAAGTGTGTAAAAAAAGAATAAAAGAAAAAAAAGAAAAAAGATAATATATCAGTAAATATAGTAAGTATTTTTTTGTCAACAGAAACAACTCTATGTTTGCTTTTCGTTTGTTTGATCAAAGCCCAGACTTGAACTCAAAACCTGGATTGTTGTATAAATTGAAGTAGCTTGAGAGCTGAAAGACGAAACATGAGGCTGGAGAAGTTTATCTACAAACTGAACAAGAGTGAAACCATAAAAATGACTTTCTACTTTGCAGTCCAACTAAAAAAATGTTTTGTAGTAGGAAATACCTTCTCTCAAATGCAGTGGCGTAACAGTACTGCACAATTCACTTTCAGTACTTTTGCTTTTGTACTCTATCAGTAAAGAGGTGCTCTGTGTGTTCCAAAATCTCATGAGGTAAAATCTGTAGCAAGAAGAGAAGGCTAATTGAGCGATCTGGGACACTGGAATCATAGAGCCGATGAAGGGCTGGATAGGTGACTCCACTGACTGTTTGTATTTATTCAAGCGAAAGTTTCGGAGGGGAAAAAAAAGAAAGTAGCGTGTGAGAAAAAGCCGACGGGACAAAGGGCTCAAGGAGAAGTCGAAATGAGCAATCAGCAGCCGGCGAACAAAGAAAAGCCCGGGACTGGTCAGGTCTGGCACACTCTCACTGAGCAAACCGCCAGTGCGATAGCCCCATTCAATAGAGCCATTCTTCTTATCAGCCGGCCCAGTGCAAAGCTCCTGTAGGTGACCTAGATAAAAGGCGGGCTGGACAACATGGCGGGGCGGCAGCTAATTGGTGAAAGCCCACTCGCTATCATCAAACCCCTTTATTATCAGTAGAAACGTGTTTGCTCGTAGACATATGCAAAAGGAGATAGCAAGTGGTAAAATACAGAGCAGGATCAATACAGTATTATATCATATGCAGTAGCAGTACCGTGTGGTTTGTCTGTTCCACAAGCGAACACATGCAGGAGATTCACCAAAATGTATTTTTACACATTTGCTCATCTTTGCAGAGGCACAAGCAGGCAAATATCTCAACATGATACATAAATGAATATGAGTAACATCCTGTATTGTACAAGTAACATCCTGTGCTGTAAAGAAGGATCGTCTTTACTTTCCGTGGAAATGTAGAGAATTCACACCCCCCAAAAAAAGCTGAACTTTGATCGTTGTGCCATTCAAAGTCTTTTTGTTGGCTGTATTACTGTATTGTTCGGTAACGTTGCAGCCGAAGAGAGGAAAGCTTTAAATGACGTGGTCCGCTCAGCTTTAAAAAAAACTTTGAACTGTGACTTTTAAACCAAGCTCTTCAAATTGTTCCCGGCGACACTGCACTTACCGCAGTCATCGAGCTTCTTCCCTTGGGACGAAGATTTTGCGCCAACAAATGCAAGCCATCTCGTCATGCGAAAAGCTGTATATTTTTAGCAGCGTATTTTTTGTTAGCTTGCTTATTTCACAGTGTCAAAATGTTTCTTGGTAGTTTTTATTTTTAGGAATTTATTTTCTGTTGGAAAGACTATTCTTAAGTTTTCTCTAAAAATGTCATGTTAAACCTTTAGTGGAACTATTGGGCTACTTTTCAATTCTAAAACATCAAGATTAAGATGTGTTTTAAAGATTGTATTTATTCATGTCAGCAACAACCTAACAAACAGCAACTTTACATAAGTAATGAATAACAAACATTTTCACTTATAAAGAATTTACAGTAGACAACAAACAAACAAACAAACAAACAAACAAACACTGCCGTTTACTAAGAGAGACAGTTTGTAATTATCACGTGATCCAGGGTTGATCAGTTTTTGAATCTAAACATTATAGCGGCTGTTATTTTAATGAACAATTTGTTTTCTTCCTCAAAATTCTCTTTAATTGTGACGGTGAATATCATTGTGCAAATGGAGGTAGAAGAATGATTTTATATCCCAAATACATTTATTTAATTTATAAGGTTAAAAGCTCTCTTTTGAACTTGTCTGTGGCCTTAATGTGATGAGGGCGCTGTATAGCATCATAAATAATTAGAATCATTTAGACAGTAGTTAATGACAATGCCGGAGTTGTTTTGGGACCTGGGACACAGTGGAACTGAAATGACCATGAGATATATACGCTTACAAAAATAGGTTTTATGTTATTAAGTTTATATATGATTTAAAGAGCGTTAACATTGTTTTTTCTAAAATGTTTGAACATGGCGGTCAGATATACTGCTCAGTGCGGCAGTTCAATGTGATGTTGCAGTAAGAGTAAAAAAAGGGGAGGCTTGGTTCCATCCAACCCGGTGTAAGTCTAATAAAAGAATGAGCCCAGTGAGTAGGCTGGGGTAAACAGGCCACTACTACCACCACAGTGAACCTTGACCCCAGCATTCTCTCATACTTTGCTTGATGTTAATACACTGGAGACTCACATTTGCAGAGGACAGACCAAACATACAGCGCCACAGTGCACAGCCATGTTTGCCATCAGACGTGTGGGTTGGGGCCACAAAAGACCCTTCTCTTATAGAGCGGTCTATCCTCTGCTAGCATACTAACATCGCGTTACGGTATCCGGGTATGGGATTTGCAAAGGATGTAAAAATCTTAACATCTGTAAATATCCGGCATTGGCCACAAGAGTAAGACAAATGTTGGATATTGGTAATGAATTGCCTGAATGTGTCTTGTTAGTTCTTGGAGTCCACAGTGAAGTGTCTGTGTTAAGTGCTGTTCACCTGGATTAGTCTGAGTCCATTAAAGTGAGCGCTTTGTCAGTGTCTGTGGACAGTAGAGCAAAGCAGCTCACTGTTTATCACACACTCACTGATTGGCCGTTGTGTTGGCTCTGTCAAGCTCTACTTCACAAAATACTATCAGCCATTTCATTACACATGATTTCTTTGTATATTTTCAAAACGTTATAATTATTCAACTTTAATATATTAAGGTTCAAGGTCATATTGAGAGGTAATTTGACCAGACAGCTGTGTTCCTCCTCGTCCCCCCATGAGAAATTAAATAGAGTGCTTTGTAATTAAATTCCTGCTGGGATAATGTGTACATTCTACAGTATATTTTGATTTAATGTGTTCTTTGCCCTACAGTGTCATCTTTAGAGATTAGCTGTGGCACTGATATCCTGCTGGCCCAGTGTCAGTACAAACCAGGAACATTAAATCAGATTGAACTGACTTTTATACTTCGTCAAACCCATGGGAACAAAATGTGGAATAGTGTAAATCTGGACCATTGTCAGAGAGACATCTTAAGCAGTGAATTATTTACACTAAATAAGAACAATATGACCTCTGAGTTCACAGAGGAAATTAACCACTGAGATGTTTATGTGAGCCGTTCCTGTCGGGAGAATGAAAAATGCCTTTGGTGAAAGAAGACTTCCAGGGCACAATCTCTAAAATAACATATGTAGATTTGAGACAATTAAATCTTTGTGTCACCAGATGAATGATCATTGAAACCACATTCAAATCGATTGCTGGATCTTATATTCACAATGTACAAGACAAGAATGGAGCGGCATTTGACAAACCGTTGGCTGAATGTGAAGTCAAGTTGGCCTGAATAAGATCTACCACTGAGCCACACAACAGCATGTAGTAAGCCTCTGCTGTTGCCATAGTCGCCCAGGGGCTGATTGTCAAGAATGTGTCTGCACTTTTAACCTGTCTGTCCTAAAGTAAAGACACAAACGCAAGGAACGTCCAGCGGTGGCAATATGTGCAGGCTATCAATATTAACCGTTCTCTACCCACTCATTACTCATTTACGTTTGTCAATTAATGATGAGTAAAAATAATTTCAGCTAAGTGTAATAATCACTATGTGCTTAATAGATATTTGTGTACATGTTAAAGGAGACATATTATGTTTGTTTTTTTCATGCATAAGTAGATCATACTTTTTGTTCATTGTAAACCGATAAAACGGCTCAATATTAGAAACAGTTCCATTGACTTCCTGTCCAACTCTGTAGAAGCCCCGCCCTTTCATAGTGACATTTCACTGTAACAAGCTGCAGATTGTCGTTTACATGTTTATTTTGTTTAAATGGTGGCTACATGACATTTTAAAACCTGACATTCATCACTCAGATTCTTAAATTTGTCAAATACTCGTGACTAAGTACAGAAATGTGGGCGGAGATAGGGGGTAAGTTAAAACATGCAAAACATCATTCATTCATTTTCTGCGAGACAAAACAGAATAACTTAAACATGCAGAAATCAATCAGAATACAACTTTGAGTGGACGAAGGATGAGCAAACGCTGCTGTAACAGGGAAGTTTTGATGATGCGTATTATGTCACCTGGAGTGTGAGCCTGTTCACTGAAGGCCTGTGGTGTCCCCGCTCACACTCTGTCCTCTCTCCTCTCTCTCACAGCCATGGACATAGCTCCTGTCTGCCTCAGATATATCACTATTCTGACACGCTTCATTATGCAACCTGCTGGTGGGAGGGCGGGGGCAGGGGGAGGGGGCAGGGGGGAGGGGACAGGGGGGAGGGGGTCTATGGTACCAACTGTAAAAGGGACAGCTCCGATCTGGCTGCAGTGTTGCTCTAAAGATATCGTTAGTGTTTATTAGCGAGCAGTTCATGTGAAGTGGAGTGAGTGGAAACTGTTTTTGAATTGATTCTGCATTTGATGGTCTGCAGTGGGGTTCTTTGTCTTTGTCAAATAAAACAAACTGACATGGTGTTTGCTGGGTAATTTAGTATGATGTCATCAATTACAAACATCAGGTGAAATTGTAAACCTAAAAAGATTGCTGTTCTGGATAACATTTTTATAATTTTTAGCAAAAGTCTAAATATATCTATCTCTACTGCAATGAGCGGTCCGACCTGTCAGAGGCCCTTTAAGGCACTGCTCTGTTGCACAGGGAAGTACACTTAATGCATTGCTTCCCATCGTTACTATAACTACAATCAAACTCCCGGTAAGACAATTTCCTGGTGAAAGTGAACCTGATCTCCCCAGTTCTTCCATTAATAGTAATTGCTTTTACTAAGAAGTGCAGCAGTGTATTGATTATGGCTGATGTAGTGAGACGGACGTGATGCTGTGCCAGATTAAAAATAGCTGTTTCATTTTTGGATTTGGGTCTAGACTAGAGCAACACAAATCAATAGGATTACTTCTTTCAATCACTGAGTTTCAACATTGTGTTTATTTTTAAAGGTGCACGATGCTGCCATTTGCTCGTCGGCAGCTTTTTTCTTTTTAAGTTACTTTATGTACCTTTTAAATCAAAGTTGTTACCTATTTATGACCTTGGCAAATCAAACAAACAGGCATTATCACCATTTTGTGAAGACGGCGTAGACAAAACATGCTGATAATGTCAAGTACGAAGTAACGTCAAAGCTAATGTCTTCACACTTTGCCTCTATGAATGCGTTTGTTTTTTAATAAACATAACTTTACAGCATTTACAGCAGGTTGTGAATGCTAGATTTACGCCTGTCAGTAGTTATTAGAAACATAATGCTGACTCAATGGACTGAGAAGCATTTGTGAGAGAGGTGAGAAGCCGAGATGGCAACTTGTGACCGAAACGCAGCTGCAGCTTCGAAATCCTGGGCCGTTATTGTCAATTTCAGTTCGAATTTCAGGTTAATCAGAATGAAATATCAAGAGAGATTCTGTACAATGTTTGTAGAGAAGGTTTTACTGGCAGATTTGTGTTATGGTGACCTGCGGCTGACCTCATACAGTGCTGTAGTGGGTGTTTGCACGTGGCTGTAAACACGGTGACAGTACCAAGTTATAAATTCCACCTAGTCATTTAGCAAGCCTTTTCTAAAATGTTACATGCAGCTGTGTGGAAACAAGGAAAGGGAACACTAAGAATAAGCAACATAAAGAATAAAAATGTTGTAATAACGTATGCAAAAAAAACATACTTTTTACTGATTATATTGTTTTTTGACAGTATTTTCCACCACAACTTTCCCCCAAAGGTTGTAATAATAAAATGACAACACAAAAGCCAAAGTTATTTTTTCATAAAATATATTTATTACTACTAAAAAGTCCAAAACATCACATCGTGCTGGATGAGTTCAACTGGCATAAGTGACTGGCATAAGGCGTGTTTCCCATTCTTTCATTTGAGTTCATTACAATCTTAACGTAAAAACATACTGCAATTCTGAACCACTCTTGCATGTTTCGTAAGTGCTGACAGAGACCCTGTACAACCCGGACACACTTCACTCTTAGTTAACAATTCTCTGCAGGGGCTTTCTCCATTTTTACCCTTTTCTGTTGGCAGATTTTTCTCTTCCTTGGTTTTTATAGTTTAGCTTGTTAGTTGACCAGTTTAGCAGATGCGTGCTCATTTAAAGCATTAATAGGGCATCAGAATCATTCATTTTGATACTGAATTACTTAAGACTTAACTTAGCTAAATGTATAAAACAAAATGCATGAATGACATAATAATGACTAGCTGCAATTTCAATCGTCCCCCCCAAAAATAGTAGTTTGCGCCCATAGTAAGTAGCCAGGCCGTGCATCAGACTTAAAAACATAATCCACCTACACATCACATTTTAAACAACATGCTGTAACAAAAAGCAATAACTGTCCTGGCGGGAGCAGCTAGCACAGGCCGCTGTCCTCGTGTACTCTGTGAATCAATAAGAAGGTCAGCGCCTGTAGAGCTGCTACTACTACTGTGCTCTTACAGGGACGTTAGTGCGGAAAAGCCAGAGGGGGATTTTGGACTCATTTGGTCGTGATGGGGGTGGTCCGGCACATATTTACTAAGCCGCTGCCAATCCGTCGGTCAGATTACGCTCGGACTGGCAGCGGTGACAGGAGGGTGGAGTGTAAGAGCCCAAAATCATTTTTATCTGCACCTTGCACTTCACAGATGGCCCAATGTACGGTGGTCCCATTCCTCCGCACTAGGCTTGTGCCTTTTGCTCCCAGCCAGCTAACTAAGCACCATTTAAAATACAAAAGATGAGTTCTCTTGGCCTAAAACGTAAAGAATGACAAGCCCTTTTCAAATGGCTTTCAAAATTGGCACAAATTGTATAATCCAAAAATGGTTTAAAGTGATTTTTTAGATTTGTTTTGTTAAAGTAGTAGACAGCACACAAATACTGACCACTACTTAGCTAACGCCATCTGTTTATAGCATCCAGCGTATCTGCAAACTTGTTCTCTTTAATGTCGTCTTTGCAGTTGTATCATGACACTGCTCGATGGCTTGTGCGACTGTTCGGATTCTCTGGTTTGACATGATCAAAACAAACCTCTCCTTTTGGTTGGATTAAATGTCATAAGATACAAAAATGTCAAATAGTAGAAGAGGCAAACGATTATCACTTAAAGCTTGGATTATACTTGTAGCTATAGATGTCTCCGGTCATACAAGTTCTTTTGTGCTAGTGCTATTCAAACAGTGTTAACAGAGAGGCGGGGCATACAAATTGTTAAAATTGTATTGTTTTACTCCAAAATACAACAAAATATTGATACTGGAGCCATGGACGGAAATGTTGGTGAAAATTTTAATTCAATTCTTATCTCCCGCCTTTCTGTTAACAGTTTGTTTTCACCTAAAAGTGGGCGTGGTCGTAGCGCTAACCCAAACGTACCCGTATGACCGGAGACTTCCCGTGAACGCGTCAGGTATAACCCTACCTTACTCCTCCTTAGTATTTACTCTCAGTGCAAGAAATATTGGACGGGCGAGATGTGCTCACTGCAGGACAATTGTCAAAGGGCAAAGGGGGGAAGGGTGAGGGCACTGGGGCAGAAGGAGGGTCGTGGTGGGGGAGGGGCCGGGGCATTACTTGAAGGAAGCGCGAACGGCGCGGCCCTTGAGGGGCTGGGGGGGGCGGTAGTTGTCCACCATGCAGCACTCGGTCTCACCTTCGGCCGTGAACAGCAAGCTGCGGAATCGGGCCATCTGCGAAAACACAAGAAAGTTAGAACGACTCCTGTGTCACTCACTAAAACAACATGGGGCTTAAAGGAGGGAAGGTCTGCCCCTCCTCATCGGCATGGAAACGTTATTGCTTTGATTGGAACGTTCCACAGTATGAAAAGGAACTTAAATTACTGTATTATTCGGTTCTCTTGCTGTTCTTGAACTTTGCGTTGCTAAAGGTTCTTATTTTATCTACTATCTCCACGGAAACAAGCAGATGATGACGCGCGGCTAAATTATGGATAAGGTTTGTGGTAAGGTGAACCCACGGACAGAATGTATACATTTTCAAATACACCACCGGGAATTGTAAGATATAGATATGTTAAACAGGCTCTACTGATTTGTTTTCATGTGATATAATCTGTTTTGCCTCAGAGCAGAGACTTCAAATGAGACCGCAGTGTGCTGTCTGCATCTAAAAATAGAGCGCTTTATCCTCCGTGAACCAGGAAGTGGAACGCATGACCGTGTTGGCAAAACTCCACTCATCATGGTGAATAATTAGGATGCTAGAAATGCGTTTGGGCCGCCGAAAACTGTTTACTAGTTGTGTTTTTCCATCTTTTTAAGACACTACAAAGCAGGTACAGGGCCTTTAAATGCCGTACTGTGGAACTTTTCAAAGCAATAACATCTCGATGGAGGCAAACAGGTCCAGAAAAGTTACATAATTCACTTTTACAAGCACGTCATATGTTTATAGATCAGTTATAACACATTTGAGTACAATTGAATCTCCTATTTCTGTAAAAAGTTGAATTGGTTTCTTATAATGATGGACGCCACTAATGATAAATTAATATCACATTATTGCTTCCTGTTACATGTTTTATGCTTCTATAATTAACTTATTTATCACATCTTACGATCGGTGTGAAGGTTACGATTGCAACACCAGGTTTCAGTGAGATCATGAGCGTAGGAGGCGTTACAGAGAAATCAATCATCGTAATTTCGATGACGTAAATTCCAGCTTAAATGTGTGCCTGTTTAAAATATACGTTGCATTACCGTAGACTGTTCTTTACTAGGGAACTGCTTGATTAGACTCAGACTGGTTCATTGCTTAACCACTTTCACTTCCTACAGCCTCTGAAGTTCTGTGGTTGCACTGAACTTCTGAACTTCTTACTGTCACCACCCCAAGTGTATCATTGGGTAAATAAACGGTATAAGTTTTCATCTCAGTTGTATGGATAACTCAAACAATGATTTCATTCATCATGTTTGAGGTTAAGAGAGTGCTACCGGTCAGCGATCCGGCGCCGGCGTAAGCTAAAACCTCAATAGTCCCTGTGAGCGACCTTTACCTGCTCAGAGCTGACGCTGATTGGTTCCTTGCAGACGATCCAGGTGACGCTCTCCAGCAGAGGGGGCGTGGTCAGAGAGCCATCGTAGGTCCAGAAGTCCAGAGACTTGGGCAGGAGAGTGGCAGGGTCGAAGTCAGTGAAGGAGGTCTGCTTTCCCTGAAACAAGTTGCAATGGAAGGTGAGAGGAAAGCGCGCCATTGTCTGTAAATGTGGTTTAAAAGAAGGAGACGTACTTTGGCCTTGATGCTATTGAAGCAGTCAAGAACCTTCTGGAGATCTGGGTTGGCATTTCCAACCTGAAAGGACAAAAAATATGAGATTTTTTTGTGTTGTGTTGAGTGGAAAAGGTACCGCATGTAGGGCTAATAAACAATAATAATAATCTGGAAGAGCTACATTTCTTTTTTTTAACACAATCTAACGTCAGACTGACCTTCAGGAAAACCCCCACCACAGCGAGACCATCAGGTTTGCTCGCGGCATCCCCAAAACTGGGGTACTTGGTGTTCCAGTGCACCAGATGGAGCTACAGGGCAAAAAACAAACATATTTTTTTCAATACTGTTACATAATGAGCAAACATACTACCGATAAAGGACTCTTACCTCAGCAGGAAACTTGGTCCCAGCCACCGTGTGTTCAGAGCCCTTATCATCAGAGGCCCCCCAGTGGAAGTGAAACTGCTTCAGCCTGTAGACCCCCGAGATCGGCCCGTCGCGGAGAGCTGCAGAGTGAACGCACGGTCAGTCATTTCAGACCCGGAGTGACAAAAAGAGCGATCATCTACTGGCTTGCAATCCATTTCTTGTCGATATTTGGTTTGGAGGCCGACATATGAGAACACTTTACGTTACCAAGGAGATAAGACTTCTTCACTTGCACAAACACCATTCATATCACTAATGACACAACAAACCGATGTCCAGGTATTGTCAACCAATCTCAAATCTACTTCCAGTCTTACGCAATGTACCTATTTACGGAGGAGACACGTACGTACATTGTTGTAAGGACCTCTCTATTGTTCTGCTGTATTGGCTGTTGAAGTGTGGACGCTTTTAAATAGAACCGACATAGAGCAGAGTCCAGCACGTGGCATCACATGAGCGGTGACAAGACACGACAAAAGCACTATTTTAAACCCATATCCTGGAGAATAAGATGACACAGAACTAAGCATCCTCTTTTAACATAATCCTGGGATTACATAACCAGCATTGTAAATCACTGTTTTTAATTGCTATAAACACAGAGTGGAATTACAGCTTAAAAGAACACGAAGTCCTTTGTCATACGACCCTGAAGGATTGACATGGTACATTAATAGTTAACCGGGCTTGTGTGCCGTTTGCAATGTAACCTTCGTTTTTTACTCTTTTGACCCCGACGCGTTGGAGAAAAAGCTTTGTCGTGGGAAAGAAGTTTAAGGACAGGGGCCGCGTTACAAATGCAATTGCAATCGGGGGGCTTTGTTCAGTGCTCGCCCTCTGGATGGGAACAGCGAGTTCCTACAGTTTATAAAAAATGCATGGAAAAAAACATTCTCTGATATGAATAACAGCGATATACTGAAAGGAAGGGCGATATCCACAATTAAAATACTCTTTTGAATGATCTGGATGTTCAGACGATCTTTTAACAGTGCATCGAGAATGTGCTTATGTAAATGTCTTTGTCCAGGTTCAAGTCTAGCACAAAAGGGGAACGTACCGTACGTAAAATTAACCTCAAAAGTGAAGAAATGTCACTTAATAGAATACATTTGACTTTCAATCATTTCTTTTTGGTGTAATTTTAATTAAATTTAATTATAGACGACATACTTGATATTATAAATGTACAATATTATTATTTTTTCTATATATTTCCCACCCAAATGCACACATCATTTAAGATCAAAGAGAGGTAGGACACTTTATGCAACATTTATATTTAAGATGCAGGTGTTTTGTAGCTGCAGCCCAGTCATGACCAGTCTCTTTGTGTTGGGAATCCATACGCTCTCACTGCAAATATGCTCATTTGCACAAAGCATTTCTTGGGACAGAGAACGCTTCTTCCAATTAATCCACACTGACAATGGAATGTAACAATTAGTGCAGTAAAAAAGGGCGACTTACTAGAGCTGTCTTTGTCGTCTGCAAAGGTCACTTGGAAGGAATGTCCGTTGTTGAGGATGTCCATGCAGGTGGAGGGGTCGTACTTGATGTTGAGGGGCTTCAGGCCGGAGTCGTACGCCGCGGCCCCGGGCACGATGTCAATGGGAGACTGCCGTGGTCCATCGGCGATCGGAAAGTTCTTGCACCATTTTTCTGGCCCTGCAAGATTTGCAACATCAATTATGAATTTCAAAGTGCGAATGCAACGGGATTGTGCCAATTACACCCTCTCCACATTATTTATCATTATGTCCTCACCGTTATCTGCCGCGTATCCCCAAGACATGGTCACTACTTCGAGGGTCTAATGAGAGTATGGAATCCCGGTGACGTGCGCGCTCCTCTTACGCAAAGGCAGGCAGTGTCCTCCACCTGACAGCTGCACCGCTTATATAGGGCCCCCCCTGTCCCCATCCGTGCGTGTCTGCGTGCGTGTCTGCGTGCGTGTCTGCGTGCGTGTCTGCGTGCGTGTCTGCGTGCGTGTCTGCGTGCGTGTCTGCGTGCGTGTCTGCGTGCGTGCTGTTGTCGGATGCGCGCGGTGGCTGCTGCTGGGACGGGAGGAGTTCACATTGTGAGCTGGGACGGGGCCCCTGCTCCTGCTCCTGATGGATCCATGGATCTCCCCGTCTCCTCTTGACACTCCCGACACGCTTTACCCGGTGATGACAGTGACACGACGGACCGCAGTGGCGTTAGGAGGAGGAGAGCGGACAACCGGGGCAAAGAGCGCGTCTGGCGTTGATTTCCCCCGAGCGGAGTTAATCAATAGTGAGTGTTTTAGCTGAAGGACGCGCCAGTCCACATCAGGATCCGCGTGTGACGGAATGCGTCAAAGCTGCAGTGAGAGCAAAACGACGCGCGGAACCCGAAAGCGCCAAGTCGAATTATTGTCCACGCCATATTTTCTCACGTCCTAAAATAAGATAGATGACATTGTAGGTTAGAAAAGGCACCGCGTTCCCTTGGTTACGCAGGGGCCAATAGTGACATTCTGCTGACACCTACTGTTATTTAATTGACATTGCAACCAACATTTTTCACATGATTAATTCATACCAACCATTACTATTCTAAAAGGCATATAACGCAATGTAGTTTAATTATCTGTTTTTTCTCCCTTCAAATAAAGGCACAACGAAACTCGAGTTCTAGTGACTGTCTCTAGTTTGAAATAGGCTTTACACTGTAAAACCTTTCTCAAAGTTGGCAAATCATATGACACGCATCATGAGATTGAGGTTATACTTTGAGTGGACTGAATGTGCTGATGAATAGTGATGGCCCTCAGGCAAAGTAGAATAGTGGAGTGTCCATGATGGTTGTTTATAGAATGACTGATTAGATTAGATTAGATTAGATTAGATTAGATTAATGTATTTGTTTGTGGTTGTAATTGTAAAAAAAAAAAAAAATCATTAAATCTAAGCCAAGTACAATAAATGCATGATTTAATTGTCTCAAGCATTAGGACCAAAACAGTAATGTAGCTTATACTTGTTTTTGGGAAGGAGTAGAATTAAGCAACATTCTGGTCATACTCCTTAAATAGAAGTTCAGTCGTTTAATTTATAAAATAGTAAGAGATGATGTATTACCTTGACACATTTCAATGGTAACTTTGAAACATGTCAATTTGTTATTTGACAATACATTTTGTACAAGAACAAAAATCTCCTTTTTATAATCCTCATATTTCATATATTCTGTATTCCGTTACTCCATAAATCGATATAGGCTACATGCGCTTTTAAGTGGGTTCTATGCACTGAAACTTGCCTCTCAATATACAAATAAAATTGTATACAACATAACATAATAAAATATCGTACAATAAAGCATGGAAGCATAAGAGCATAATAATAATAATATTATCATAATCATAATCATATTAATAATAATCTATTTTTCTAGTTATATGTCTACAAATGTGACTTCCTGCACTGATTACCTTTTTTATGGCAAAATTATCTCAATAATAGTAAATAAAAGAAAACTTATGTTTTGTTGAACTCTGCATCCACAGAACCATAGATACACAGTACATGTTTCTGCTGCCCTCTAGTGGCCACAGCTGTTTCGCGCTGGAAACAAGTCGCGCGAAAATGACGTAGTTCAGAAGGGACGAACGTATTCACAGCCTCACGTGAAAAAATCAACAACAACTTAAGAAGGTACTTTATCCCTTTTTATCTGACATACAGCGCATGAAAAGCGTACGGTGCTCTTTGTGCTTAAAGCAAGAAGGTTTACGCTGCGGAATTAAACTAAATCAACAATATTTATGGTGATTTGAGTTCGTGCGCATGTGTTTTAAATGCTAGCTAACACAAACTACATGGGTCTAAAACATTCTCTATTTTAGATTATATTTCTTTTGATTAAAGATACTGATATTTATGAAGTGAAGCTCGTTGGTGTGAAAATTGTATTACTCTACCATAGGGCTGCAACTAATAATCATCATCATTATCATCATTATCATTAGCTTTATTTCGAACACTTACTTTATTTGGTCCATAGAAAAAAAAATAAAAGACAGCACATGGACAAACAGTACAACAAGACAATAGGTACATGATATTCTGTAGAGGCTCAGGCGCCAGTGAGTCCACTTACTGGAAAAGATAATCCTGTTTGTAGAGTCATTTATCATTTTGGTGATCGATTAGTCCAGCCGTTATTCTTCTAATTAATCGATTACTTGTTCAGAAAGCGAAATGTTACGATGAGCTTCATGCGACTCATAAAACATCTTCACTCACACACAGCATGTTTTGGAGTCTGTCTGTAGTCCAGATAACGATTATTGAATTACTAAATTATTTGACAATTATCTCAATAATCAATTAACACAAGTATATTCATCCATGGGTTCTAGCTTCAGCTCTGTAATTGTAGTTTCAACCTCCTCATGATTAGATTGTGTTAAAACAAACCTCAGATTGAAGTCTATCTTGAGTATCAGAGCTTCACGCAGATAAATAAAACACAAATGATTTTCAAAATGATTTATTATTTTCTTTTTCTACAGGAAAGATGGGAAAGAATAAACAAAAAGGCAAAAAACAGCCAAACGTTTTCCAAGTGGCAAACAAACATTTGAAGGTGAAGAACAAAGCCAAACCGGTCAAGACCTCATTAAAACACGTACGTTTCTCGATTGCAGAAGAGATTTTGTGTGTGTGCAACTCCTGAGGTCTCAATTTCTATTTATCTTACAGATCAATACACTTAAGAAAGAGAAGGTGGAGGTTCTCAATCAGAAGTTCACAGAAGTTCAGAGGGATGTGAAAAGTGTGTCAAAATCAGTTGCTGCTCAGCCCAAGAAAAGCACTCAGGTCAAATACAAAAGTTGGACAGATTGCTGTTAAAAACTACATGTAATAATTTGACGCATTCTTTATTGTTCTTTCAGGTCAGAGAGGCCCCAAAAGAGCCTGTGAATGTGGACAGCGCAGCGCAACTCTTCTCTCAGCTTTAACGGGCCAAACACAGACTCTTATTGACTCTTTTTATCACTGCTATTATGGATTTTCAACTGCTGTTCAGACGTCGAGCAAAAAGAGGCAATTACAAGAAAACGGCTCAACTGGAAGTCATTCCCGACAACCATTTCACACCACAACGTTTAGAGTGCAATGAGAGCCTCTGGATTCAGTGCGAATCAAAATTAACATGTCAAAAGCCTTTTTAACGTAAAGTGTAATCTGTAATCTATATATATATATATATATTCAGGAGGCTGAGCAGCCCGTCCAATGTGCTAGTGTGTATGTGTATATATATATATATATATATATATATATATATATATATATATACACTAGCACATTGGACGGGCTGCTCAGCTTCCTGAATTATGGGGCCATTTGGAATTTGATATTTGAGTCCCTGTTTCAAGAGGCATGATGAGCCTTTATTCTGAACTGTTGTTGTTGTTGTTGAATTGCTAATAAAATGATAAAGGTTCCCACCTGCCCAGACTTAATATCCTTAAAGTGATATATCCTCATTCTCCATGGAGATTGATTGGTGCAGCTCCTCCAGGTCAAATATGAGTCAGGTATGTGGAAATAAATGTCATTGTTCGATGAATTTATTTATCAACGATTTTCTTTGCAATAAAAACCTTTTTTTTTTTTTTTTTTAATCATGCTTTGTTCCTATATTTAGTATAATTTCCTGATTAGACTTACTAATCCTCAGGGAGAAATTCTATTGATACATGCAATTCCTAGAGCAAAATAAATTAAAACTTTTTTTTTTTGAAGAGCTATATAAAAAGGTTAAAAATAATAATTTGAGGATTAAAACAATATGATAAATATTTAGTATAGTGTCTTTAATATATCTCTGCAAATGCTCCTCCTTATTTCCTGTTTGTGATGGAAAGCCTTTTAGATGGGAGCAAATGCAGTTGTAAATAAATCAGACTGATTACCCAGTGACCCCCATTGTGGTCGTCTACAGTATGTCCACAAGATGTCGCAAATTTGGCAATACATAAACAACAATCAACAGACTAGTGACCAACGTATTGACAAGATAATTGACAGAGGAGTAGTGAATTGGAACACGGGATTTAGAGAGCCTCTGACCTGCTGACGCTGTTATATTCCTGTGGTGCTGAAATGGACAGCTCCGTACTCCGCGTTCAGCACCGGAGCTAAGGACAGCTCACCACGAGACATTTAGGCCGGTGCGACTCTTGGAGACTTTTAACTGATATCTCCTTTCTTTTTCAGTAATTTTTACATTACTTTACATCCTAACTCCATAGTTTTTCTTCTTTATCTTTCACGAGGTGGAAGTGAGGACCTGGAGGAGCTATATTACAGTTTTTGTTTGTCTTTTATGATGATGATGATGATGATGATGATGATGATGATGATGATGATGTTGTGGTGGTGTTTGTGGTTTTTCCTCAAAAACGGTTTGCCTTTGAGTATTTTCTTTTTCATCCTCACTGAATTTGCTTCTGTTTGTCTTTGTCATTTTTTGTTTTGTTTTGATTTTACTCTATATGTCACGTTTTTAACTTAGAATGATAAAACATCTAGTGGGAGTAATCCCATTGTCCATAACACTGTCCAATTTAAACTTCAAAAACATACATAAAATAAAGATATTTGTAAAAACTTGAACTCCAAACGTATTCATATTTAAATTTGGATGGATGCATAGTATATTTGTATTATTATTATTATTATTATTATTATTATCATTATCATTATCATCATTATTATTATGACAAATTTGTGATTTAGTTTTATTTATTTTTTACTGTAGATTTAGTTTTCTTCCATACTCATCACCTTTTTTAATAACCAATTCAAGTTACGTGCTGTGACCCCTTTATTTTACATTTTATTGCGTGTTTGAAGCCAAATAATCTGCGCATTCTCGAGCCCAGTCCAATCCCCGCAGACACCCAAACACACGCGCGTTATTGAGTATGCGCAGGCACATTTACGCTCCAACGGGCTAAAGGGCAGTGACACCGAGAACGGACGCGTCCCTTCAAAATAAAGTCATCTGTGGATTTCAATGCAACTCACGAGACCTTCAAGTCATTCAACACGTCAAAAAGACAAGGAGAAAATCACATACGATTGAAAGACACGTCTCAAAACGCATTACTCGTGCCCGTACTGTATGTTATCAACACATTTGACGAAGTACCGGAAGTTGTAAAGCATTATTCCGGGCAGCTTTACTATCGATTAACCCAGCAGAGAGCGATGTGACTCGGCCCGTCCGGTGCTGCTGCGTCCGTTCACTCTCCAGAACCGATGGATCCGGTTGGATGTTAAACCACCACGCGTGTACGCCGCCGGGCTCTGGACCGTTTCTGCCAGAGCATGATCCGATCCGTCCTCTTCTCTCAGGTAGGATCGTTTAGCCTTTTGCCATCGCTGTGAGTGATGCTAAATGATGTAGCCTTCTCCTCCTCCTCTTCCTCTCCTCCTCAGCAGCAGCAGCAGCAGCAGCGGCAGCAGCAGCGGCGGCCGCACCTTAGCCCTGCTCTGTGATCACATCCAGCCACTGCTCTGGAAATGATGATAACGATCCTAGTCATGTAAAGATGAATAATGAGCGTAACAATGAGAGGAGCAGGACTAAGCATAGGACTTCTGTCTTATGGCTGTGTGCAATGATTTACCAGGCTCAGTTAGAGGCGGGAAGTAGATTGAAACATGTATAATATCACTATTGATGTTTTGGAAATATGCAAATAATTAGAATATCGACTATTTTGTCTATAATTATATCTATTATTTCAAAATGACCTCATAGAGACAGAAATATCTCGTGTTATCTCCCAAACCAGGGTGTGTGATATTACTGCTATTTTGTGGTTAAATGTATGGTCCATTCACGTTTTATAAGCACATTTATAATACTTCAAACTGATTGCTACAAAAGAGTAAATGTAAAAATGTTTTTAATTTTAAGGCATTTACTATTGTACTTTAATCATGTGTTTTTTTTAATTGGAGATTGTGACAGACATGTACAATTTTTTATGAAGGCAAAAATGTCACTGGACAAATACCTTCAGAATGATTGACTCTGTAATAATTTTTAACTGTATCTAGATCTTTATTACCAGCTTTTACATCAGAATAAACTGGGATTAATGATCTATTATTCTATCCTGGAAATTAAAAATATTTTTTTTAAATTATCATTAGCATTTGGACCTGACCTAATACAATACTTACTATACAATTGCCTCCATTCTGGAACATTCAGACTTTAAACATTAAAAGGGTTTATAAGATTAAAAACAGACCAAAACAGACAACCCTCTCTTTCTTTCTTTCTCTCTTTCTCTCTCTCCTTTTTTATTGTATTTTGTTCAATGTGGTAAAGCATGAAACACATACTTAAAAGACGTACAACCACAGTAGGTGGCGGTAAATGCACCTTTTCTGTAATGCTGCCAACCACCATTAAAAATAACACAAAACAACAACAACAACAACAACAGATCATATTTCTGTCTTCACCACAGAACTCATAGCGATACGATTAGCGATGGAAAGGGCTGAATCTACTTTGCAGTGTCACAACATTGTGCTTCTGACAGACTCTCTGCACTGCAAACCATTAAATCTGGAAACTCTGATCGTAGACAGGATATTCTATACAGCATCTTCTGTCTGATACTCTCGCTGTCCAGGAAAGAGGTGAAGGTTTCCTGCCCATGTCGAGGTGGATGGTAATGAAATGGCTGATTTGCTGGCTAAAAAATCCCTTAAACTGCCATCAATTGATTGGGTCATGTGTATAAACTTTGGCAGGATTATTGGAGTCTTTGTGATACTGGACAGCATCTGTATCAGATACAAAGTAGTGTTGTGTTTGTTGTACAGATCCATGGGCAGGAGCGCGGGGGAAGAGAGAGTCTTTACTCGCATGAGAATGGGCCACACTGGACTCAATAAGTCACTGAATATGGCAAACATACTACTGGTTTATGTAATCACTGTCAAGAACCAGAAACGGTTGAACATTTGCAGATTCACTGTACAGCATATGAAAGAGAGAACTGAATTAGTTTTATGGTTTCAAATAATAAACAGGAATTCAATCTGCTGAATCTTTTTTCAATCCAGTTGTAAAAATCATGTAAACTATACTTACTTACTTATATAACACAGGATTAATTGGAAGATTATAGAGTTAAGAGCGTCTTTGTCGTGTTACATTACAATCCCCTTTTAGTATTATGGTTTCCGTTGATCTCCTGCCCACACTCAATCCAGTAGGTGGCGGTAAACGCACCTTTTCAGTTGGCTGCCAACCGCCATTCAAAGTAACACAACAACAACAACAACAACAACAACAACAACAATCCTATAAGAATCTCCTATGCCAAAAAACTCCCATCATATTCCCAAACCGTAGCCTTCATATCAGACTTCAAATGAACAAAACCGCTGTTATTAAATGGCTGTGGGCTATAATTTCATGATGATAACAGATTATTATGTCAATCCTATCCTCACATCACTTCCTCATCCTTCACTACCTCATTCAGAAAGTTGCTATCAAATGAAAACATGGACCTGAATTCTCCACAACCACTCCTACTACCACTACTGCTTACTTTCCTTACATTTTTCTTGTTATGTTTTGTAGAACCTGCACCAGAACTGCTTCCTGAGCCTGGCGTCCATGGCCTCCCCCTCGCGCAGCAGCCAGGCCCAGCAGCGCTCCAAGGATGTGGTCCGACTCAGCTTCAGTCCGGAGACCTACGCCGTGCCCAACTCCTTGCTGCTGGGCCTGTCCCGCTCCACCAGCGACACAGACCTGGTTTCTCCCGATGCCCGCTCCACTCTCGCGGCCAGCGCCTCACATTACACTGTGGGCCAGTCCCAGGACCTGGTCATATCCTGGGACATTAAGGAGGACGTGGACGCTGGGGACTGGATTGGAATGTATCTTCTCGGTAATGCAGTTGTGTGATTTATGTTGTTGTTATAATATAATTATTATTACATGTTCTTGTAAGTCTTCAAGGAATTTTCAAAATCCAACAAATGCTCAATTTACTGTAAATCATACATCAGAGGCCAAAAATACAGTGTTTATACAGTGATAAATTTAACCAGGCTTTTTTAGGAAAATCTGCCACAATGTTATGCAAATTCCATAAACATTTCTCAAAACCTTTATTTCTGAACACACTGCATGGATTATTTTCATCATGCATCACATTAAACTGGCTCTTTTTTCCTTTTCCAGATGAAACTTCATCTGAAAACTTCCTGGACTACAAAAGCAGAGGAATCAGTGGTTCCCAAAAGGGACAGATTGTATGGAAATTTGACACAAGCATACCCTTCCCTAACGGTAAGTTCAAATATGATTCTATTACAGCGCGCAGGGCATCAGGGGCTCCGAGGGGCACCACCAGCCTCACCAGGCAGTCTGGATTGAATAACAGAACAGGCTATTTGTGCAGCAGCTGCACTGTTCCTTTTACAATTAAACGTGGAGCATGTATAGTAGGATTACTTTGTCTTCAGTTGTTTATCATTGAAAACTAACTCTAGGACTCGAGTGATGTCGCCGCTCTCTTTTCCAAAGCATGTAGGAGATGCACACAGGCCGCTCCACTGTACAAGCCACTGTTTAAACTGACTCAGATGGATCAGGGGCACAGCTGGAAGCGGTTTAGACTCCATATATGTATTCTTTGATCCACAAGGAGCAAAACAGTCTTTAGATGATGAAAATCTGTCTCATATTAATTTTGAAACAGTAAAAAAGATCGAATGAAACAAGACATGGCCAGCGCCTGCACCAAGGTGGTTGAACTGCTCACAAATGTCTTCATGTTTTTATAAATGCAACAGAAAGCATCAATAGTTTGCAGCCTGTAGTGTTTCTAGAGCCTCGATCTCTTCTGCACAAGGGCAGAAAGTTCAGGTGATGCTGGAGCAGGGGCAGAGCAAGGTCATTTAGGGACGGGGGGGGGCACATGTTTTAGGCCCTTTCATCAGAGAATGTTCCTTATTCTGCCAAGTCTTTTGTATAATAACCGTAGAATAGTGACAGTTTAGTTCAGTCTTGTTTCCTGTGTTTTGTGGATGTTTTCTCTTCTCATCCTTGTCCTCTCTGTGTGTCTTCAGCTGAGACTCAAGTGTGCTTCAGGTATTATCACGGAGTCAGTGGAGCTTTGAGAGCAACTACCCCCAGTGTCACCATCAAGACCAGCTCCACTTCAGTACGGTTTATTTCAATGAACTTGTCCAATGCAAACGTGTAAAGGTGATAAAAGCCTCCATGTTTAACGCCTTAACACATTGAAGGACGTAATCAAACTCACACTTCAACCACGTCAAAATTTGGACAAAAAAAACAAAAAACAAGACTAAACCCGAAACTAAACCTGGACCAGAACAGGACCAGATCAAGATGGATTGGGACCAAATTGTTATCAAGTCTAAATCGTACTCCATTTAAAATTGCAATTTGAGTTAGCACAATAATCAAATTGCAAGGGCCACAATTATCATTCAGCATTAAATAATAGAATAGAACATATCCTTTTGTTTATTTTACCTGGCCAAACATTAAGTACAAAGTCTTATTTACACAAGGGGAATCTTGAAGTTTAGACCTCAGCAAAATTGTTGTGAGACTCAAAGAATTCTTGAATAAGTTCAGTTCATATTTCAGTCTTTTCTCAAATGTTAATGCTCCAGGAGTTATAAGAAAAAAAGAAAAAAAGTGCACTCTGACTAGAATCCTAATCATAATAGCAGTAATACAATGTTGTCCCCCCAAATCGTGCAGCCCTGACAGTTACTAAAACAGTTTTTAACAGTATTTATGAACGCTTGTTTTGGGAAACTCTCTCACTTTTCTATTTAGATTGAATGGGGTTATTTTTCATACAAGTTCAGAAAAGGCACAGCAAGTTCTAATAAAGATAACTACATTACAAAAAAGTACATTCATTGAAGAAGTAGCCATGGATTTAATCTGAAATGCTAATGATGAAGAGATTTCCTGTGTTACCTTTTCATTCTGATTCATTCATTTCTCACCTTTATTCATTTGAATAATGAGTCATTGTGTTTGTAGGTGTCAAAAACAGTGGTGAGTCCAGAAGTGAACACGGAGCAGGGCAGAAGGAGGCTAATCAGCTTCAATCTGTCAGGTAACACTTTATACTTGTAACAACCCTTACATTTGATATGTATCTGCTCTTGTACCTTCTCCTGGCGTCGTTCTGCACTGAACCTTCCATCTACACAGTCTTTGTTCCATGACGAATGTTGACTGCAGCTCTAGAATCTGTCTCCCTGTTTTCCTGTCCATCTCTTTGCACTTCACTGGAGCCGTTTCATTGTGGCGTTCTGTTGATTCCCTCCCCCGTCCCTTGTTTGCGCAGCCCGCGCTTTATCCTCCGTGCACTGTTTGTGTGACAAGAATAACTTCATTTAGCCCATTTTATGTGAGTGTTTAGACAGCAGAAGTGTTAAGAAAGGCAATGGTTCATTATCACAGTCATTAAAAAGTCTGCTCTAAACAGTAGGCACCAGCCAAACTCCGCAATGACAACTAAACGTATCCTTTTTCGTTTATGATTTGAAGACCTCCAGGCGGTGGGGATCAAGAAGGGGATGTTTTTCAATCCGGATCCGTACCTGAAACTATGCATTCAGCCAGGCAAACACAGCATCTTCCCATCGCTGCCTCACCACGGGCAGGAGAAGCGCTCCCGGGTGGCCTGCAACACAGTCAACCCTCAGTGGAGCGCAGAGGTACGTCGGATTATAAATGAGTGACCTTTCCATTGGCCCGGGAGGAAGGGATAGTTTGAACGTCTGAGCTGCCTGGTTGTGTAACGTGTCGTGCGTGGGTTTGTCTTCAGCGCTTCAGCTTTGTGTCTCTTCCCACGGATGTCCTGGAGATTGAGGTCAAGGACAAATTCGCAAAAAGTCGCCCAATCATCAAACGGTTCCTTGGAAAGCTGGCCATCCCGGTTCAGAGGCTGCTGGAGAAACACGCCATTGGGTAAAACGATTGATGAGCTGTACTTTGCGATGAAAACATATTATTTTTTCAAACTTAATGCTCGTCATTCATCTTAATGCGTTTTTAAAATGCCTTTTCTTTTGCAGTGACCGGGTTGTGAGTTACACTTTAGGGCGGCGGTTGCCCACAGATCATGTGTGTGGACAGTTACAGTTCCGCTTTGAGCTGACTTCATCTATTCATCCGGGTAATGCAAATCAGTGTAGCTGTCTGTAGTCATCACTTCAACTTTGCTTTAATGTTGATGTTAAACTTTACATTTTATAATAACTACACGCTAACCTTACATACCTTAATAAAGCATGACAAAGACTTAACTCATAATGAACAAAAAGGTTTGTAAGACTGATTCAGGCTTAGTAACTAGTTAGCTAATACCCTAACCCTGATTTCTAACCCTAACCCTTAGTTAAATAGTTACTAAGCCTGAATAATTCTTTAATTAAAAATTTAGTCATCATAAATTAAGCCTGCTGATGTTTTATTAAGGTGTATTCAAATTGAGGTATTATAAAATGGTGCCAAAAAGTAGTTTATTACAAATAATAGTATTTATTTAGGGAAGATGTATCAAAATTGTGTCGTTTTAGAAGTAGCTTACAGAAGTTAATCCCTAAAAATTGCTAATTCATTTGCCTCCTGCTGCGGTTAGTCCAGTTATGTACAGTATGTTTTCTTTCAGCACTTTTTGTGTCTTTCTCATGTCAAAGTATGTTTCAATTTCTAATCTCTTTGTAACTTTGTGTTTACAGATGATGAGGACTTGTCACTTGTTATTGAAGTACCAGCGCCTGAAGCGAACGCTGAAGACGCTAACCACAACAACCCCCCTGAAGACGACACTGTCAGTGTTGGACCAGACATCATCGATCTCCCGGGCGACAGTCCCAAAGACCCCTGTCCACAAGCGCTGACTGCCCCCTCCGCTGAAACCTCCCCTGAACAAACGGACAGCCCAGAGCAAGAGAAGGACCCGACGTTAGAAGTGACAGACACTGACACTGGGAACAATGAGGACCAGGCTGATGAACCAAACGTCACTGTGGCCGTGTGTAAAGTGGAGGTTCAGCCGTCACAGGAAGTACATCAGGTGACAACAGAGGGGCCCAAAGATACGGAGGATGAGACCAAGATCGAGGCGCCACAAGAGACGACGATAAATGATAAAGCCTTGACAATAGAAACGGAGGACGCAGATAAATACGACCCAACGCAAGACACAAATATCGAGACATCCCTGGTGACATCGCAGGCAGTGAGTAATGGAGATCCGAGCCCCGTCTCCTGCGGCCGCCAGTCCCTCTTCTCAAACTACAGCACCCATTCTTCATCAGGGCGTAAAACTCGGCCCTGTTCTCTGCCGGTGTCCGAACTGGAGACCGTCATAGCGTCGGCCTGTGGAGAGCCCGAGACGCCGCGGTCGCACTACATCCGAATACACCACCTGCTCCACAGCCTGCCCTCGGCACAAGCCTCCAGCCTGGACGAGCCCCAAGAGGGAGAGAGCCCACACTCGTCCTCAGCACCACAGACGCCCAAACTCACAGAGGACGGGCCTGAGGAAGAGGAGGATGACGCCACGCAGTCTCCATCACAGGTACAACTGTGTGGAAAGTCATGGCAAACAGTAATTACATCAGTCATAATCACAATTCTCTCTAACTGCTATGTATGGATGATGTTTGAGTGTTGCAGAAAAAGTTGTGTTTTATCTTGGAATAGACGAAATAAAGTTTGATTGCATTCTAATGTACGATTTGGGAAACAAATCCAATTGTGATTTTTCTGGCGAGTGTTGCAATTGACTTTAAATTTGCTATTTATTTTAATAAAGGTTTTAATAATGGGATTTTAACCATGGAACAAGCTGGCCCCTGTCCAGGGTGTACCCCGCCTAAAGCCCAAAGTCACTGGGATAGGCTCTAATCACCCACGACCACAAATGAATGAATGAATAATAGGATTCTGTTCAATTGTAGGTCTCATTTATAAAGTTTGCATACATACAAAAAATTTATGTATATGACTTGCAACATTTGTGATCTATAGAAAGACAACTCGATGTGAAAGATGTGAAAATGAGCGGTCTGATTGATGGTACTTAAATTGACTTACTTAAATTGCTGCATTCGCATTTCCATTCATTTGTGGGCCATCTTGCAGCCTAAATAGCTAAATCATATTGCTCATGAATTAAAGCATAACTATAATATCCGGTGCATTGCAGGTGGTAGAGTGTTCGGGCCGGTGTTGTCGGCGCACTCTCCCCCGCAGCCTCTCCATCGAGCGCCTGTCAGAGCTGAACCACCTGCTGGAGCGAGGCGAAGGGAGGAGGCCGCCCGGCTCCTCCTCGTACAGTGAGGAGGAGCAGGGCGGTCCCGGGGGCAGCTCCAGAGCGCCGGGGGAACACGAGTGTGAGTTCTGTGACACGTCCTGCTACAGCACGTCCTGCTACAGCACATCCTGCTACAGCACGTCAGCTCAGAGCCACTCGGTGTATGAGGGCAGGGAGCACCCACGCCTCTCCTCTGCGGACAGTAACCGGCTCTCCGGCAGCACCGTCTTCTCCTCCCAGGACGAGGAGGACGAGGAGAACGGCACTTTTGACTCTGCCCAGGATGAAGGGCAGGAGGGAGGAGCAGGCCGCCCTCTCACGCAGAAGGACGCCCGACAAGGAGAGCCCGGAGTGTGCGCCGTTCCAGGGATTCCAGGTCCTAGTGAGCGACGTGGCATCGGTGAGTCAAAACATCTACACGCTAACAAACTTATGCTGTTTTGTCTTCTTATTACACTGAGCTATGCATAAACATCTGAGTCAACCATGTTCTCCACCATCTATGCTGATTGGATATTCAGCACCAAGATTGTTAGGGCTTTTATGTTGGGCGACAGTAGCTCAGCTCTGTTGGGTGACAGTAGCTCAGCTCTGTTGGGTGACAGTAGCTCAGTTCTGTTGGACGACAGTAGCTCAGTTCTGTTGGACGACAGTAGCTCAGTTCTGTTGGCGACAGTAGCTCAGTTCTGTTGGGCGACAGTAGCTCAATTCTGTTGGGCGACAGTAGCTCAGTTCTGTTGGGCGACAGTAGCTCAGCTCTGTTGGGCGACATTAGCTCAGTACTGTTGGGTGACAGTAGCTCAGTTCTGTTGGGTGACAGTAGCTCAGTTCTGTTGGGCGACAGTAGCTCAGCTCTGTTGGGCGACAAAAGCTCAGTTCTGTGGGCGAGAGTAGCTCAGTTCTGTTGGGAGACAGTAGCTCAGTTCTGTTGGGCGACAGTAGCTCAGCTCTGTTGGGTGACATTAGCTCAGTACTGTTGGGCGACAGTAGCTCAGTTCTGTTGGGATACAGTAGCTCAGTTCTGTGGGCGAGAGTAGCTCAGTTCTGTTGGGAGACAGTAGCTGAGTTCTGTTGGGCGACAGTAGCTCAGTTCTGTTGGGCGACAGTAGCTCAGCTCTGTTGGGTGACATTAGCTCAGTACTGTTGGGATACAGTTGCTCAGTTCTGTGGGCGAGAGTAGCTCAGTTCTGTTGGGAGACAGTAGCTGAGTTCTGTTGGGCGACAGTAGCTCAGTTCTGTTGGGCGACAGTAGCTCAGTTCTGTTGGGCGACAGTAGCTCAGCTCTGTTGGGTGACATTAGCTCAGTACTGTTGGGATACAGTAGCTCAGTTCTGTGGGCGAGAGTAGCTCAGTTCTGTTGGGAGACAGTAGCTGAGTTCTGTTGGACGACAGTAGCTCAGTTCTGTTGGACGACAGTAGCTCAGTTCTGTTGGGCGACAGTAGCTCAGTTCTGTTGGGATACAGTAGCTCAGTTCTGTTGGGCGACAGTAGCTCTGCTCTGTTGGGCGACAAAAGCTCAGTTCTGTGGGCGAGAGTAGCTCAGTTCTGTTGGGAGACAGTAGCTGAGTTCTGTTGGGCGACAGTAGCTCAGTTCTGTTGGGCGACAGTAGCTTAGTTCTGTTGGGCGACAGTAGCTCTGCTCTGTTGGGCGACATTAGCTCAGTTCTGTTGGGCGACATTAGCTCAGTTCTGTTGGGCGACAGTAGCTCAGTTCTGTTGGACGACGACAGAAGCTCAGTTCTGTTGGACGACAGTAGCTCAGCTCTGTTGGGCGACAGTAGCTCAGTTCTGTTGGGAGACAGTAGCTCAGCTCTGTTGGGAGACAGTAGCTCAGTTCTGTTGGGAGACAGTAGCTCAGTTCTGTTGGGAGACAGTAGCTCAGCTCTGTTGGGAGACAGTAGCTCAGTTCTGTTGGACGACGACAGAAGCTCTGTTCTGTTGGGCGACAGTAGCTCTGTTCTGTTGGGAGACAGTACCTCAGTTCTGTTGGGCGACAGTAGCTCAGTTCTGTTGGACGACAGTAGCTCAGTTCTGTTGGACGACAGTAGCTCAGTTCTGTTGGACGACAGTAGCTCAGTTCTGTTGGGCGACAGTAGCTCAGTTCTGTTGGACGACGACAGAAGCTCAGTTCTGTTGGACGACAGTAGCTCAGCTCTGTTGGGCGACAGTAGCTCAGTTCTGTTGGGAGACAGTAGCTCAGCTCTGTTGGGAGACAGTAGCTCAGTTCTGTTGGGAGACAGTAGCTCAGTTCTGTTGGGAGACAGTAGCTCAGCTCTGTTGGGAGACAGTAGCTCAGTTCTGTTGGACGACAGAAGCTCTGTTCTGTTGGGCGACAGTAGCTCTGTTCTGTTGGGAGACAGTACCTCAGTTCTGTTGGGCGACAGTAGCTCAGTTCTGTTGGACGACAGTAGCTCAGTTCTGTTGGACGACAGTAGCTCAGTTCTGTTGGGCGACAGTAGCTCAGTTCTGTTGGGCGACAGTAGCTCAGTTCTGTTGGGCGACAGTAGCTCAGTTCTGTTGGGCGACAGTAGCTCAGTTCTGTTGGGCGACAGTAGCTCAGTTCTGTTGGGCGACAGTAGCTCAGCTCTGTTGGGAGACAGTAGCTCAGTTCTGTTGGACGACAGAAGCTCTGTTCTGTTGGGCGACAGTAGCTCTGTTCTGTTGGGAGACAGTACCTCAGTTCTGTTGGGCGACAGTAGCTCAGTTCTGTTGGACGACAGTAGCTCAGTTCTGTTGGACGACAGTAGCTCAGTTCTGTTGGGCGACAGTAGCTCAGTTCTGTTGGGCGACAGTAGCTCAGTTCTGTTGGGCGACAGTAGCTCAGTTCTGTTGGGCGACAGTAGCTCAGTTCTGTTGGGCGACAGTAGCTCAGTTCTGTTGGGCGACAGTAGCTCAGTTCTGTTGGGCGACAGTAGCTCAGTTCTGTTGGGCGACAGTAGCTCAGTTCTGTTGGGCACCTAAAGTTCCATCAATTTATCAAGCCTGTTTTACTTTTAATTACTTTTAATGTACCTGATGGGAAAAAAGATAAGTTGTAGGTAAAAGTTTCAAGTAAAACTGATGAAGGACGTTGGGGGTGATGAGGGTAAGACCCATTCATCTGCTTGTCATCATCCATCCATTCTGTCCATTATCTCGTGTTATCTGTCTACAACAATCGTGGTCTCACTCTGCCCCTCTTTGCTGCTGTCCTCTCTTCTGGAAGGACTCTTTGTAGGACATTGTGACGGGGGGTTTCTTTTCTGGATCTTCTAACAGAGATCTTCTTTAAGGATCATTTGTCTTCTGATTTCAATCATCTCAAGCATCTTTCAAATGCTCTCAAACAAACCATCATTTGCTTATTTTGAAATAGTATGAATAGTTTTGAAATGTTTTCTGATACAATCTATATCTTTCTCTTGATTTCTCCATCACATTTTTCCATCTTCAGTGAGTTTATGACCTAAATAGATAAAACTTGCAACTTGTTGTACTTTCTACTCCTTCAATCTTTATATAACTCTTCATTATTTGTCATTTTTACGGTCCTAATAACAATTGTATTCGGTTTTTTTGCATTCTCTTTTTCAGTTTTGTTCATTGCTTCTTCATCCATTTTTATTATCATTTTTTTAGACGCATGATAAATAAAATAATTAATTTCTAATCATTTATTAAGCTATTTCTCCGACTCTGTTTGCGGCTCTATGTCTCTTCCAGCTGTCTTCACACATACAGATAATTGTTTGTCTGTGTACATCCCTTCTAACCATTACATCACATCTTGTATCTCTGGTGTATTTCCTGTAGGCTCAGACTCCATCCCTCCTCTTTGTCATCTTCCAGTCCTGCGACCCGGCCATGAGCTAAACCATTTTACTCCTGCCAATGACACGTCCTTACCTCCAAGTAAGCTCCTGTCCCCAGTCTTACTCTGGAGTGTTCGCTTTGCATGCCATATTCATCACACTGTTTATGGGAGGGAGGCAGAAAAACATTGTGAGGTGGGAAATATCACATTTTAGATCAGATTATGAAGATTATGTTGTGTTTCAGTGGCGTGCGGTCCGGGCAGTCAAGGCTGGCAAGGCAAATGATCGTGTGTCAAAGCTATTTTTAAATTGTTTGGAAAAATATCCAAATAAGCCTTTTATCCCCTCACTTCTGCTGCTGAAGTTTGGCTGGAAGTCAAGCCACTGAGCAGCACTGCAGGCCAGGAATCTTGATTCTTCTTCTCTCGTCCCTTTCCATTCTGTGATCGTGTTCAGTTGCCTGTTGAAAAGGTTTGCATACTGGTTAGAAGCAACTGCAAGGTGTCGGGTCAGGACAGCAATGATATGTTCTGGTATGTGTTTTACGTTATACTGTGTAAAAAAAAAAAAAAAAAAAATAGATATTCAAACCACATGAGGTCATTAAAGTGACATCATTAAACGCGATATCACACAATATGGCGCGCCCTTTACTGGACATTCCACAAACTACAAATGTATGTATAGAATCTCTCTCTCTCTCTCTTTCTGTCTTTCTTTCTCTCTCGCTCTCTCCTTTTTTCTTTCATCAAACACACACTTTGAAGACGTACAACTACAGAAGGTGGCGGTAAATGCACCTTTTCAGTTGGCTGCCAACCGCCATTAAAATTAACACAACAACAGCTATATATTTATCTCTCACCTGTCTCTTTCTCTCTCTCTTTCTCTCTCTCCAGTTTATTATTATTTATTTTTTACAGTATAACATAAAACACATACTTTGAGGACGTACAACTATGAGTTGGATGCCAATCGCCTTTGGAGGTAACAACGACAACAACAAATAATTTTATTGTTTTTTCACTTTGGATTTTTCTTTCAAAAACAACTTCCAAAAGAAGAGGAGAAGATAATTTTTGAGATGTTCAAGTAGACTGATAACGGCTTGGAGAGACGGCTTGGAGAGACTAACGGTTTGAGAAGCAGAAAAGTCAGCATGGAGTGGAAAGAGCGTGGACAGACTGTCGGAGTGACTGATGGATAATCAATCTCGAATTGGAGAGCGTGGAGGATGAATGTTTTGCTACTGTTGAAGCTGAAGGTTGTAGACGAAAACGTAAAAAAGCCACAAACCGTTCCGACTCAGAAAGTTCTGGCAGTGAGAAGCAGGAGGAAACTTCTAATGTCGGGAATGAGAGTACAGAATGTGAGGTGATCATAAAAATACAGAAAATGCGTCCTTTAGAGAGTGGAATTCAGTTACAATAACGTTGAATCTTGATAAGGCATTGGTGGAATGAAACATGCGACAGCAGGTCATTTTTATAATGTGTGTGATGAGCGAACACTGGATACTTAAAATTGTATTGAAGAGGATGTTCAAGGGAGATTTGAATGCACACAGCTCTTTGTGGGGCGGTAAATGTACAGATAAAAATGGTTTGGTGGTAGAAGATTTTATTGATCAAAGAGTTTTGGTTTGTTTGAATGATAGACAAGGAACACGCTGTAATATTGTGAACAATACAGAAAGTGCAATAGATCATATTGGCTTTCCATACCCAGTGAGCGCCGTGGTGCTTTTCGCGCCGCTTCCGGTTATCTTAATACCTGGCGGTATTTTTTGAGCATGGCGGTGGCCAGCCGCAGCATGGCGGCATCTTTTGGGCATGGCGGGGGCCATGAGAGGCTGATGGCTGTGGTATGTTTTTGTGTAAAGTGCAAGAAATAAGGCATTTATGAAGATAAAGGAGCTCCACTGTATGAATGCCCTCACTGAATACAAGAACGCTCATGCAGTTGTACAAAGAACTGTAAGAACAGAAGATCCTATTAGAGGCAGTACTGTTCTAAAATTGAAAGAGAAACACCACTTGATGATGTCTGTAGGGTGATAAATGTATGGGTGGAATTGAGCGCAATTTTGAGATGCCAGTTCTAATAAAGAACGTCATTGAAGCCGTCAGCAATGCTAATAAAGCTGAACTGTTGGCTAGTACTTTTGTGTACTGCTAACATTCTGTACCAGAGATAATACTCTGGCACAGAATACTGAACTGAAACCCCAGCCTTCAACTCAGGATCTTGCCCTCCCGTTCAGTCTATTTGAGTTAAGAAGCGCACTTTCTAAGGCAAGACAAACGTCTCCAGGTAAAGATGAGATGTGCTATGATATGCTCTCTCATATAACATTTAACAACAGCAGCACCAAGTTTTGTGTGTAATGAATGTAGCGTTTACATTATGCACAGGGATTTATTAGGATAAGCCTTTGCCTGACCGTGGATTCAAAATGAGCTTCTTTTGCACGCTAATATTATCCACTAAATATTGATGAATACCCCAAGCCATAAAAGTCACAGCACGTTACTGAGGTGTTGTTTATATATATTGAAAAATAAGTACCTACAAAAAGAGCTGATTCAAATAGAAATCAAAAGCTATGGTGTAAACTGTCAAATAAGGTAATTAGGTGATAAAACTGAGAAATAAATATCCAAATATGAAATTAAATCTTAATAAACTTTTGGCTCAAAGTCCTTTCAACAGAAATCCCACCTTTGTGACAAAATCATGCCACAGTTGATATATTTGTGCAGCTAAATTTGAAACGATGGGCAGTTTGGACCTACAGTGGCTTAACCTTTGGCCTTTGTATCTGGTGCAGACTGGGAGGCTCGCGTGGACAGCCATGGCAGAGTGTTCTATGTGGACCACGTGCACAGGACCACCACCTGGCACCGGCCCAACCACAGTGAGTGTGGCACCAAGTGTAGCCACGGCCTGCCCCGCTCCGGATCCACCCAGCAGATGGAGCAGCTCAACCGCAGGTCAACACACGCTCTGTCATGACATTTACATCCAAAAGACGGATTAGATGTTGCGTCAAACTGTGTAATGTTGGAACAATGCAACTTAAGTTCTGCCTGTATTCACATCCGCTTTCCCTGTCTTTGTGTTACAACTAAAGAACATTTTTATAACATTTTATTTTAAAATCTACATGTTTCTATACACATATGCAGCCAGATAAAATTTATGTATTTAAATTGCCGTAAGTCTATTTTTTTGGCTATATATTGAACAAAAATACTTAATTTTGCTTATAAAATAGTCACGATTATTATATTGTGACCTGAATATTCACAATTATTGATTACATAATAATCTTGACATTCTTAACTGGGACCAAACCAGGTCATGGGTAGACTCAGCCTACAGCACCTTTAACCACATTTTGCAGCGTTTTTCTTTTTAACAAGGCTTCATATGTTTTGCCAAGTATGAAAATCATACCTATAATGCCTTATTTTCCCTTTCTAACATTAATGTCTTGATTGTTTGACATGCCTGACACAGATATGAAAGTATCCAGAGGACAATGGCCACAGAGGATGAGGGGGAGAGCTCACGGCTGGAGCGCACGAGCGGCTCCGACACAACGGCAGAGTGGACCCCGACAGGTGGGTGTGGCCTCGCTCATGTACAGTTTAAACACGAGTATATACTGTGTACTTTCTGACCTTTTGAACTATGCAGGCCCGGGCTCACCATCCAGTAGCACCAAGCTCAGCCATCTCCTTCAGTCTCCTGCCGTCAAGTTCATCACACACCCAGAATTCTTCACCATGTTGCACAGTAACTATGTGAGTCATACCATTATATTTAAGATATTTCCACTTCAAAAATACTTCATTTCATGCTTAATATTCTGTGTGTTCTTGATTTGCATCCTTAAGTCGACTTCTTGTGTGACAGGCCGCCTACCGCATGTTCACCAGCAGCAGCTGTGTCAAGCACATGATCTTAAAAGTCCGTCGTGACGCGAAAAACTTTGAGCGCTATCAACACAACAGAGACTTGGTGGTCTTCCTCAATAAGTTTACAGATACACAACTGGAGCTGCCACGGGGCTGGGAAATCAAAACCGACCCTCAGGGCAAGGTGAGAGGGCCGTCCAGGTCGTGCGAGAGATGTCACCATTTTGTGTCACGACTTTGTGTTACGAGAGGAAAACATCACAACTGTATAATGATTATTGAGACTATGACAAAAGACTTTCATACACTTTTCATCCATGTCTAATAAATCACTATTTATCTAACATATTTTGGCTAGCTTTGGCTGTGCTCTATTCTTTATAGAGCACAGCCAAAGCTAGCCAAATATATTTTATTACATTTATTACTTTGAACAAAGAGCTCTGGTGGTCAGGGAGGATCAAACTGAACTCTTGCAGTTATTTCAATAATCTTCTGCTCATTCATGTGTGTGGATAAGGAAACTTGACACTATCTCTACATTATGTAACTTCTAACATTTCCTCTGTCTCAGTCCTTCTTTGTAGATCATAACAGTCGTGCGACCACCTTTATCGACCCTCGCATCCCTCTTCAAAATTGCCGCTTACCTGGCTACCTCGCTCACAAACAACACCTTCAGCGGCTGCGGAGCTACAGCGCTGGAGAGGTATGAACGTGAACAAAATTATTCCAAACCTGATTTCCGTCCGGAGGAGGTCAACGATCTCCTTTGTTCATCGTGGTTTGCGATGTGTGCTCGCAGGCCTCAGAAGTGTCGAGAAACCGCGGGACTTCTCTGATGGCCAGGCCGGCGAACATGCTGATCGCTGCAATACGGAACCAGCACTTGGATCAGCAAATGTCCCCTCCTTGTAAGTGTTCACAAATACAATAGGTATTTTTGAACGATTATAACACCTAACATAGATAACTTTAACACATTTTTTTCTTTGCAGCGTACAACGACAAGATTGTGGCCTTCCTCCGACAACCAAACATCTTTGACATGCTGCAGGATCGCCAGCCCAGTCTGAGCACAAACCACGCCCTCAGGTACCGCTCACGTCTAATATGGCTCTGCCGAGTGGAATGAATGCCTTTTCCTGACGCGATATCGTCTTCTTGGCAGAGAGAAGATCCACTATATCCGCACAGAAGGCACAGCGGCGGTGGAGAAGCTGTCCTGTGATGCAGACCTGGTCATTCTTCTCAGGTAAAAACACATCATCATATCAGTGAATGGAAGCTGAGGAACAGGCACTTAACAATTAACCACATTATATGGGTTCTTCTTCCTAATTAAGACGGTCAAAGTTAATCATGGAAAACTAACGCATGAATCACGAAATGACATAGATTAATCACGCGGTCTGTTTTGAACAAATGCACTCTTTTAGATTAGTCGGCGAGGCTTTACCTGAGCGTTCTGGAGCAGCGCTGACATCGTGTGGTTAAGTGAAAACATCAAATCATCAAGTCACTTGCCAGCAGATCCTTACAAGCACAGAGCGGTGGGGAAGGGTTCAGCAACAAACCAAAAGATGTGACAGCTAGAAAAAATATATATGATATATTGCACCAAATCAATACAGAACCCTGGTAAACACCCGAACAGCTCACTTCTGTTACCGTAAGAACCAGTTACAACAGCAAGCGGCAATGAAGGGTCTGGAACCTCACTAAACTGTAGTTTTGTCCCGTATGTGTTACTTGAAACATGCGGCCTCACAGATTTAGTATGAAATTTATTTATGACTTACATTATAACTAATAGGGCTTTTAAATAGGCTAATTTGTTTAGATTTGTGAAATCATTAAAAAAAATGGTTTGAAATTTTATGTAACGTTTAAAAGGGACATATTTTAAATCAACTTAAATTAACTTTTAACCTTTTTACAACAGTGTTTCCTCAAAGTTGTATTTTGATTGGTTCATGCATGTATAGTTAATCCTGTATTGTCCTGCAACTGAGGCTCGAGTTTTCACCTACCCCCTATCCCCGCCCACTTATCCACATGTAGGGTTCTAAAATGTCACGTTTTGTTCTGCAGTTTTGAACAGGAAGTTAATGTTTCTATTCTTAAGCAGTTTGAGATCGATATCGCGGTTTACAAAGAACAAAATGTAAAATCATGATTGATTTATGTTATAGTTCAATAGTAAGCACCTGAAGAAATCATATGTCTCCTTTACATTTCATTAACTCAAGCACAGATTGACAGTCCTAATAGTGATATGTGTTTTTTTTACTTTTGCAGTTTATTTGAGGATGAGGTGATGTCTTATGTGTCTCCTCATCCAATCCATCCTGGGTTTAACTTCTCACCACGCTGTTCCCCTGGCTCCTCCCCACAGAACTCTCCAGGTTTGTACATTTTATGACAATTTAGGGAAAAAGTTTGGTTTCAGTAGAACATTGTAGCTATTTTACGTGCCTCTGACAGGCCGGACGACTCATTGAACTAAAATGCAGTTAAGATAAATATATTTTGAATTTTGCTATAAAATATAAAAATGTATCACAGAATAGCACATGTTTCAGGTTTATAATTTCACTTCCTGTTTGTAATTGATGACATCATACAGGGAAATTACCGAGCAAACTCATCTAATGTAACAATTTTTTTAATTTGACAAGTCAAAATATATGAGAGCACCTCTATTTTGTTGTATTAATGTTTAGGGAGTCAAAAAAGTTGTTTCTTTGTATTAATTATGCATAAACTTTGACTGGAATGAGTGTCCCTAGTGTAAGGTCACATCCTGTAATTTTCTACCGCTTGTTCCCTTTCGGGGTCTACTGGTTTTTCAACGTGTGCCTACTGTATAAATATACCAAATAAAGTCAAAATTAGAAAATCATAACGCTCTTTAACTTGAGGAGGGGCTTGTCACTTGGAGTGTGAATACAGTTGATCATGACATTCAGAAGCGGCTGAACTGTGAAGTCATTGTGTGTGGCATTAATGCTATAATTGTGTGTATATATATAGCATTAATGCCACACACAATGACTGATATGATATATATATATATATATATATATATATATATATATATATATATATATATATATATATATATATATATATATATATATATATGTATATTAGCTTATCTCACAATTTAGAACGACTAATATGAAGAATTAGTAGACGTTTCTTCTTTCCCATTCCTTCATTCCCACTTTCTCTTTGGAAGTAACAAGAATGAATGATTAATTAGTGCTTATTATTGTGATATATTAAATTTAGATTCATTTTTTTACTGTTTCCTTTTGTCTACACACAAATATCAAGTGTATTTAAGTTTAAAACGTGAACTTCATTATTGTGTCTTCTTCATCTCTGTTTGGATCAGGGCCTCAGAGGGCCAGGGCCCCGGCTCCGTACAGAAGAGACTTTGAAGCCAAACTACGGAACTTCTACAGGAAGTTAGAAGCTAAAGGTTACGGACAGGGGCCGGGCAAGATCAAGTAAGTTCAACCCACATTCAAACAACTCGACATCAAATCGTTTTTAAGCACGTTCAAATAAGATCATGTACTTACAACGTTTCTTTGTAGGTTACTTGTCAGGAGAGAGCACCTTCTGGAGGGAACGTTCAACCAGATCATGGCCTATTCTCGCAAAGAATTACAGCGGAGCAAGCTCTACGTCACCTTTCATGGAGAAGAAGGGTACGTGTTTTCATATTTAGTGTGCTCAGTGTATTCCAATATTGTTTATTCTCAGAAATGTGCTAAATGTGTATGATAATGTCTTAGCATAGTATAAAATGTTGGTGTTACGATTATTTTAAGAGGAAACATCATGATTTCACAATTATTCACAATTCTTGACACCGTGATCAAACAACAGTAAAACGCTTCATCACAATAGATCAAAGTCTGTGACCAGCTTTAAGAAATCAAAGCTTCTGAATGATAATTAAAGTTAATGTGACAGAAACAGACAGATACTTTAAAAACACTTCTACACATCTGGGATTACTTTTTGGAGAACGGATTGACTTTAATTAACTTATTTCAAGTTCTAAAATAGTCCAAAATAAATGTTGTGACCTGAATAATCATGATTATTGATGAACAGAATAACATTGACATTGGTACAAATGAATGGAACTGGAACACTGTAAAATATAGTGCAGAAAGAGCAGAAATATGACTAGCTCAAGGTGGGCACACCTTGAGCACCAGCTCAGAGGGCAAGAAGAAAGAGGAAAAACATGTCCGTAATGCCCTCTCAGCCTGTGGTTACCCCGCTTGGGCTCTCAACAGAGTGAAGAGAACCAAGAAGCAGGACAAAAGGGAAACTGAACAGAGAAGGAAGGGTGTTTCTATCCCTTATGTGTCTGGCCTCTCGGAAAAACTGCAGAGAATTTTTAGACAACACGAAGTCCCTGTTTATTTTAAACTAGGAAACACTTTAAGACAAAAACTGGTTCACCCAATGGACAAGTTGCCGACTCAAAAACAGAGCAATGTAGTTTATTCGATCCAATGCAGTGAAGAAAGCTGTAAAGAACGGTACATAGGTGAGACGAAACAGCCTCTACACAAGAGGCTTTATCAGCACAGAAGAAATACAAGTTCAGGACCTCAGAGTGCCGTGCATCTCCATCTTGAAGCCTCTAATCACTCGTTTGAAGACGGTGAGGTGAAGGTTTTAAGCAGGGAGAAAAGATGGTTTGAAAGAGGAGTCAAGGAAGCTATTTTTGTTAAAAAAGAAAGACCTTCTTCAAACAGAAATGGAGGGTTAAGATTCAATCTTCCTGTTATTTATAATGGGATACTGAACCCCTGGAAAGGTAGAGGACCAGGACCAGGACATTTAGATGCTAATCAGGTACTCAGGGTGGTTGAGCCAGGGTCTCACAAAGACAAAGAGGATTCTAACAGCCCATTAAGATTCTGAATAGGCTCGGTAGATACAAGGGGGGAGTTTCTGTTGAAACAAACAACTCTTTCTACTTCAGGAAGGCTCCTCCCAATGGGCGGGTCTTACCACAGAACAGTATTAATATCGGAGTTCTCGATCTAAATTCTTTTATTGACAATGACTCTTGGATGAGAGTCGAAACGTCTATTTTTTCTAACTGAGTCCAGATGACTAGAACTGAAGCTTTTTCTACTATGGAACACGCCTGGACGAATGAGGGATTACACTGACTGATTACACATATTTACTGTAACATTTCTGCAGCTTTTTGACAGTTATGGACAATACTCAAGATTCAAATGTTGCTTATCTGGTTTAGTCCATTCAGTTCATTTATTTAGGTTAAAAGGTTATTTTTTCATCCCTGACTGTTCCGACTGCTCACTCGTAGTCTTCTTCAGAGCGGTTACGTGCTGTTGCTTTAGCTTGTCTTCTTACTGCTAGAGGCAGGACGACAGCGCCATCTGCAGTCCGACTTCTTGAAATACAGAAACGTGCCCACGGGACTGTAAACCGGGACGAGGGGCCCTTTTTACTCCCTCACACCTGGGATACTGTTCTGAAGAAGCCGGACTGCAGAGAGCGCGGTCGTCCTAAGAAATCTGCGCCAAAACCTGTGTAAATCAGCTTTTAAGACACGTCACAGCAACTTTAAAAAAAAAAAACTCTGGTCTGGTCCTGGTTTCGCTGTTTATTTTGCGTCACACATTGATTTACCGGTTCATTACCTCTCCTCTGATCTGTGTGTGATGTCTTCTGCTCAGGTTGGATTACAGCGGTCCTTCCAGAGAGTTCTTCTTCCTACTGTCTCAGGAGTTGTTCAACCCTTACTACGGCCTGTTCGAATACTCGGCCAACGACACGTACACTGTGCAGATCAGCCCCATGTCGGCCTTCGTAGAGAACCATCTAGAATGGTATAGGCACCGCGGTAGCCACACGCAGTTCTATTTACCAGAGTTCACAGTTCACATAATGTTTGTCGAACTCGCTGCAGGTTTCGGTTCTGTGGTCGAATCCTGGGCCTTGCGTTGATCCATCAGTACCTGCTGGATGCTTTCTTCACTCGGCCGTTTTACAAGGCGCTTCTGAGACTGTGAGTGACTTTTTCAGTGGTAGAAAATGGTTAAAAAAAGTGGTTAAAATAGAGCAGGAAAACAATTACAATCAATTCAGTCCGGATTTCTGAGCAAACAAAACACGTCATGACTTCCTCTCAGATTAAGAACAATAGCTGCTTGAGTACAATGTAGTCTATGTTTGGATGTTAGTGTTCTGAAATGATTAGAGTGAGTCTGGAGAAGGTGTTTGGAGTTAGACCAATAGCACAGAACCGAAGAGCATTTTCTGGAGTACCACTTGATGACATCATGCTATAGAACCAGAGTTTTTTAAGTATAGAGAAGGAGGAACTGCTTGACTATTAATAATACAAATTTAAGAACATTACAAAAACTACAAAAATGCCAAACATTGAATATAAATCTGTCATAATTGGATCAGGATATAGGACAACTTATATAAAAGTATACATACGTTTTATATGTATTTTTTTTTAATATTATGGTTCTATTTGGTCAATTGCATTTTCACAAGGCCGTGGCTGCAGAGCCGCGGCGCAGTCAAATGGCCCAGCAGTTTCAGGAACCGCGGCACTGCCATATAGCCTCATGGCTAACTCTAACTAACCCTGACCCTAACCATAACCCGGCGCGGTCTAAAACGGCGCGGTGAAATACCGCAGCAGTTTCAGGAGCCGCGGCACAAAATAACATGGCAGTTTCGGCCGCGCGGCTCTGTAGACACTCCCTTTTCACAAATGTAAAATCCAAAGATTAAAACCTTGCTTCATCATTATTGCATAAATATTGCTATTACCATATATTAAGATAAGATAAGATATTCCTTGGTGCAACGCAGGTAGATCCAGAGGTAGATACAGAAGAACAGATCACTTATAGGAAGTCTGAAAAACACTTTCAGTAGAAGATCTCCTATAAATAAATAAAAAACTCCCATAGACAAATAAATAAATAAATACATAAATACCATTGCATGTGATCACGACAGTAATTGCACATGAATATGTGTCACGACAGCACATAGATTGCACATGAATTTCACAGTAATTGCACATGAATTGCACATGAATTTCAACAGCAATTGCACATATGACAGAATTAATTCAGTAAATTTGTGTAATAGTTCAAAACGCTTAATCCACTTTAAATATTCATGCGTTAAATCTCCACAGATAAAATGGGTTCTGAATTATACGCATGAATATTTCTCATCGATTACTGGTTGTATTCTATCGACTGTTAGAGAAGGAGACATCTTAAATATTCAGGATTACATGTAACCTGACTCTGCCAGATTGATATGTGTGGCACTCTGAATTGAGTTCTACACAATATCAGTCTGGACAGGTTCTCACTAAAGGCAGTCGGGAAAAGGCAATGACAAATGTTTGAGTCTGATTGGTCAAAGCATAACAACAGGAACAAGCCAAGAAATCAAACTGATGTTAAAAGCACACACTTTTTCCCCGTCGTCAAATACACAAAGTGCTTCCAAACTACTTTTTGTCTTTACAAAAAGTAGTTTGGAAATCAGCTCAAATAGGCCAAAGTACGTCTGCTGGTTTTGCCAATGTTGTTTAGGTTTGTCCTTGTGACTTCCAAACTACAATGCTGCGCAGGCCCACAGTCTGACCAGATGGATTCTCAGGAGTTTGTAAATATCATGAGAATTCATCTGACATGAGCCAGGTTAAGAAACAAATGAAAATGAAACCAATGTATAGATGATATTAGGAAACACTGCCGTAGTGGCCAAAAATATAACACAATGTTGCATCATCAGGACCATGAATTGTGTGTTGAAGGTGAGAAGTCTGTTCTCTGATGTTCCTGTGGTTGTTTTAGAGCCACAGACCTGTCTGATCTGGAGTACCTGGACGAGGAGTTCCATCAGTCTCTGCAGTGGGTCAAAGACAATGACATCACAAACATCCTGGAGCTGACCTTCACTGTCAACGAGGAAGTCTTTGGACAGGTCAGACACTCGGCTGATTATTTAACTTTTTAAATGCCCTAAAACACGGGTGCCCATGGTCAATGTCAGTGACATAAATGCATTCAACAACCAGTCCATCCCACACAGGTCTGCGCTAGTGAAACAAGAGCCAGTTCAGTGTTTTTTATAGCCACTTCCCCATGAGTTTAGACGCTCAGGAGAGGGAGTCATGTGGAAGGTGCTGCCATAATGTAATGTTTGTCCTTCACAAAGCAGTTTGTTGTTGATGTGAGTAATAATTGATTATTAATAAGCTACAACTGATCATTATAATCAACTGTAGGTTATTAATTGGTTGGCATGGTAATTCTTATAACACATTTTCCACTCCCAGTTTTATAGTCTTGGCCAAATTTATACAAGTTAGTATTGTTATTAGGCTATTTAAGTTGGCATATAATGTGTTTCTACAGTCTAATTATTTTAATTAATTATTTTAATTAATCATAAATAAAATATAAACACAGTAAAGAAAATAAGACACACACTGATAATAATTATAATAAAGTATCTTGTGAGCCCCTGTCCTAAAACCTTCCTCCAACAGTCTGGATATGTCACAGTAACACATCCATTCAAAACATTTGCTACATTTGGAGATAAATCAAGTCAGCATCACATTTACAAATGAAATTATTGACCTGAAACGTGCAACCAGCATCTCATCTCATCTAATTTGGAAATAATCTCCCACAAAATATTAAAAAGAACATACCAGTTACTATGTTAGTTCACACAATACCTACATTAATAGTCAAATAGCATACTGGGGTTCGAAACTATTACTATTGACCTCATACTTTATCTAAACGTGTCCCGGCAGGTAACGGAGAGGGAGCTGAAGTCTGGAGGAGCAAACGTCCAGGTGACAGAGAAGAACAAGAAGGACTACATCGAGAGAATGACCAAGTGGAGAGTGGAGAGAGGAGTGGTGCAGCAGACCGAGGCGCTCATCCGAGGCTTCTACGAGGTCGGGCGGCGCCGCAGCTCTTTGTAACTGAAACCAAAAGCAGGATGAGCGGCTCTGAAGGTGTCTGTGTCCCTCAGGTGGTGGACTCCAGGCTGGTGTCTGTGTTCGACGCCCGGGAGCTGGAGCTGGTGATCGCTGGGAGAGTGGAGATCGACCTTAACGACTGGAGGAATAACACGGAGTACAGAGGAGGTATGAGCTGGAGAATAGGACATTTTGCACTCTGGTTGACATGGACTTTTCGTGCTGAGGGGATTTATATAAAGCAGTTTCCGCTACTGTAATTTTGTCTGATTTGTGTGTGTCAAAGTTGGGTAGAGTAGTCAAAAGTAGCTTAGAGAGTTAAGTAGAGTAAACAGTTACTCAGTGAAAATACTTTCTGTAGCAGTGTTTGGAAGAGCAAAGCAATACTCACGTAAAAGTAAAAGTAGCACATGCAAAAATCTACTTGAGTAAAATTTTGAGAATTCTTAAAGCGTCAAATTTGCTGATTTTCATAAAGAATTGCGCAGATTTTTTTCAATTCGAAATCAATTTCTTTAAAAAAAAATGGTTGAACTCAAAACATTAAAGTAGAATGTCACTATGAATATGCAAAAAATAAAGTAGAAAGTACAAATACCTGCTGTCAAATGTATAAAAAGAAAAAACTGTAAAAAATGACTGTATAAATAAACAACAAATACCTGGAATCTAGTTACTAACTACTGTTACATTTGTACTAACTTTATACCACTGCCACACACAAAACAGCTGGTATTTAAAATAATATGAACAATGCAAATTTGGAAAATTAGCAATATTTTGACTTACGGTACAAGAAAAGAGTCGAGTCAAGATTCCTCATTATATCACAATTAAACTTTCACCTTGTAGTGGAAGAATAACCAAACATTACCCAAATAAATAAAATGACAGGGTGCAAAAATACTCTTGGAAATTGACTTAATTTGCTGTGTTGATATAGCTGAAAGTTACAGAATAAACCTGCATCACAGACGGTATTACAGGTCAGCTCAGGGTCTTTGTCTTCTTGCATGTTCCCTTGACAGGTTTTCACGACGGGCACATTGTTATGCGCTGGTTCTGGGCTGCGGTGGAGAGATTCAACAACGAACAGCGACTGCGCCTCCTACAGTTTGTCACCGGGACGTCCAGCGTGCCCTACGAAGGCTTCGCCGCGCTCCGAGGCTCCAACGGCCTCAGACGCTTCTGTATCGAGAAGTGGGGCAAAGTCACGTCGCTGCCCAGGTCTGACTCATACTAGTTCATCCCTAAAAGACACAAGCTGCCATTGAAAACCTCTGCTTGATCATTTTCCTGTTGCTAGTCTGCAGACAAAGGGCTTTTAATTATAGTTAATGTAATTTATCTTAATAATAGACCCAGATTTCCATTCAAAACTGCAGAACTGATTCTCTTCTGCTGGAACACCTCTTCATAGTTGCAGCAAGCAGCATATTTGTTTAGTTTTTTGACTGGCTACGTAACATTTTTGAACCCTACATGTGTGACCAGGAGTCGGAATTTGAAATTTGTGAATAATCGCAAGTACAGTGCAGTAGCTCCAAAAATAAATTCTCAAACAGTGAGTATTAACTAAATTAAGCTTTAAGGAACTGTAGAAAAAGGTTCAGTTGTAGTCATCTAACAATAAAACACAATTAAGGAATTGTGTTTTATTGTTAATCTCATTGTTCTTTTGAGCTTTTTGTGCATCACAGTTTGGTGTGCAGGTTTACAGTTCTCAAACAGAACAGGAAGAAGGAAAAAACAAGACTTTTGTTGTAACTCTGCCCAATTAAATATAAAGCCAGTTACACCCACTTTCAGCCACTTTCGCTGTGTGAATACAAGCAAGTGTGGCTGGATGGTCCCTCTGACTAAATAAGAACTGGGGTAGTATAGGGACTTCAAACCAGTGGTAGTGCGTCACAGCAGTTATCTTACATTTCCACACAAACTTCCATGACTTTAAGAGTGTGAAATATTAACGCGTCGCCTTGTGTCTCTCAGGGCTCACACATGTTTCAACCGGCTGGACCTGCCTCCGTACCCTTCATACTCCATGCTGTATGAGAAGCTGCTGACGGCTGTGGAGGAGACCAGCACCTTTGGTCTAGAGTAACCCACACGAGGACATGTTCACGTGGGCTCGGGGAAGAGCGAGTCCCCTCCAGAGATCCAGAGTGTAATCTCTAAAGGACAGAGGTCACGAACACTGTCAAATAGGAAATATAAGGACCACTTTGAAAAGACATTTGTGAAAAAGAGATAAGTATCCACATTTTTTATATTGCTTTAAAAAATATAAATCAACTGCACTCTCAAATACATTAAAACAAATAACAGATGACATTAACCTCTTATTGTGACAGACTTAACTGTACTTTAATATCCATCAATAAATATTTATTTTCATTCAGTAATATTATTTATGATGGTTTTATGAGTAAACAAACTCAACAGGACCACTTTATGGATTCAAGATTTTTTTATCTGCAATTTCTTTAAAAAAAAAATCTTTTTTTTCAATAATTTATTTCTATTTAATTTTTATTGTGTGGAAAATATATTAGGCAACAGAACCACACCACTTTTTATAAAAATGCGCAAGAAGCCCATTATCAATTGCTCTATATACGTACAATACATGTAGATATAAAGTATTATTGTACTTACATATATTTAACCAAATCAAATTAAATTCATTGTGGCTTACAGTTTAATTAAGGCCATAAAACAGTTTTGTTCTATTTAAAATACAATCAATACAGAGATTCATCTTGCAGGTCGAGAAACTCAACAATTGTCTGAAATATTTTCTAAATTAGATGCAGTATTCGTTGTCAGGCTCATGCTTAGTACAGAGCCCCTAACATGGCATGAGCAAAGAAAAGAAAAAAAAAGAGTAAACTTTATGGAGGACTTTTGAATGCTGTGTGAAAAGGAATAAACCTTTTAATTATTCATTTCAAATGTTATAAACTGTGTCCCGAGATACGAGATAAGCATAAGCATCTTCAGATCAAATATGGCTTTTTGTAATCATGTTGATGTTGTAATTAGGTGTTTTGGTTCTGAACACGATTATCCAATCAGCAAGCAGAATGAGCCTCACACGAGTCTCTCATTTGGGTTAAATCCAGGTGGTTTGACCTGACCTCAGCTCAGCACCTGCAGCTCATAGTGAGTCAGGGCTCGTGAGAGAGACACTTCACTGAGGCTTTTTTAAACCAGCAAGAATTTAACTCTTACACACTGTTCCTTTAATAGATAAAGTAACTGACGCTAGTGATTTTATTACTTAATTTGCAAAACTTTTCTTTATTTAAAAGCAGATAATACAAAAATACGTGTTAAAGATTGACTTGATGCATTTCAAATATTTGTATTAAAACCGTATTCAAACAATATTAGCTTCTCCACTTAGCTTCTGCAATTAGTTTGTTGTGGTCCTCCTGGCTTAAGTAAAGTGTAATATAAAAACTAAAGCACCTTAGTAGTTTGCTATAATTATTTATTTAACTTTAGCCAGGAAGACCAGGGAGGCCATGGAGAAGCTAATAAGAGAAGATAATTGGATAAGCTAATAAGAGAAGCTAATAAGAAAAGCTAATAAGAGAAGCTAGTTAGAGAAGCTAATTGGAGAAGCTAATTGGAGAAGCTAGTAAGAGAAGCTAGTAAGAGAAGCTAATTGGAGAAGCTAATAAGAGAAGCTAGTAAGAGAAGCTAATCGGTGATTCTAATTTCAAAAGTTTGCAAAATATTTTCTTTAAGGATTTGAATGTTTAATCAATGTCTTTAATTGAATTGTCTTTTAAAAAAAAAACTCTTTTACTAAAACAATTTGTTTAATTATTTATCAAATTATTTTTTAGTGAGAGTAGTGCTGAAGTAATGCTCTAAGTAATGCACTTACTAATTAATTTGATAAAATGTGTTTTTAAATCTATTTTTAATAATGTAGTTTTGAGTGTTTGAATAAAAGTTGTATTCCTTTTCACACGGCTGTCAGGGTCCTCCATAATATGGAATGGCATAATTAAATAAAGCATAAAGAAACTTAAAATCTTTATCAAAATGTTCTATTACTATGGAAATGTGTGGTAATCTCCCATTTTTTAATTGTGAATGTTAATGTACAGTGTATAGAATTGTATTTGTGGAAACAAAGTGCAATACAAATATACACTTTAGTTCCACAATTCCACTGTGTTTTTACATATGTGACTCGTACAATCTTAACTGCCTGACGTCAGAGCAGCAAAAACATACACATTCAAGAAGACTGAACAAAACAACTGCCATATACCATTATTGATGCGGTTATCTATTTATTTATTTGTTTATTTATGACTACTTAAATAGGATCCTTATGTTTTTTTATTACGTTTTTTAACAGTTTAACAGGGCTTGTATTCAACTATGGGACTGTTACGCATGTCTTCCTCTTTCTACTTTCTACAATGCCATATCTTTACGTTACTGAATTCAATTACACTTAAGATTTCATGTGTGTTTTTCTTTTTGTCAACTCAGCAGTATGTGATTCTTGTCCAGTGGGAAACACTGTATAACATGCAATAACGTATGGTGTTCTTTTTGTTTTTTGCATCAACCTTCAAAGTGGAGTTCAAAGTGCACATTTTAGAGACATTCAGGAGCAACAACATTTGAGAGACGATTGAAATATGAACTGCTAAATAAATACAAGAATCACATGCTTTTCAGAACATGTTTGTCAAGGTCTGAACTACAAGATTAGCAAGTTTTATACAGAATAAAACCCCACGGAGACATTTTGTTGTTTGCTCAGGACATGTGATTTCTGCTTACGTTACGAGTGATTTTAATGGTGGAAATGTTTGCAGCCCTATAACACACAAACCCGTCTAGAATATAAAAAAAATCCTTTCATAAATGAATTTTAAAATCAAATTATATTTACAACTGCACTCGACAACACTGTAAAAGGTTATCGTTTTGTCCCATGAATATTTTGTTATCTTCTGTTTTTTTTTTTTTCATTTTTGTATTAGGATTTTATTTTTTTATTTTATTTTTCCCCCATAGTTTCTTTCAATGCACAGACCAATACATATGTGAAAACCAGGATTATCTTCAGCAGTATTCAACCCTGCTCCATTGTTTTGTATGGCTGCGCTGTGGAGGCCTTATGTACCACCAGGCTGTGCATATTTTCTACTCTTTTTCTAATTCTTTCTACTGTAGTTACATTTGTTGCCTTCACTGCAAGCCTTGTTCATGTGTCTCCGTTATCTATGCTATTTTTTTATTTTTTTGTCTTTAACCTTGTTTGTTTGTTTGTTTGTTTATGTTTAATTCACAGAAATCATAACGCCATTTTAGAGCTGCATGTGTTAGGAATGTCATGTGTGGGATAAGTCAAATGGCATTAATATTGTTTACTGCATTTGTCACTCAACGCTGTCAATAAAGAAAACTCTAAACAAGTTCAGTATTTTTTCTTTAACATACCTGAAAGTACTAGAATCATCGTCGGTGTAATCCCTCATTCGTCCAGGCGTGTTCCATAGTAGAAAAAGCTTCAGTTGTAGTCATCTGGACTCAGTTTGAAAAAATAGACGTTTCGACTCTCATCCAAGAGTCATTGTCAATAACAGAATTTAGGTCGAGAACTCCGATATTAATACTGTTCTGTGGTAAGACCCGCCCATTGGGAGGAGCCTTCCTGAAGTAGAAAGAGTTGTTTGTTTCAACAGAAACTCCCCCTTGTATCTACCGAGCCTATTCAGAATCTTAATGGGCTATTAGAATCCTCTTTGTCTTTGTGAGACCCTGGCTCAACCACCCTGAGTACCTGATTAGCATCTGAATGTCCTTTACCTTTCCAGGGGTTCAGAATCCCATTATAAATAACAGGAAGATGAAACCTAAGCCCTCCATTTCTGTTTAAAGAAGGTCTTTCTTTTTTAACAAAAATAGCTTCCTTGACTCCTCTTTCAAACCATCTTTTCTCCCTGCTTAAAACCTTCACATCACCGTCTTCAAACGAGTGATTAGAGGCTTCAAGATGGAGATGCACGGCGCTCTGAGGTCCTGAACTAGTATTTCTTCTGTGCTGATAAAGCCTCTTGTGTAGAGGCTGTTTCGTCTCACCTATGTAACGTTCTTTACAACTTTCTTCACTGCATTGGATCGAATAAACTACATTGCTCTGTTTTTGAGTCGGCAACTTGTCCTTTGGGTGAACCAGTTTTTGTCTTAAAGTGTTTCCTGGTTTAAAATAAACAGGGACTTCGTGTTGTCTAAAAATTCTCTGCAGTTTTTCCGACAGGCCAGACACATAAGGGATAGAAACACCCTTCCTTCTCTGTTCAGTTTCCCTTTGAATCATCATTACAACTAGTAGACATCTTGTGTGGTTTAGATCAAGACTAGTGCAGCCTATAGTCCTAGTTTAGACCTGGTTTAAATCAAGACTAGTGCAGCCTATAGTCCTAGTTTAGACCTGGTTTAGATCAAGACTAGTGCAGCCTATAGTCCTAGTTTAGACCTGGTTTAAATCAAGACTAGTGCAGCCTGAAGTCCTAGTTTAGACCTGGTTTAGATCAAGACTAGTGCAGCCTATAGTCCTAGTTTAGACCTGGTTTAAATCAAGACTAGTGCAGCTTATAGTCCTAGTTTAGACCTGGTTTAGATCAAGACTAGTGCAGCCTATAGTCCTAGTTTAGACCTGGTTTAAATCAAGACTAGTGCAGCCTGAAGTCCTAGTTTAGACCTGGTTTAGATCAAGACTAGTGCAGCCTATAGTCCTAGTTTAGACCTGGTTTAAATCAAGACTAGTGCAGCTTATAGTCCTAGTTTAGACCTGGTTTAGATCAAGACTAGTGCAGCCTATAGTCCTAGTTTAGACCTGGTTTAGATCAAGACTAATGCAGCCTATAGTCCTAGTTTTGGCCTGGTTTAGATCAAGACTAATGCAGCCTATAGTCCTAGTTTAGACCTGGTTTAAATCAAGACTAGTGCAGCCTATAGTCCTAGTTTAGACCTGGTTTAAATCAAGACTAGTGCAGCCTATAGTCCTAGTTTAGACCTGGTTTAAATCAAGACTAGTGCAGCCTATAGTCCTAGTTTAGACCTGGTTTAGATCTAGACTAGTGCAGCCTATAGTCCTAGTTTAGACCTGGTGTAGATCAAGACTAATGCAGCCTATAGTCCTAGTTTAGACCTGGTTTGGATCAAGACTAGTGCATCCTATAGTCCTAGTTTAGACCTGGTTTAGATCAAGACTAGTGCAGCCTATAGTCCTAGTTTAGACCTGGTTTAAATCAAGACTAGTGCAGCCTGAAGTCCTAGTTTAGACCTGGTTTAGATCAAGACTAGTGCAGCTTATAGTCCTAGTTTAGACCTGGTTTAGATCAAGACTAGTGCAGCCTATAGTCCTAGTTTAGACCTGGTTTAGATCAAGACTAATGCAGCCTATAGTCCTAGTTTTGGCCTGGTTTAGATCAAGACTAATGCAGCCTATAGTCCTAGTTTAGACCTGGTTTAAATCAAGACTAGTGCAGCTTATAGTCCTAGTTTAGACCTGGTTTAAATCAAGACTAGTGCAGCCTATAGTCCTAGTTTAGACCTGGCTTAGATCAAGACTAGTGCAGCCTATAGTCCTAGTTTAGACCTGGTTTAGATCAAGACTAGTGCATCCTATAGTCCTAGTTTAGACCTGGTTTAGATCAAGACTAGTGCAGCCTATAGTCCTAGTTTAGACCTGGTTTAGATCAAGACTAGTGCAGCCTATAGTCCTAGTTTAGACCTGGTTTAAATCAAGACTAGTGCAGCCTATAGTCCTAGTTTAGACCTGGTTTAAATCAAGACTAGTGCAGCCTATAGTCCTAGTTTAGACCTGGTTTAGATCAAGACTAATGCAGCCTATAGTCCTAGTTTAGACCTGGTTTAGATCAAGACTAGTGCAGCCTATAGTCCTAGTTTAGACCTGGTTTAGATCAAGACTAATGCAGCCTATAGTCCTAGTTTAGACCTGGTTTAGATCTAGACTAGTGCAGCCTATAGTCCTAGTTTAGACCTGGTTTAGATCAAGACTAATGCAGCCTATAGTCCTAGTTTAGACCTGGTTTAGATCTAGACTAGTGCAGCCTATAGTCCTAGTTTAGACCTGGTTTAGATCAAGACTAGTGCATCCTATAGTCCTAGTTTAGACCTGGTTTAGATCAAGACTAGTGCAGCCTATAGTCCTAGTTTATACCTGGTTTAAATCAAGACTAGTGCAGCCTATAGTCCTAGTTTAGACCTGGTTAAGATCAAGACTAGTGCAGCCTATAGTCCTAGTTTAGACCTGGTTTAGATCAAGACTAATGCAGCCTATAGTCCTAGTTTAGACCTGGTTTAGATCAAGACTAGTGCAGCCTATAGTCCTAGTTTAGACCTGGTTTAGATCAAGACTAATGCAGCCTATAGTCCTAGTTTAGACCTGGTTTAGATCTAGACTAGTGCAGCCTATAGTCCTAGTTTAGACCTGGTGTAGATCAAGACTAATGCAGCCTATAGTCCTAGTTTAGACCTGGTTTAGATCTAGACTAGTGCAGCCTATAGTCCTAGTTTAGACCTGGTGTAGATCAAGACTAATGCAGCCTATAGTCCTAGTTTAGACCTGGCTTAGATCAAGACTAGTGCAGCCTATAGTCCTAGTTTAGACCTGGTTTAGATCAAGACTAATGCAGCCTATAGTCCTAGTTTAGACCTGGTTTAGATCTAGACTAGTGCAGCCTATAGTCCTAGTTTAGACCTGGTGTAGATCAAGACTAATGCAGCCTATAGTCCTAGTTTAGACCTGGTTTAGATCTAGACTAGTGCATCCTATAGTCCTAGTTTAGACCTGGTTTAGATCAAGACTAGTGCAGCCTATAGTCCTAGTTTAGACCTGGTTTAGATCAAGACTAGTGCAGCCTATAGTCCTAGTTTAGACCTGGTTTAGATCAAGACTAGTGCAGCCTATAGTCCTAGTTTAGACCTGGTTTAGATCTAGACTAGTGCATCCTATAGTCCTAGTTTAGACCTGGTTTAGATCAAGACTAGTGCAGCCTATAGTCCTAGTTTAGACCTGGTTTAGATCAAGACTAGTGCAGCCTATAGTCCTAGTTTAGACCTGGTTTAGATCAAGACTAGTGCAGCCTATAGTCCTAGTTTAGACCTAGCTTAGATCAAGACTAGTGCAGCCTATAGTCCTAGTTTAGACCTGGTTTAGATCAAGACTAGTGCAGCCTATAGTCCTAGTTTAGACCTGGTTTAGATCTAGACTAGTGCAGCCTATAGTCCTAGTTTAGACCTGGTTTAGATCTAGACTAGTGCATCCTATAGTCCTAGTTTAGACCTGGTTAAGATCAAGACTAGTGCAGCCTATAGTCCTAGTTTAGACCTGGTTTAGATCTAGACTAGTGCAGCCTATAGTCCTAGTTTAGACCTGGTGTAGATCAAGACTAGTGCAGCCTATAGTCCTAGTTTAGACCTGGTGTAGATCAAGACTAATGCAGCCTATAGTCCTAGTTTAGACCTGGTTTAGATCTAGACTAGTGCATCCTATAGTCCTAGTTTAGACCTGGTGTAGATCAAGACTAGTGCAGCTTATAGTCCTAGTTTAGACCTGGTTTAGATCAAGACTAGTGCAGCCTATAGTCCTAGTTTAGACCTGGTGTAGATCAAGACTAGTGCAGCTTATAGTCCTAGTTTAGACCTGGTGTAGATCAAGACTATTGCAGCCTATAGTCCTAGTTTAGACCTGGTTTAGATCTAGACTAGTGCAGCCTATAGTCCTAGTTTAGACCTGGTTTAGATCAAGACTAGTGCAGCCTATAGTCCTAGTTTAGACCTGGTTTAGATCTAGACTAGTGCAGCCTATAGTCCTAGTTTAGACCTGGTTTAGATCAAGACTATTGCAGCCTATAGTCCTAGTTTAGACCTGGTTTAGATCTAGACTAGTGCAGCCTATAGTCCTAGTTTAGACCTGGTGTAGATCAAGACTAGTCCTGGTTTGGATCTTTCTCTAAACACTGTGACTGAATTATTATTGCATTTATTACACAATAATTACTATACACTCTAGATTGATGGAGTTCAAGTTTAGCAGATTTTTACCATTTTATGGCTGCCAGATGACATCACAACATTTTATAGGCTTGTATTAATTTGGTCAATGAATATGTGAGACAATTAAAATTACAAGTAAAATAAGATATTTCGTATTGCACAGTAAAGCACAGATAGTGTGCATGCAATAAAATCAAGCTACAAATACAATTTTGTGCACTTGTTGATAGAGTAAATGTAAAAATAAATAAAAATTCAATAAATCAAATGATCCAATTGTCGTAGTCATGATGTTTTAATAGATACCATGTTTTTAAAAGGAACATGTGTAAAAAACACTTTTCTGATATTTGAGCCATTATTTCCTCCTCCTCAGTGTGCAGGAAATCAATGGTAATGCAACGATTGATTCCTGCATGTTTGAGTAATCTTGTATTGCTCTGAGTACAACAGTGCGCTGACCACTTACGGTCAGTCGAACAGTCAATTTGATCTCTGGGTTTTCCCTGAGTCGTGCTACAAATCAGTCAATCCTCCTGACAGATCAGGCTGGGTGAAATACAAGTTGATGTCTCTTCACTGGGGAAAAAATTATAATTTCAACAATAAAAACAAGTGAATAAAAGGCTACCGTGTCGTGCATTAGAATACCAAAGTCTGCAAGTCAAAGCGTTTTGAATTCATAGCCCTTGAGGTGGGATTGTGTAAAAATATTACTGGAAAAATAATAGTAGGTTTTTATCGTCCTCCGTCTGCACCTCAGTGTCAGTGCCAGAGGACTTCTTTACCTTCCTTCCACTTGTGATCATTCTGAGTTACTTGTTTTACTTGACATGAATATCGATTGGTCGTCCAAAACGTCTGACGGTCTAATGAGTTAAACCTCACACAACTTATTAATGCTCCCACCCGACTTGACCCTAAAGACCCACTTAAAGCAACATTACTGGACATTATCTTCAGCAACAAGCCTGAGAACTATTCCAATTCAATTCAGTTCAATTTCAATTCAATGTGTGTGTTGTTTATCACAACCGTAGTTAGCATGAAGGGTGAAAATGAAAACAGATTAAACAATGTTCATGGGGACTTGTCAATGTCCCAGCGTCCCAGATAAAGTAGAAACCTCAGGCAGTTCCACAGTGAAGGAGAGATCTAACTCCCGCGGACGGACAGGCAGACGCGATTCAATTTGCAGGAGAACCAGTTCTTCGAGGCAGATGAAGAACCGTTCATCTGGAGTAGAGAGATAGAGTGGATCATCTGAATCCGCAGGTCATCAATGTGCCTGTTCCACTCCCCTCTGCAGATTTTATGTATTCGATCATTTTATTGATTGTTTTCTCAGATGATTTACTGGCATTTTATTTGGATATCCTGTGTTTATTTGTTTGATTTGTATTTTCACAAGGTAACAACAAAAAAGACCTCACGATAATTTGATGGATGTCATTCCCTATTCTCATTCCCATTTCCTGTGAAACAAACAAACAAACAAAATTCTTAAAAATCAATATTGTTGTTTGCAGAGAACAAAATGCAAATTAATATAATACCAGAGACAAAAAAGGGGGAAAAAATACATGACGTCACCTTCAACGCGCCCATGACCCGCGTGCGTCTGTCTAGGGGCGGGGCCGCGTGGGCGTACGTCTTGCGTCACAGCGCGATGCAGCTCTGTCCGCTCGTTCAGGAACAGCACAGGCCCCCGTCTCCTCCGCCCGACTCCGCCCGACTCTCTTGTCTCTGCGCGCGGATGGAGGACCGAGAAGAGCCCGCCGATGCTCAGGCCAAATGAGCGGCTCCACGTAGCGGCCCCTGGAGCGTCTTTTCCCCGCAGTGTCGGTGTTCTTGTCCTGACCCAAACATGCCGAGCCCGCTGGTGCCGCTGCAGCTGCTGGCCCTCATATTCGGGCTGTTTCTAGAGGTGAGTGGATCCTTTTTGTGTGTGTTTTGGGCACGTCATTTTCTTTTGTCAGTGTCATAAGAAGTTTATTACACATTGTACTTGTGACGGTACAAAGTGATGTTCCATGTCAGCTGTGCTCACGGTTCTGGTGTTGTTCAGCTGCAGGCGGATGACGTGTGTGCTCTTTGTGGGTTACAGGGCCAGTGGAACGAGGCCACTTGAACTCACATATAGCTGTTTATTTTGGTGCAAACACATGTAACACTTTGCATGCTTTGCTGTTCTCAGTGGTGGTAATAGTGGTGATGACTCTTTGTTGCAGGTGATTGATGCTAAGAAGTACTGTTGGTACTTTGAAGGAGGATATCCCATCTACTTCATGTGAGTAGGCCTCTAAGAATATTGTTTCACTCAGGTTTTAAAATGATGCACGGATAATCAGTGTTTGGAAGTATTTACATATACTGAAAATACATTCAGAATATACATTTATTTATATATATATATAGCTGTTTTACCCATATTTAGTCACATTTTACACTACCATATAATGCAACTCAAAGTGAAAGTATTACAAGTTTTTAGAATTGGATCTAAAAAGGTTTTTAAAGGTTATGCTTTTTCTAGGAGCTTGAACTTAATTATTTGAATTGAATTGAACTATTCCATGAGCAGATCATAATTTTACTTCCTTCATCGTAATATTGATCTGGTTGATCGACTTCCTGTTCAAAACATCAGAACTCATAAGCCTCTTATTAGTGATATTTCACGTAACAAGCAGCACATTGTCATTTTCATGTTTTTATTTTTGAAAAGTGGTTGCGTGACATTTTCAAATGCGTCACTCAAAAATCTAAACTGAGTACAGGGGATGTGGGCGGGAATAAGGGGTAGGGTGAAACAGGATTTTTCTGAGCCTCAGTTACAAGAAAATACAGGATTAGTCAAACATGCATGAATCAATCAAAAATACAACTTTGAGTAAACTAATGATGAGGAAACAAGGTTAAAAGCTTAAATAAGTTCATTTTGCATAACGTATTCTTCCCAACACTGCAGATGATATTTACTTGCTCATTCTTAAATGTGTAATAGCGTTGAACTCTCATATACTGATAAGTAGAACCAGCATGCATCAATAAACATAGCTGTCTCGTGATTCACACACACATCTGCAATATACAGTCCACTGGCCCCTAATCCAAGCCTGTGTTGTGAGTTGCAGATGCCGCTCTTATGAAGACTGCTGTGGTACTCGCTGCTGTGTACGGGCCCTGTCCATCCAGAGGCTCTGGTACTTCTGGTGAGACCACTCCCCACTTTCAAGTACCCTATTTTCCGGATTATAAGTCACGCCGGAGTATTTGATAAAATCCAAGACCAAGAACAGACATTTTATCTTGAAATGCAAGAAAAAAGAAAAAAAAAAACAGATTAGAGAACATGATGAATAGGTGTACGTATGCTAACGTAACGCCCTCAGCTACATGACGCATAGACAACAAACTGCAACAAACTGTTGTAAGTGTCTGGTGTGTTAACGGAACATATGAACAGTTATTCAGATAACTATAGCGTAAAGAACATGCTGACAAGTTTACCAAAGCATCAGTACTATTACCCCAAATCACTAAATCCAATTAATTATTCTTCCTCAGTGTCACTACTAAACAATTCCACAAACTCTGGAGGTAGAGGAAGTGCTGATTCTTCTTCTGCGTCGCTTAAAGCCTAGAGCGCCCTCATGTGAAATGCGTGAAAATAACGAATAATATCACATGTAAGCCGCTCCGGAGTATAAGCCCCGGCCAAAACTATGTAAAAATGTGCGACTTATAATCCGGAAAATACGGTATCGTTTGTCTCTTTAGGATTGTATGTTTTTTTAAGTAATGAGCTAGGAAACAGCACAGTGCTGAGACGTTGGATATTTCCGATGAACCGTTAATTGCATTTCCCTGTCAGCAGAGGCATAGGTTCACCCAGGCAGAGACGGTACATTAGTGAGTGATGTGTGTGCGTGTGTGTGTGTTTGTTTGTGTGTGTGTGTGTGTGTGCAGGCTGTTGCTGATGATGGCCGTGCTGTTCTGCTGTGGAGCGGGCTTCTTCATCCGCAGGAGGATGTACCCGTCTCCTCTGAGGGACGAGCCCGCCTTCAACGTGTCCTTCACCAGACATCCGGTCAACTCTCCAGGTACCGTATCACTGTTATGTGTCCAGTGCACAGTGGTGGGGAAATGATAAAGTAGTAAAGTCATATTACAGACACAGGAGCAAAAAATACTAAAGTAAAAGTAGCAAATCAAAAAAATAATTCCATAAAACAAATTTCCCCCAGTTTAATTAAGTTTAGAATTGTACTGCCTTGTTGGACATGAGTAGCAGAAGCTCTTCTATTTTTCTATTTGTACTCATTTGTCTGTTAAAAAAAAATAAAAAAAATGATAATAATAAAATATCGAAAAATGGCCCGATATATCGCCCATTCCTAGTCTAGAAGCCTCCAACCTTTTTTTGGTTAAAAATGTATTAAAGAAATTAAAATAGAAATAATTGTTTCACTAGTTGACTAAATGAAAAACTAATCGCTGACCAATTTTTGCTCTGTCTGTATTGACCAAATGAAACGCAGCCAACCGTAGAAATGACCTAAACCTGTGTCTTTGGACTGTCCTGTTGCTCAGAAATATTGGACTGTGATCAACAAAGAGCTACAGACCGTTTTTGACATTATCATCCCACTTGATTTCAGAACTACTGTACGTAGTTAGGCCTAAAAAACCCTGTCATGGCCACAGTAAATGGATACCTTTGGAGCATAGTCCTAGTGGCAGGGAAAAAATCCATCCCAAAAAAATGGATGACACAAACTGAACCTACAATAAAGGACTGGACTGACATCATTATGGACTGACTTAATTTAGAAATGGACAGATTTGACAGACTTTGGACCAGGTGCGATTCTTATTTTCATCTGAAAGTGCCATGATTTTGTTTGTTGAAATGACTTAAACCAAACACACCAGCACAGCACACTATGTCTCTGTTCTGATGTGTAACTGATGTCCTCTTGTCCACAGTGTCTCAACAGCCGGGCTCGGTCCACGCCTACAGGGTGAACGGGGTGCCTGAACCTGTGGCGTATCCCGCCTCATACCCCCCGCCCCCGTCCTACTGCAACCACCCCCCGCCCTCCTATGAACAAATATTCCAAAACAGCGACAAGACGTAACTCCAGGCACAGACTTTGGACTGATGGGCTGAATGTCCACAGACCAGAGCAATCAAGGTGGAACTGATTCTTTTCTGTTTCAATGGCTCTGGAGCACCAACACAGCATGACACTGCAATGATTTCAAGTAACATCCCTGTTTTTTATGAGGGTGGACTTTGAAATCATATCTTGGTCTGAGCACAACATTTTAATGGTTCGATTTTTTCTTCCATCATACTATTCAAAACAACTGCCTAAAATGACATGAGCATGTCACACCTTGTCTTTCCTCTTTTCTTTTATGCGCTGTTAAAAGAGCTTGACTAGGACAGGCCAATAAGGGTGGATAAATAATAATAATAAATTACAGGAAGACTTAACATGGACTCAGGAAACACCACAGAGATTTGACAAGAACTCAGCTGGTCGTTTGACTGCACCAGGGGTCTGCAACCTGGAATAGCACAAGGGCCCGTTTCAAGGCAAATTAAATTCAAAAACGGTATTATTTCAAACGAGGAGACAAACCAATTTCTAAAATGTATCTAAAAGGAGTGGAGCGAATATTTTCTGCTATGAATCAATTGTAAAGTCAACTTTGTAGATGTAGTGCAGGTGTGGGGGGTCTTGGGGTCCTTCCCCTGGAAACCTTTGAGCAAATTTTGTTATTTCCTGCATTTTGATGCCTTTTACAAGTGATATTTATTACTCAGCAACAACTTATGAAATTATCTTCCTTTTTGGCTTCCTTTGTAAGTTGAGCAGGGGAATTGCACCAACTCAAGCACCATGGTAAAAAATGTTTTTAAAATTAGACACTGTTTTACTGTTTTGTTGTTCGAGGGCCTTCTGTATTCTACAAACACTGTAGATCATTTTTATCTTAAACTTTTAAAAATATATTTGTTATTTAGTGCCAAGAGCCACAGCAAAGGCTTTAAAGAGTTGCTCTTGAGACAGTAGTTGCAGATCTCTGGACTACACTAAAAGCCAAAGGACAAAGTGATGAAAAAGCACAGTTCTACTGGATTTTCTCAAAGATTTTCCAGTGAAGTTTTCACATGCTTTTAAGTTTATACAGAAAACTGTATAAATGTCCAACACATTTATTTACAAGTTCAGTTCTGTAATAGTTTGCAACTGTTCCAATTATATATATTGTCCATTACTCTTAATGTTTTGAATATGAATACTGCAATTCAACAATTAGAAAACATGAGGAAAACTGGAGTTCCTCTTATTCATCATCAATGCTTAACAACTTTGAATCTTTTGACCATCTTTGCACCTCAATTATTATTACCTGTACCTGTAAGTTTTTGTTGCTTACAGAGACAATGTCCTTTCTGAGAGACCCACACCTCCATCATTTTCAAAAAACTACTCTTATATGTTTTTAAAGTGAAGACCTTTGGCGGACCTGTTCTACACTTAAAATTACCTTTTCTTTGAGGGACGGGAACAGTTTGGTACATTCAGAAAGTGTTCTTGCAAATACAGAACCAGAAGTCTCAAAAGCAAAGGAGGACTCAATTCAGAAGACCATCCCACCTAAAAAGGATTGAAGACACTTTGCTAAACTCTTTGTCCGAGCACCATTTGTGGACTATTTGTAGCTTGTGGAGTGGCTGGATAGCAGGGTTCACGTTTGCATGTTGTGTTCTTTGTAGGGACATTGGGGAAACATGATGGAAACTTGTTCTTAGCACAAACGGAGGTGTCACTGGTGTGTGAGAGGCAACCTGCAGCGCCACCCAGCCTTTGAACAAATTCAATAAAAAACTTTGAGGCACACAACTTTAAAGTATCATAATAAATTATGTTC
>NW_027315812.1:22606899-22771899 GCF_026437365.1 Eucyclogobius newberryi
AACCAAATCAAACAACCCAGGCTTTATTAAACATACAATCTTTTTCTGGAGAGGTGGTAATTAAACAATGAGCAGTCAGTTTAAATAACCAGAAAATCACCTAAAACCCATTTAACTACTGAATGAGAGCAGGCTCAACTTCAGAGATTCAGATTTGGTTAACATCTTATGGGGAAATTTGACAAATCTTATATCCATCTTTTCGCTGGATTGGCTTGTCACTGAAAATGTGATTATTGTATACATTGGTGCAGCTGCAGAGCTACTTCGGTAACAATTACATGTCTGTAAGAGTTGTCTAAGTGACAAAGAACAAGCTGATCAATATTTTACCACGGCGTTTTGGAACTGTCAAGCTAAAGTTAGCTAACGCTAACTGCATCCTCTGCTATAGAATAAACCCAATCGGTCTCGGTTACAGTTACCTTCCCCTCGTCAATGGGCTCCTGGGGGCCCGCGTCAGCCTCTGAAGGCGAGCTGGCCGTGCCCTGGTCCCAGTCTGGGTACGGGTTTGGGAAAGAGCGCTCCTCCATCTCTGCGTCTGAGGACAGCAGCTTCAGGCGCTTGGACATGTTTTCTCCCATCACAACGGCGGCCGCGGGGGGACAAAACACCGGCTCCGTCCCGCACACTGGGAGGAGCGGAGGTTAAAACACCGCTGTATGTTCTATTTAAAATGACAAAATAAATGAAGTCGAGGAGGACCAATTGCCTAATGTAACATTTGGACCTCACTGACCGGGGTGTGGAACACTGTCTACAGGTCGCGTTATATTCAGGCGCACAGACCTGGTCTTGTGTCGGCTCTTTGCGGTGGAGAGCGGCTCTATGTGCAGCAGTAGGCGGGCCGGGGGTTTGTGTTCTGCGGCTGGAGCAGACACAGACCCCGCAGTGCTCTGAGTGAGTGCCGATGTCCCCCCGGTCAGAGGCATCGGTGCGCCTTGTGACCGCTCATCGGTGTCTCCATCCTTTCTCCAGAACAGTGTCTTTCTCTAGATGCTCTGCCGCTCCACAGCCCACGTCCCGGCCTCCTCCTCCTCCTCTAGCCCGGCCTCCTCCTCCTCCTCTATCCCGGCCTCCTCCTCTAGCCCGGCCTCCTCCTCCTCCTCCTCCTCTAGCCCGGCCTCCTCCTCCTCCTCCTCCTCTAGCCCGGCCTCCTCCTCTAGCCCGGCCTCCTCCTCCTCCTCCTCCTCCTCTAGCCCGGCCTCCTCCTCTAGCCCGGCCTCCTCCTCTAGCCCGGCCTCCGCCTCCTCCTCTAGCCCGGTCCAGTGGCGCTGACAGATGGCACTGGCGCCTGCTCACATTCAGCACCGGTCACACACATACACTGACGACAGGGAGGGCATTACTGTACCGTAGAATCACAGTTAAGAACTTGAATTAGAAATAAAAAGTTAATGAAAATGGGATTTTTTGTTTGAGAGAGGAGCAGATGGTGATGGAAAGATGCAGTGTGCCAGAAGAGCCAACAGGGGGCGAAGTGGAAACCTGGGGAAGGAGCAGAGCTGAGGGTCAGTCAGTAATTGTGAGGGTCAGAGCAGAGGTCAGTTACATTTACTTGAGTAACTTTTTCAAGAAATTGCTCTTGAAATTGAAGTAACTTGCTGACAGCATTCCTACTTGAGTAAATAAGTGTTGGTTCCTCTTCCCACTGTGAGTAAGAAGCCAAATAAATCATTTCATATTGTCAACATAAAGCTTTTGTGTTTCTTGTACCGCTCCTTCAGATTAAAATTTTCTCATTTTGTGTCGATTCCTAAAAAAAAACACCTAGATTTTATGTATTATTTCATGTTTGGTCAATTTGGTTCACTTAAAATCACACTTACTTGAGCTTTAGTTTCTTCAAGTACTTTTTTACTCTTACTTGAGTAAAAAGTTTCTTGGACCACTACTTTTGCTTGAGTAATATTATACTTGAGTACAATTTAAAATGTCAGCTTTCTCCGACCCCTTATCCCCACCCACTTCCTTGTACTTAGTTGAGATTATTGGATTCTAAAAATGTCACATACCCACTTTTTTTTTATCAGTTCTGCAGTTTTGAACATGAAGTCAATGGACCTGTTTCTATTAATAAGCTTTTTTTTCTTTTTTAAAGATCAATATTGTGTTTTGTTTGCAAAGATAAAAATAATAATAATACTTTTGAGTTATGTCTGTGATTTTTAGCAGGGTGTAATGACCCTATCAGACCAGGGCGGGGCAGTAAAGCCTTGTGAAGACGTTTCTGCGCATGCGCCTTCGCGTTCATGCCACAACAACAATGGCGGCGTCCATGGCAGTGCGCTGGTTCAATGTGAGAGATAGAAAATGTCGTGTGAAATGTCTTCAGACGCTCGAAGCCTTGTTCTCCTCCCGAGCTGGAGTAGGCATCACGCGGGCCGAGGACGCACTCAAGGACGAGGGAGGTGCGTAAAGTGCCGCAGTGCTGCTTTATGCTGCAGTGTCATGAGGCTTTTTCATTCCTAATGTATTAACTTGGAAGAGTCTGACAAATGCTCGAGTCCAATCAAATATATAATATGTCTGAGATGAGAGGCCACTGATTGATTTGGACCTTTTTATTTACTAAAACAAAGTCCATCCAGTATTTGGGTCCTGTGTTTTGTGACTGATTTTACACACATATTTAACTTGAGCACTTTTAAAGCTGAATTACCCAACCTTTCCCCTATAAATGTTGTCTTTCTCTCAAAAAAGGCTAAAGTAAAAGTAGAATTTATGTGACAAAAATCAGACCACACACTGTCTTCATCTATATTAGAGGTTTTTAAAATAGGAAAAACTGGAATCAACCATATGTATTATTTATTCACGTATGTAAGTTTAGATTATGATGCAGTAAAACCTAAAAATCTTGATTGGACTGATTGACAAATTAAAATGTTGATCCACAATGGTTATAGTTTATCTACAGACATATTACATACTTTTCCACAAATTACAAAATACTTTTTTGTGCAGCTCAAATACAATTTTGAGGCAAGAAAATATTTTTAAAATGTATTTTTCCATCTTTTGTAATAGAATAGTCATTAGCATTTTTGATCTGATGTACCCAGTGTCAAACATAAATGGGACAAATATTATGTGCACTTCTACCACAAGTCAGAACTGTAGAATTTCCATTGTGTTACATACAGAAGATTTCTACAGTTGAGATTTGAGTTTGAACATTATTCTCCCAAAAGCATGTGCACTGCTCATTATTCAAGGTTTCTAATGGGAGATGTTATTTACCTGGATTGTTCTATATATTTCCGTGGAAACAAGCAGGTGATGTAGACCCCCCACAAGAAAAGTTACATAGTGCACCTTTTAATCATCCATCAACAATTTAGAAATTTACTTATTATTGTCTGGACTATCTGGACAGTATGTGTCATTTAAAATCATTAAAATATGGTTTTATTCTCAGAGAAAAAAAAGACTGGACCAAAGGCATTACACGTCCTCCAGGCAGAACGCCAAGCAGAAGCAGAGAGATCGGTCCTGATCAGCTGCCTCCCCAAAACTCACCTCAACAAGTTCCTTACGTACTTGTCCAGACACGGCAATATCAACAAATACTTCTTCTACGAAAGCTTTGTAAGTAATGCACTGCCACAGCGTTTTTTTATTACAGTGACCGTGTGTAACGGCAGTAAGGGAGCAGTATTGTAAATTGTCACTCACACACTCACACATACAGTATTATACATCAGGGTACAGACAGAGCTGAGCACAACAGTATTATAAACTGATAGGACAACATCAAGGATCCAACCACCAACAGTCTGGTCAATGCTCTAGCTCTGAGCTAGTGCAACAGTTTTTTAAATAAGTCATCACAAATACTACTATTCCACTCAAAAGCACTTCATATCACTCTCATTCACCCTCACACACTCACAAATTCATACTGACTGACTGGAAACATCCATCTTCTTCAGCTTATGCAGCGGCTCTACGCCAAGCTTCTCCCATGTGACTGAGCTCCTCACCCTATCTCTAAAGGAGCGCCCATCCACAGAAGAAACTCATTTTGACCGCTTGTATCCGCGATCTTGTCCTTTCGGTCATTACCCAAGGCTCATGAGCATAGGTGAGGGTAGGAACTTAGATTGACCGGTAAATTGAAAGCTTTGTCTTTCCTTCTTTACCACAACAGTCCGATGCATTGACCGCATCGCTGCAAACACTGCACCGATCCGCTTGTCAATCCCCCCCCCCCCCCCCCAACAGAGCCACAAAGTACATGTAGACTGGTTGAGCAAACAAGCTCATGAACCCTCGAGCACCTAATGGAGAGTATAGAGCTGGTCCAGTGTGACGAAAACCACTCTGCTCCTCCTGAATCCGAGGTTCGACTAACTATCGGTTGGATTCTCCTCTCCAGTATCCTGGAATAGACCTTAACAGGGAGGCTGAGGTGTGTGATCCCTCTGTAGTTGGAGCACACCCCTCCGGTCCGCCAGTCCAGAGGCACTGTCCCCGACCACCACGCGATGTTGAAGAGACGTGTCAGCCAGGACAGTCTTACAAACATCCAGAGGTACACAGAGCGGATCTTATCCACCCCCAGAGCCCTGCCACTGCAGAGTTTGCCAACAACCTCAGTGATTCAGCTTGGGTGATGCACGAGTCACCCTCTGAGTCCTCAGTCTCTGCTTCCTCTTAGGAAGACATGACTGAGGGATTGAGGAGGTCCTCAAAGTATTCCTTCCACCAGTCGAGGTCAGCAAATCAGCAAGTCTCTACCCGCACCATAAACGGAGTTTGTGAAGCACTGCTTCACACTCCTAAGGCGCCTTTCTTCACCGGAGTGTCCAAGACACGCGGCCGGAGGTCAAATGACAACACAACAATCTCGATCATTGCTCTCCGGCCTCGGGTGTCCTGGTGCCACGTGCACTGATGGACACCCTTGTGCTTGAAAATGGGGCCCATAGGGCCCTGCCGTTTCCAGCAGGGCCCCATGGGAAAGGCCCAGCCACCAGACACTTGCCGTCGAGCACCTACCCCAGGCCTGGCTCCAGGATGGGCCTCGGTAATGGCAATCTGGGCGACTTAACTGGCCTTGATATTTTTCTATTCATAAGGGGCTTCTGAACCACTCTTGGTCTGACCCTGTTTGCCTTGGGAGATCCTACCTGGGACTTAAAGCCCCCGACTACATAGCTCCTGAGATCATTCGGGCGCTCCACCACGTTTAAGGTGGTGGTTCAAGTTGTATTTATATTCCATGGATCTGTGAATAATCTTGTATTGGCCTGACACTGACATAGCACTTAGTTACAATTTTGTAAAAAAAAAAAAAAAAAAACTCCAAGTGATGAATGTAGGGGTAAAAATAAAAACATATAAATGACAATCTGCAGCTTGTGTTTTTTCAGTTTTGAACAGGAAGTCAATGAACCTGTTTCTATCATTAAGTTAGTATTATTATTTCATAATTCAAGTACTTGACATATACATATTTCATGCATAATATGAAATACGCATGACTGTTTCCTTTAATGTAAATAAGTCAGACCAGCATATAATACGTAAAATATTATCTATAATGTATTATTTAATACTGCAGATTCCAGTGGCTCAAGTGGTTGTGTTTACTTTTGTTGTGTCCTTAGGCAGGAACTTCCCCCACCTTGTCTAGCCCGTGGTACGTGCATGTGTGGCTGATGCTGGTCCAATGGGCTGCTCCTGACAGTCAAAGAGTGTCTGCATTATTCTTATGTGGCTGATTTCTCTCCCAGGGCACCTACGCTGTGGTGGAGTTCTCTGACCAGGATGGGCTGCAGTCTCTACTTGAAAGTGCAGTTGTCCCCAGCATCAGTCATGAATCTGTAGTGCCTTTGAGATCCAGACTACTGTCCCTGCGAAACACCAGCACTGGGAACACGGACAAACAGAGCGCCCCCCAATGTCAGCCGCAGAGAACTGTGCCCATCAACGAGCTCATCCAGCGGCTGTCCTCCTCCACCAGTGTATGTCAAGTTGATAGATCGTGTTCAGGTGGTGTTCATGTGATGTCATTACATTCTTAAGGGTCTAACAGTGTTTCCCAACCAGGGGCACAAGGAATGGTTTATGATTTTTAAAAGTGGGTGAAATTGAATAGTATTCGAACAAAAATGTTTTTTAAAGTGAGTAAAACTTCAATTAAAACTGAAGCTGTTACTGAACCCTTTGGAGTACAAACAAATTGTATTATTATGTGAAAAGACTCGTAGTTTTGTATTCTGATGTCTGATGTACTCTAATTAGTCTTAGATTACTCTAATTTTAAGTAGAAACGAGCTCTGCACAGCGGAAAATCAGATTTAAATTCCGCCTATGTTTTCTTTGTTAAATATATGAATGAGTAAAGCTGGTGTTTGGCGGGATGGTCTGATTGACCAGACCTGGCATTTGTTGGGGTTTGAAAGTTGAAAGTAAATTCACAAAAAAAATGTTTTAGGGATTTGTAATATAGCAAAAATGTCCAGGCGGAATCCATACAGTCTGACAGAATGGTACAGGCAAACCAACCAGACATTGTGGTGGTGGATAAACGGCAGAGGAAAGCCGTTGTGGTTGACGTTGGAAAGGAGAGGAGCTGCTAAAAAATAAATAAATATCATATATATATCAAAATGCCTTGACAGCTCTTATGTACGTTTTATTCAAAATACTTCAAATATAGATTTGTTCATTTTCTATTGCTTGTTCAAATGAATGAAGAGATGGCTGTTTTTAATTTACTGCCCTGGATCTGTCTTAAACTTGGTGCTGTTTGTTGACCCAGCTGGAGCAGCAGATCATCTCCCTGACAGAAGCCCACTCGCTGACGGAGGAGAACATTCGTCTGCGTTTCCTAATCTGCTCTCTGGTCAGTGACATCGCTGCTGCCTATTTCCCCGAGTGCTCCATTAGGCCCTTTGGCTCTTCTGTCAACGGCTTTGGAAAGCTGGGCTGTGACCTCGACATGTTTCTGGACCTGGATGCCATTGGGGCAAACGGCTCAAATACGGTATCTTTATCTTTTGTCAACAAAACAACAAACTGTAGAAAATAAAGTGTCACTACATTACTTAAATTACATTAGTATACTGAGTGTTAAAAGTTATGATCAACATTTTCACTGAAAGTATAGAAAGGTATACAGGACTGAACCAGGACTGAACCAGGACTGAACCAGGACTGAACCAGGACTGAACCAGGACTGAACCAGGACTACACCTGGACTACACCTGGACTACACCTGGACTACACCTGGACTACACCTGGACTACACCTGGACTACACCTACACCTGTACTCCTCATGTACTACACCAGGGCTACACAAGGACTAGACCAGGACTAAACAAAGACTATAGCAGCTAATCCAGGGCTAAACTGTGACTAAACTAGGTCTAAATAAAGGCATTAGTACAACAGTAGAAGGACGGAGCGCACATTTTCAAGAGAAAATAAAATTACTTGTGTGTGTTTTGTTTGAGTTCACAGCCTCGTTCCGGCATGTACATGGAGTATCAGATGAAGAGGAACAGTTCGGAGCGAGCGGTCACTCAGAGTGTCCTGTCGGTCATCGCGGAGTGTCTGGAGCAGTTTGGGCCGGGCTGTGTGGGAGTGCAGAAGATCCTAAACGCTCGCTGTCCACTGGTCCGCTTCGCCCACCAGCCCTCAGGGTTTCAGTGCGACCTCACCGCCAACAACAGGTACACACAAGTATCTTTCTGATCAGAATTAGATTTTGTATCCATTGCTCATATTGTTTTTTGTTTTATGTTCTCAACAAGAACAGTTACCATAACTTAGTCTTTATAGCAATGAAAAGAGGACGTACTGGAGTTTAAGATTCAAGATTTACTCAAGATTTAAAACAGGATGTATATTTTGTATTAATATATATTTTTAACATGCATACACATTTATTTACCAGAAAGGAACCTGGTCACTGTAGCAGCCAACACAATCAACACAATACAAAATGTCACAAAAGATGACATTGTAATAACAATTGCATTGCTCAAGAAAAACATTTCTCACCACGCTCTTTAATTTTGCTTATTGAGGGACACCAAAAATTAAAATTCTAAACTGTGGTGCTAACTTTCCCAACTAAGTGATGCACCAAGGTACATTGAAAAGTATTACGAGAAATGCGTGTGGTGTGTCTGTCAGAGTGGCCATGCGGAGCACTGAGCTGCTGTACCTGTTTGGAGAGCTGGACCCTCGTGCACGGGCCCTGGTCTTCACAGTGCGTTGTTGGGCCCGCGTTCACGGCATCACCAGCTCCATCCCTGGGGCCTGGATCACCAACTTCTCCCTGACCATCATGGTGGTCTTCTTCCTTCAGAGGAGGAGCCCCCCCATCCTTCCCACGCTGGACCGGCTCAGAGAACTGGCAGGTATGCTCTGGTCCTCTGAAGCAACAAGCTGCATTGAATGGAAGTCCTAAGAGACTCACTTTGGCGAAGTGTAAATCTGATCACCATCTAACCATCATTATGCTGTCCCTTTCAGCGCCTTCAGAGAAGTGTATTATAGATGGAAATGACTGCACGTTCACCAGGGACTTCCACAGGATCCAGCTAGAGACCAACACAGAGTCATTAGGTGTGACTTCAGCAATCATAACACATTTGATTCAGTTTTAGAAATACTAATTGCACTTTTTGTTACAGATCAACTTCTAAGTGACTTCTTTGAGTTTTACAGCACATTCCTTTTCAACAAAATGTCTATCAATATCAGAAAGGTATGGAAACATCTACCTTTGTCACTGCAATTTCTGTTGGGCATGAGAATATTGAACACTCTTCCTCTAGAGGGTGCTGTAACATCTGCACATGAACTTGTTAATGAAGGTCAGAATAAATCAATGCCAAAGTGCAAGTAGTTAAAGCAGGAACTGACAGGACTGATCAATAAACTCTGTTAAAGCAACTGTTGGCAAAAAAAAAATGTTTTTACTAAAATATAAACAAATATGTATTTCCCTCTTATTTAAAATTAAACCTCACCTCATTAAAAAAAAAAAAAAAGTTTAGAAAACCCTGCACCAGCACCAGACTTAAAGCAGTAGATCTACTTCAGTCATTACAATAAAGAACAGCAAATATGAAGAAACATTCAGTTCAGCTCTTTCATTATTTAGGGTGTGACGTTCGATTTCCCTCCAGTCCAAACCAACCCAAACTGCAGAACTAATGGTTTTGTGATATAATGAGGCCCTAACATACACACTCTTATCTCACAGGGCAAAGAGGAGCACAAGCCAGAGCTGGGGCCCCTGCACATCCAGAACCCCTTCGAGACCTCCCTGAACGTCAGTAAGAACGTCAACACGTCTCAACTGGAGCGCTTCGTGTCTCTGTGCCAGGAGAGCGCCTGGATGCTGCAGAGCGGAGGCACCCTGACGACGCTGCTCCTGCCATCTCAGATCTCTGCTGTCAGGAGCAGAAAGAAGAGGAAACGTGAACCTGCCAGCGAAAGGATCAAAGGTTTACTGGAATCTTTAAGGACCCAAAATAATGTGAAAACCAAATGAACCTATGGACAAGTCGTGTTTAGTGTTTTTCTAAGAAATCCATTCACAGTATGTCCACAACTATGCGTTTCAAATAAGTTCACAACACTCTAATGGGCCTGATTAAGATGGGGTGAAAATGAATATATTATTGATGGGTTTCAAGCTTTAAAAAAAATTCACTACCTGTTCAAAAAAGTTGCCACAGAAAAAAAAAAGAGTTAATATTTAATATGACCGCCTTTAGCTGTGGCTTAGTTTCAATAACCTTCTGCTCTATTAAAATATTTATTTTCATCCAGTGTTGCATTATTTTTCACCAGTTGATCTTGTGTTGATTATGTGAGAGAGTGACCACTGCACAAAGTCTTCTCCAGCTCGTCCCAAACACTCACTGGGGTTCAGATGTGTAGATTAGTCTCTCCTTAGATGTTTTCTCTGCTCGATGTCAATGATTTGACCCTTCTCAAACACACTGACATATTTTCCATGACCACGGGATTCGTCTTTCCACATGGTTGTTTCAGAAATGAGAAGCCGCTCACTGCATTAGTTCGGTTTAAAACTGTTGCAGCTGAAAGATCCATGCAACAATCATCTAAGAGAGGACATTTTTGCCTAGTTAAATCCAGGTGACAAGGTTATTTTTTTTTTGGACAGGCAGTGATACTACGCTGCCATGGCAATGAACAATTCAAAACACATTTGAATGAATGGTCAAAAGTTCCCAAAATGTTATCCATAATGGAAAAGAATGTGACTGACGCATCACCTTGTCACGGATACAATATGAATGATTTGGATATTTTCAAATGAAAATGTCATCATTGTATCTACTCTCTATCGGAGGGTGTGTTATCATCACATTTTAGAATCTGAAAACAATCAACACTGCAAATGATTCTCTTTTGTCCCATCCAAACAGTGTATTAAACTACTTTCATGAGAGTGTGAGTCAAGTATTGCATTTGGAGAAAGGTATTTTGCGCAGACCTTGCTCCAGGGTGAAGTGTTGCTTGAAATGAGTGTCTGACCCCGGAGTGGCCGGTCTGAAATCTCCCTGTAGCCTGAGCCTGGCTGTGCTCTGGACCTCTATCACTGTTCTCATGCTCTTATCAGCTGGAATGCAATGACCCTGGCGCGTTTCCCACAAATGGGTGTGTCCACTTCCACAAATATGATCACACTTTCAGTTAAGATGAGGTCAACAATAGTACAAAGCTACCAATTCGTACGCTCTGTTTATGTTTACATTGCATTTCAAGTCCGGCGAGCGTCTATCTATAGGCTCTCTAGGGGTCATCCACGCGCACACAATGACAGGACGGCCTATTGGAGGACGGGTCGGCAGAGTTATGTCCCAGTCAAACATATATGAGGGGTCTAACTGCATTGTACATCTTTAAAAAAACAAAAAGTAAAACACAAACTCATAACTCCCTCCCACTTTAGTTCTTGGATAAGTGGAAAGTCCTTGCAACAATGTAGAAAAGCTCAAAGCCGAGGTACAATTTTATTTGCAAGCCCTTTACCACCTGCTCGCCCCAGATGTAAAACCAAATCATAATCATTTCCATTCAACCAATTACAACATCAAAGTCCCTGAAGTGTTTTTAGAAAAGACTTTTGTTGACATTTTCGGTGGAGGATCTGCAATCTCCGTGAAGATGTTATTGCTTTGCCCGGAATGTTCCGCAGTATGGCATTAAACTTCCCTGTAAAGAAGAAGCATTAGACCAACTTACAGGTCAGATATGCGAAGAGGCATCCCCGCACACACTAACAATGCATGTTTTTCAAGATATTTTTTGTGCAATAAAAACCCCTGCGATTGAATAAAACAGGAATATATTTAATGCTATACTGCGGAATATTCCAAGCAACAAGCAGGTGGTGGACGGTCAACCTGAAAACGTACATAGTGTAACTTTATTGACCTTGTATTCATATTGATAACAGGATCTTGATCTTTGGAAGCTAACGTTTAAGGAAATGTTTTCACAATGGTTTGATTTCTGCAATATTGTAAGAAACCTCTAAAAAATATGGGTTGTACCGCACGATGAGATTTGAATATTGTCGTACCCAAAGCCAGTCTGTTATATACATATTTTTAGAGGCCTGGTTAGCCATGTGTAAACTGTTGAACGCACTGGGCTAAGTTTAGGTTTAAGCCTGTTGATGCAGCCTCTCCTTGGTCTTGGTGGAGCAGAGCCACAATGGTGCACAGTCACACTTGTTTGATTGGAATAAGGAGGTTGGTTTCCTGTTGGACAGAATGGAATGTGGCTCAATGTTCACCTTGCTCTGAAGCAGCAGGGTTCAGCTGCACCAAACATTCTCTCTCTCTAACCGCTGGATTCTCGGACATTCTTAAAATAATCCTAATTACAGCCCTGCTCTGGAGGTAAACTCTGCTGCACGGGCAAGGCCACATGAGGCACACAACTGGTGGTGTTCATATTGTGTTATGTTTTCGTCCATGTGCAGATTTCAGACGTTTAAGGCAGTTTGTTTTAATAGAAATGATAAAATGCAGCCCTATTAACATCTGGAACAGTCAAGACGTGTCTCGAACTTCAAACGAGTTACTCATGTTCATCAGACCTTTTTGTTAATGAAAAATGTGTTTTAAATCTGTCATAAGTTCAGACCATTAGAGCAGACCCCTCATACCCTCACATACCCTCACAGACCACACACAAACATATATATACACATGTATATACAGGTTGTCATATACTCGTGTGCATACTTCCTTGAGAAGATACACAGCTGATAAATGGGGTCATCACAAGTCAAAACAGACAGATGGCAGGCAGATTTGGATTCTTTATCGATTCCTTTTTTTCTTCTATTATTGCCATTTACGTTCCATGCTTTTTATTTATTGTTCAATTAATTTTAAGCTATTTGTTTGCTAAGTTAATTGGGGTTCTATCATTGCACCTGCTTAGCATTTGTTTGAGATATCAATTGGAACTCAAATGGCAAATGAATAACCCTCACAGACCCCTCATACCCTCACAGACGCCTCATACCCTCACAGACCCCTCATACCCTCACAGACCCCTCATACCCTCACAGACCCCTCATACCCTCACAGACGCCTCATACCCTCACAGACCCCTCATACCCTCACAGACCCCTCATACCCTCACAGACGCCTCATACCCTCACAGACGCCTCATACCCTCACAGACCCCTCATACCCTCACAGACGCCTCATACCCTCACAGACCCCTCATACCCTCACAGACCCCTCATACCCTCACAGACCCCTCATACCCTCACAGACCCCTCATACCCTCACAGACGCCTCATACCCTCACAGACCCCTCATACCCTCAGTGATACCCTCACAGACCCCTCATACCCTCAGTGATACCCTCATAGAGCACTCATACCCTCACAGACCCCTCATACCCTCACAGACCCCGCATACCCTCACAGAGCCCTCATACCCTCACAGACCCCTCATATCCTCAGTGATACCCTCATAAAGCACTCATACCCTCACAGACCCCTCATACCCTCAGTGATACCCTCACAGACCCCTCATACCCTCAGTGATACCCTCATAGAGCACTCATACCCTCACAGACCCCTCTTACCCTCACAGACCCCTCATACCTTCAGTGATACCCTCATAGAGCACTCATACCCTCACAGACCCCTCATACCCTCAGTGATACCCTCACAGACCCCTCATACCCTCAGTGATACCCTCGTAGAGCACTCATACCCTCAGTGATACCCTCATAGACCCTTCATACGCTCACAGACCCCTCATACCCTCACAGACCCCTCATACCCTCAGTGATACCCTCACAGACCCCTCATACCCTCAGTGATACCCTCATAGAGCACTCATACCCTCACAGACCCCTCATACTCTCACAGACCCCTCATACCCTCAGTGATACCCTCATAGAGCACTCATACCCTCACAGACCCCTCATACTCTCACAGACCCCTCATACCCTCAGTGATACCCTCACAGACCCCTCATACCCTCAGTGATACCCTCATAGAGCACTCATACCCTCACAGACCCCTCATACTCTCACAGACCCCTCATACCCTCAGTGATACCCTCACAGACCCCTCATACCCTCAGTGATACCCTCACAGACCCCTCAGACCCCTCATACCCTCAGTGATACCCTCATACCCTCAGTGATACCCTCACAGACCCCTCACAGACCCCTCATACCCTCAGTAATACCCTCATACCCTCAGTGATACCTTCACAGACCCCTCACACCCTCAGTGATACCCTCATACCCTCAGTGATACCCTCACAGACCCCTCATACCCTCAGTGATACCCTCATACCCTCGATGATACCCTCACAGACCCCTCACAGACCCCTCATACCCTCAGTGATACCCTCATACCCTCAGTGATACCCTCACAGACCCCTCATACCCTCAGTGATACCCTTATACCCTCAGTGATACCCTCACAGACCCCTCATACCCTCAGTGATACCCTCATACCCTCGGTGATACCCTCACAGACCCCTCACAGACCCCTCATACCCTCAGTGATACCCTCATACCCTCAGTGATACCCTCACAGACCCCTCATACCCTCAGTGATACCCTCATACCCTCAGTGATACCCTCACAGACCCCTCATACCCTCAGTGATACCCTTATACCCTCAGTGATACCCTCACAGACCCCTCATACCCTCAGTGATACCCTCATACCCTCGGTGATACCCTCACAGACCCCTCATACCCTCAGTAATACCCTCATACCCTCAGTGATACCCTCACAGACCCCTCATACCCTCAGTGATACCCTCACAGACCCCTCATACCCTCAGTGATACCCTCATACCCTCAGTGATACCCTCACAGACCCCTCACAGACCCCTCATACCCTCAGTGATACCCTCATACCCTCAGTGATACCCTCATACCCTCAGTGATACCCTCACAGACCCCTCATACCCTCAGTGATACCCTCATACCCTCAGTGATACCCTCACAGACCCCTCACAGACCCCTCATACCCTCAGTGATACCCTCATACCCTCAGTGATACCCTCACAGACCCCTCATACCCTCAGTGATACCCTCATACCCTCAGTGATACCCTCACAGACCCCTCATACCCTCAGTGATACCCTTATACCCTCAGTGATACCCTCACAGACCCCTCATACCCTCAGTGATACCCTCATACCCTCGGTGATACCCTCACAGACCCCTCACAGACCCCTCATACCCTCAGTAATACCCTCATACCCTCAGTGATACCCTCACAGACCCCTCATACCCTCAGTGATACCCTCATACCCTCAGTGATACCCTCACAGACCCCTCACAGACCCCTCATACCCTCAGTGATACCCTCATACCCTCAGTGATACCCTCATACCCTCAGTGATACCCTCACAGACCCCTCATACCCTCAGTGATACCCTCATACCCTCAGTGATACCCTCACAGACCCCTCACAGACCCCTCATACCCTCAGTGATACCCTCATACCCTCAGTGATACCCTCATACCCTCAGTGATACCCTCACAGACCCCTCATACTCGGTGATGAGATACAGAGTGCTGAAGGTGGCTGTTTGCAAACAGAGGTGAGTGAGCAGTTTTCCAGCAGCTCTGGAGGAGCTGGGACTGGGGCTGTTACAGCGGGGTGTGCTCCTGAGGAGGGCAGTCCACACGGCGGAGAGTCCACGGTGGCGGCGGAGACACATCACCGGAGGACGGCTCTTGACGCCAGCGTGCATTTGCAGGTAACTACCGCGCGTGTCGGGGACATTAGGTCCGTGAGGCTGTGGATGTGCTCCGTGCTGCAGGACCAGGGCTGGAGCAGCGCCAGACACGGCTTTAGTTTCCGAAGCGGCATCAGCGGCGTCAGGCAGAGTTCTGTGCCCGAGCTCAGAGCCCGAGATGCGGCTGTGGAGCGCAGCGAGTCGCATAGAGGTGAGCGGAGGAGAGATGTGTGCGGACGCGCTTCTCAGCTGAAGGTTAAAAGATTGGCGTTAGCAGCTAGGCTAGCCCTGTTCCGTGGACAGAGGCCAAACTCCGGCTAAAACGCGCACTGGCATTATTTTAATGTGATGAAAACAGATGAGTTTAGTGAGTGGGCTGCGGCGGCTCTGCTGTTACTGCTGCGTGTCCAAGTTGATGGCCCGCACCGCCCACACGGCGCTGTTATTTTCATCTGGACTAGGTCATCCATGTGCGCTTTGGACCGGTCCTGTCTGGATGTGCGGAGCTGTGCGGAGCAGTGGGGCCCCGCAGCTGTCAACGGGAGGAGACGGGAGGATACGGGGAGCAGAGGGTCAAGTGTGGGCTGCTGCAGATGTTAGAGGGCACTCAGTCACTCCGACTTCTCCTGTTGTTTTTCTCTGGAAGCCCTCCTCCCTGTGCTCCGTCACTACACTACAGAGTATGCAGAGATAAACAGTCTGTGTTGGATGCTTTAAGACTTCTCTTTGGTTTTAGACAGCTGGACTTCAAACTTAGAAAGTCGTTTCGCTTTATTCTGCACTATAAAGTTTATTTCTAAGGTAAAGCCTTTTAGACTTGTACAGATCCAGTGTCTCCCTGTTCTCTGTGAAAGGTGTTGTGTGGGTTTGAAGGAGGCAGAGGTGAGGGGATCGTGTCTTGCTGATGTAGGCCTCTGTGTGATATATGGACACATAGACAGGTGTCAGCACACTCACTCATTTAGGCCTGAATTATTACAATTTTTTACTTGTCATCATCAGCTTAGCACGGAAACTAATTTACAAAGCATGTAAGCCCTGCACTGTCTGGACCGGGCCCTGGGATCACATGTCAGCTCTCTCCACCTCCATTGACCTTCAGTTTGGAGAACAATACAAAAATTATCCGAATAAAAAGCCCACTCCTACACCTCCAGCCCCAAACAGCTCTAACAAGATTCCACCCATCACTATCTGCTGTCTGTGCTCCTTACTGCTGATCTGCTCTACTGTCACCCATAACTCACTGCAATGGGTGCTTTGGCCTTCAGCGGTCAGCACCCAGACTATGGACTCACTCCTATTATATGTAGGTCTTTTATTCTGTGTGCAGTGGCCACCTTCAAATCCCAACACAAAATGATTTCTAAGCCAATATCATGAAAGAGTACAAGGGGAATAGCTGCAGTTCTCCCTCAGTGGTTTTGTCAAGTGTGAGCTAAAGGTTTTGTTCCAGATGTGGTGCAGGTGGTTGCCTCTTGAACTTGAGCATCATCTTCATGTTCTCCAAGTCCAGGACATTGTGTGTGGCTCCTGTTCCACCTCAGTCACACTCACATCAATCTGCTGTTGAAGGATGTTATGCAACTGTTGCCATTTAAATCAGTCCCAGTGTCTGTGTGCATCATTTCTAGGCCAGGCTGTGCTGTCGCTGTTGCTGCTACAGGGATCCCCTCAGAGCTGCGTTCATGTCATGTGACGCCATGGCTCGGCAGGGTCACGTGACAGAAGGGCTGACGCAGGTGGGAGGGGAAGGGCTGCTCATCATGCTCCATTGCTTTCATATGTGCCCTATATGTGGAGTGTGTGCCAGGCAGCTGCAGTCTCTGCGAGCAGGGTGACGTTTGTCATGGCAGCGTGACTGATCAAAGCGGCTGTAACAGCTCCAAAACAAATACACCAAAGCTATACTGCCACAGCCAGTAATGACAATAATTGATGACACTGAAATGGCTCTTGAAAACACATAGTGTATCAAACTTCGCCTTTGTCATATGTTCTGATTTATGGTGCTGAAGCCTGATATCTGTGATCTATGTGCTATTGGCTATATTGCATCATTTGCATAATAATAGGCGCACATTGTTGGATATACTGTGCAGCTGCAGACCTGATTCAAAAGTCAGTTCATTCAGGACAAGTGTAATTCACTGTTCTTCCCATGTCTGTGTGGTTTGCTATAGTTACAGTTGTTTCCCATCAACCATGATCTGGACCATGTTCAAGAAGATGCACTGCAATTATATTGCACAATTTAAAATTAAATTCTGTCTTGCCTATAATTTTCAAAGTCTCCTTTGTTTGTACATAGCTTGGCACTTACACTAAATATTCTATTGCATGGAACCTCAAAGAGCCGGGGACTGCAGTCTGAGCCCAGTGGGACTTGACTTGACCTGAGGTCTCTGATGAAAACCCCCGTGTCGCCGCGACAGCGCCCTTCCTCAGGAAGCGCCGAGCCCTGGGTTTCGGATGTCACATGGTTAGTGGCTGGAGTTTGTGATGAAAGTTCTCCTTATGAGTACTCTGGCTTTGTGCCTCATGCCTCAAACTCTTAATGAGACTAAAGTAATATCTGCCACACAACGAAAGGCATTATTAAAGTGAATAATGATGAATAAAAGTGTGATTGGTAGACGTGTTATCCAGCGCACGCCTCTGTGGCACATATGTGCTCCATATGTGTGTCCTAAGTGATTTACGTCATAGATCTCCTCCTCACTCTGCAGAACAAACTCTTCCATCCCTCCTTTCTCTCTCTCCCGCTTTCTGTTTGTCTCTCTCTTTTTCGGAGCCATTGTTCATAATTCTTCCATGTTTGGAACAGGAAGACATAGCTCTCATTGTCACAAACTGATATGGTAATTGAGATGCACAAGAGCAGCAGCAGTGTTTTGTTTGTAACGAGAAAGCATCGTTTGTGAACTAGATATTGATTTATGTGTATTTGAACATGACATTGATGCAGGCAGTTAGGTGATAACTAGTGAATAACCAGTATGTTCATGCCCTTGTCATTAGTATGTGACATCTTCTTGTGTCCAGCCATGGAGCCTGCGGTGCCGTTGATCCTGCTGCTGCACTGAGGAGCCACTCTTCCACCTGCCTCAGATGTGACCATGTACAGTGTGGATGACCTCCTCATCTCTCATGGATACAAGCGGCCCAAACACAACCCCTCCGGCCCTCCTGCCCGGCCCGCCCCCTCAGCCTCTCCCCCCTCCTACAGCAGGCACCAGCAGCTCCTGGAACGGCCCCGCACAGTCAATGGCTTCTGCAGCTACACCCTCAACCACAGCCACACACGGGACAGGACCCGGGAGAGGAGCCGGGACAGGAGTCAGTCCAGGCAGGAAGGCCGCCTCAACGACGCAGGGTGAGTGTCTGATGTGGTCTCCTCACATGTGGCTAATTACGATTAGTTACATTCTCAAAGTTGTAGTTGGTTGTTTGGTTTACTTGATACAAAAATTCTTTGTGCAACTAGTAAAGCTAAATTAAATGTAATTGTTATAATACGTCATCTATCGACTGATGTAATAGTGAAATACATAAAATGGTACATAAAATGTATGTACCATTTTCTGTATTTCACTAATACAATGTGAAATGTGTAAATACTGTGATGCTGTGTGAGTGTGTTTGCATACGGTGGATATTATGAATTGTTCTTATTGTTGACTGGGGACATGGAAATGAGCTATTTAGCTATAATATGGTGTGGAACATCCCTGTATTTTTAGGAGCTTAATAACATGAGCTGTACATTGTCCCTTCAAATAAAGACTAAACTAAACTTATGTATAAACTAAACTAATAAAAGGTATGACCTTTTGTGTCCTATTTTGTTTTATCTAGGCATGTGTCAGAATGGAGCTACATATTTGCTCTAGAAATTTGCCCACAGCTTCATCTGTGCCACTAAAGCCGTTTTTTTTAGATGCTGACATAAACCTGAAGCTGCTTGCAGCCTAGCTCCATGTAGTGTTAATTTGATGATATGTAAATCGTCCAGTTGTTACCCAAAAATGAAATCACATCAAATTCTCTGCTTTTTAGGTTCTGTGATGCAAACCGCAGTCTTCAGCTGCAGCCAAAGGATGTGTCCTACTGGAGGAGGAAAGGGCAGGACTTTGCTGTGTTGCTAGACTACACAGACTACAAAGAAGCCGCTGCTAGTCGACAGGGAACTTATGTAAGGCCAGAGAGGGCTGAAGAGAGGGGCCCGGCGCCTCTGGAGGAGTGTCCCAGGTCACAGAGGCCCAGCTCCAGGGACAGTCAGCTGCTCCTGCCCTGGAGGACGGCTGAGAAGAAGTGCAAGAGCCTGGGTGCAGAGGAGTGGCACCCAGCAGGTGAGCAGCGCCTGCTCACCAGGACACCAGAGGGCATGGTGCTGCCCCGGACTAAAGTCAGAACTCAGTCCCTTCCCAGGATGCAGACAAACTGTCGGCAGTATGTGCCGACGTTTCACCAGAACACGTACAGAGCACCACGCTGGCCAGACAACGGCAGACCTGCTAGCGCAACCCCACTGTCAATCACACCAAAGCCACGCTTCACACGCCCCCCCAGGCCACCCTCATATGAGATGCACCAGCAGATCAGGGGCAGCTGTGAGGTGCTGTCTGGGAGAGACCTGACCAGGGAAAGAACACCACTCCCAAGGTTAAGAACAGCAGAATCTCAACTGGACTACTTTGCACAGGACTGTGGACCACCAGGGTACAACCCTCCTCCGTCCTACAAGAGAGCCCCCATAATGGAAGGGGTCTGCAGGGATTATGGGGAAGTAACCTATAGGTAAATTATTCATATTATATTTCATTTTCACTGTGCAATATTTTTATGACAAATGATGGGTAGGAATCAAATATTACCTTTCACTTTGATTAAACATACTGTAAAATGTCCTTCTATGAAAAAAAGCTGAGATGTGAGCCGTGCAGACAAACACAAGAGAGAATCCACTTTGGACAAACTTGACCTTGGTACAGTTTTTTTATTTGTACTTACTTCTCTTACTCTTTATTTAACTAGGAAAACTTCATTAAGATTCTCTTTTTCAAGAATGTCCTGATCAAGAAGAATGTCCAGTGATCAACACAGTTGATGTAAATTGATAAAATATCACTCATCTTCCAGAAATGTTATATCTGGTCAATTCAATTGCAATACACATTTGTATGCAACAAATTAGTTCTCTTTATTAAAGCTTAATGCCCAATTAAGAATAATAACACATGGCTGATTTCATAATGATGATTTAATCATCTCAATTTTGTCACTTTTTAATGCACTTTTTACTTCACAATGTGACACATGTATCACGTAAATACCACCCATCACAGCCAAGTGCATGTACTTTTGAGCAATTGCTGATAGTCTTGCTTGTGTTTTGCTCAGGTATAGAGGGGACATGTACCAGCAGCTGCACAGGGCTCCAGATGGCTCTCACTGGGGCCCCCCACATGTCGGAGGGTGCAGCACGACGGCCCACTCCAGGCAGCTCTATCCTGTCTACATGACCCAGGACAGGCCAGGAGGGAGAATCCAGTACCTCCCCTTTGATCACTCCTCATCATTAGGTGGAAACTCTCTAACGGACTCTGACAAGATCCGCCACATTCGCAAGGAGCTTCCAAGCCTCACCGTGTCCGAGCCAGCTTCCGGCAACAGTGCCTTTTTGCCCCCACCACTGGGACCTACTTCACTTGTGCTTAATGATTCTGCATATGGGGAGTTTGACAGTGACAATACCAGGTGGCACAGACATTTGCACAAAGAAACTGTAGATAACATCCCAGCAACTGACCAAAACTACAATAACCGATACCACAAAATACAACATGGCCGTCCAACATCTCCCTTTTCAGCTTTCCATGCGCCAGTGTCCTCCTCAGGTTTGAGGTGTAAGTCAGAGCAAGGCTTTTTAGAAACCATCACCCAAGTGAAACAGATAAGGCCTGACATTGGAACAAAGAACAACAGGAACCCGAAGAGGAGATTCAGTGAGACAATCTTTTGCCTCGTGTCTGTCCCAGTCCACACTCCCACAAACCTAAATAAAAATGCTTCTGCAGACCAGAACAACAATGACCCTACCACAAACCACACCATCCCAAACACATTTGCTGTGGGCCTAAAGGAGAGCCGTCCTGTGAGGAGTAGGTCGGTCAACCAAGTGCCCATCTGGAGCCAGTGCCCTCAACCTGACACCAGTGGCACCTCCTCCCTGAGGAACTATAAGAGGGCTCCTCTCAGAAAAGAGATTATTGATGCATGGGCTCTTCAGGCCAATGACAGCAGGGAGGTGTACTCCCGCTCATGGCCTGGGAACCAGTACCGCAACCAGGAAACCCAGACAGGGTCACCGTTAGTCAAGAGTCCAGAACCTGAGGACAAACCCACTCAGGCGGTGCCAGGCACCAGCACAGACAGTACATCAGCAAATGGCTACTGTCTAAAGGACCAGAAAAACCTCCAGCTTTCCAGCAATAGTGCATTTTCTCTAATTAGTCCGACCCAAGCTCCATATAAGGGGCCTTTTGCTCCAGAACTACTTCCTCCATTATCAGACTCCAACAAGGAAAGGCAACCTGTGACCTGCGCCACACAAAGCACCCCAGAGCCCTCAGCTGACAGCGCTGAGTATGTCAGCTTTGGTCAGTTTCTGCTAAAGCCAGTGGACCGACGGCCAAGCGATTACATTGGTGAGTTAGAGAGCATTAACAAAGAGATGGAGGACACCATCAGCAAAAAGGCCAATTTGACTGCGACCAGGAAAGGAAGGAAGAAACACAATGTGCACCAGTCAGGGGCGCAGTCTATGGAAGAGATGCATTTAGTGAAACCCGCTTACATTAACGTGCGCTCAAAGTCTTTCACCTCCGCTGCTGACGTGGACACGGAAACGAGCTGTTCGGTTTACCGGCCCCAGAATGAAAACGTCCTACCATCACAAGAGCACACTGGCTTTACTCTGGACAGTGAAATAACCCCACAGGACATCCCAGTCCCTCAGGAGTCCATGCTTCGAGATGTCGGCCTCAAAGTCTACACCGAGATTGGACCTATGGAGCCAGCACCACGATCAAGCTCTGTTCCACCGTATCAACATTTAGATGAGCTCTCATGGGAAAATATTACAGCCACGGTAAACATGTGCAAAGATAGCCACGAGCACAAGGTAAACAAAGAGTCTAAAGCTAGAACCAGCCATAAGCACCATACATCAGGAGTGAGTTTGAGAATCTGCCGGAGCCGGAGTGAGAGCAGTCGATCTTCTCATAAACGAGAGTGTTCACCGCATGTCAACAAGCTCAACCGGGTCAAGTCATGTCCTGGAGGTGACCAGCCAACATTAGCTGACGAGCACCTGGAGAACTTGTTAATAAAGGAGAAAAGTAACTCTCTACCGGCGGAGGACCTCAGCCACTTGTATGAGGTCAAATGTGCAGAAGGTATCCCCGAAAACGAGTCCATCGAGCAGAGAGCTGCGAGGATTCTCGGCATTGCTGTTCCAGTGGGAGCCCTGGGTGTTGACAAAGGAGCAAAGCAAGACATTGTAGAGTCTAACACTGAGAAGGAGGAGGGAAACATCGAGAAAGAGGAGGGAAACATTGAGAAAGAGGAGGGAAACATCGAGAAAGAGGAGGGAAACATCGAGAAAGAGGAGGGAAACATTGAGAAAGAGGAGGGAAACATCGAGAAAGAGGAGGAAAACATCGAGAAAGAGGAGGGAAACATCGAGAAAGAGGAGGGAAACATCGAGAAAGAGGAGGGAAACATCGAGAAAAAGGAGGGAAACATCGAGAAAGAGGAGGGAAACATCGAGAAAGAGGAGGAAAACATTGAGAAAGAGGAAGGAAACATCGAGAAAGAGGAGGGAAACATTGAGAAAGAGGAGGGAAACATCGAGAAAGAGGAGGAAAACATAGAGAAAGAGGAGGAAAACATAGAGAAAGAGGAGGAAAACATAGAGAAAGAGGAGGGAAACATTGAGAAGGAGGAGGAAAACATAGAGAAAGAGGAGGAAAACATAGAGAAAGAGGAGGAAAACATAGAGAAAGAGGAGGGAAACATTGAGAAGGAGGAGGAAAACATAGAGAAAGAGGAGGAAAACATCGAGAAAGAGGAGGGAAACATTGAGAAGGAGGAGGGAAACATCGAGAAGGAGGAGGAAAACATAGAGAAAGAGGAGGAAAACATAGAGAAAGAGGAGGAAAACATAGAGAAAGAGGAGGAAAACATAGAGAAAGAGGAGGGAAACATAGAGAAAGAGGAGGAAAACATAGAGAAAGAGGAGGAAAACATAGAGAAAGAGGAGGGAAACATCGAGAAGGAGGAGGGAAACATTGAGAAGGAGGAGGGAAACATCGAGAAGGAGGAGGAAAACATAGAGAAAGAGGAGGGAAACATCGAGAAGGAGGAGGAAAACATAGAGAAAGAGGAGGGAAACATCGAGAAGGAGGAGGGAAACATTGAGAAGGAGGAGGGAAACATCGAGAAGGAGGAGGAAAACATAGAGAAAGAGGAGGGAAACATCGAGAAGGAGGAGGAAAACATAGAGAAGGAGGAGGGAAACATCGAGAAAGAGGAGGGAAACATTGAGAAAAAGGAGGAAAACATCGAGAAAAAGGAGGAAAACATTGAGAAAGAGGAGGAAAACATCGAGAAGGAGGAGGGAAACATCGAGAAAGAGGAGGAAAACATGGAGAAGGAGGAGGGAAACATCGAAAACGATTCCGCCAAATGTCCTCCCTCCATACCATTGATTCGCAACATAGAATTAACCCCAGACGTTCTGGAAAGTCCACCAGAAGAGCAGAGCTTATTGGTGAAAGAAGAGACTAAGCAGTTGGAAGAATGTGCAATGTTAAGTGAGGATGTCCGTAGTGTAAGCTGCGAAGAAATCAATGAGAAAGTTGCAATAGATGAACTGCAAGACAATTCAGAAGACCACCTGGATTTTGAGCAGATACAGGGAATGGAGTCAAAGGAGGAGGAGGTTATTGCACTAGTAAATAATGAGGGAATCAAAGATGTAGCTGAACTGACAACAGAGGATCCAGGGAGGGCGGAGCTGAGAGATGAGGGAGGTACTGGAGAGGCGGGGCCAGAGGTGAGCAAAGCAACAGAACGTGGAGACAGACGGGTGGCGCCTCCCAAACCGCCCAAACCCAAACAACGCAGCAGGCTTCAGAAACCCGCCCTGCTCCCCAAACCCCGCTGTGTCCCCAAGAGGGAGATCAGCCTGCCCCGCCACAGCACCAGCAGCATGGAGGCGCCGGACAGGAGCACGGTTCCTGGTAGGTGCATCCTTACTATGGATTTCAGGGTGATAAAATGTATATTGAGGTACTTAGTATTGAATTATGACCAAAGTCGATCATCATTTTACAGTTTGTTAACCACAATTTGATCTAAAACAGCTTAATAATAGACACAGATGGGACTTTTCACTATTTTTATTTTCACTATTTTTTTAAGTGTATACAAATTGGCCTTTCACGCATATGTATACCAATGTTTTTCACCAGTTAAGTTAAAGGCAGTAAATATAGACCTGTCAAAAGTGGATATTAGTGCAATTGTTGTTTTGGAGCTCCATGGGTTTCAGAATGATGAGACATTAGGGCTGTAAGTTAAGTTTTTTAAAGTTTTGATTTGAAAATTTGAAAATAAAAAATATGTATCGTAATGTCTGTTACTACATCCGTCCAGTCCTTGGTCGTTGATGAGGTTTGTGTAATTAATTTCGTTTTTCCTGCTGCCAAAGGTATCCATTTACTATGTTATGTAATATATATTGTGTCCATGGCAGGAGTTTTGAGGCCCAAATGCATAGTTCTAAAAGCGAGTCAAAAACTGCTGTGCCTTGTTCATTTTGCCTTGTGAATTTCCTTGTGAATAATGAGCACTTTGACATGGTGTTATGGAAAAACATGAGTTGAAATAATAAGTAATTTTTCCCCGTCCTCCTTTTTCTTTTGATAGGTTTAGAGTTTTGGATACAAGGTTTTTCGTCTTGCCATACATATTATGTTTGATTCCATTCATGAAACAGCTGGTTGGGGATGTAAAATGGAATAGATCATTTGAGGAATCTGGGCAAAGCATTCATTCTTATGGTTTCAATCCTTTGACTTAGACGTAAATATGGAATAGATTCAATTTTTCAAGGGCATTCTTTATAGTGAAAAAAAGGAAGGGTATAGTTTTTGATATTTTTTTTGTACATTCAGTTTATATCCAGACATTGGACCAATATTATGAAGGAAATACATCACATATGAACATTTCTGGTTTGGTCAAAAATAATAGAACATCCTCCTTATAACAAGCAATGTTATTTTCCATCCCATCAATTGTAACACCACAGATTGTTTCTGATAATTAATATATCGCGACAATGGTTCCAAGTACAAAGCGAACAAGAGGGGGGAACAAGCACAACCCTGTCTCACCCCTCTTTCCAGGACCATTCATTTCAATTCTTGATGTTTAAGAACGCCAGAAATGTTTATTATTGAATTATCTATTTGAAATTTGTTCAGCATTAATCAAGAAATTAAACAAAGCAACAACCATTATAACCTGACTGAAATCTTTATTAAGTCATATAAATCAGAACTTTCAGGGGGAATAATATCTAAGTTATATCAGGAATATTGGAGTGAAATAAATAAGGGATTGCAGACTAAGTTTGACATCATCATCTCACTCAATTTCAGAACTATGAATTTGGACACAATAAATGAATAGCTTTGGAGCATACTTCTGGCAGCGTGGGAAAAGAACAAAATGAATGACACAAACTGCTCCGGCGATCAAGAACTGGATTGATATTACTATACGATATTAGAATTTGTGTGCCTTTTTCTTTGGATGTCTTCCTTATTTCTGTATTTCTTTAATTCATTTTTATTTCATGTATCTTCTCTGGTCTTGTTCCTTGTTAATAAATAAATAAATAGTTAAGTTAAGACAGACTCAAAAGCTTTCTCAGCATCCAAACTAATTATTACAGCTTAATTTTGTTGTTTTTGTATGTTCATTATGTGCAAAGATCCTCTTGTTATCCTGTGTTTGTCGTTAATAAATCCTGTCTGATCATTGTGAATTCAATTTGGGAGTATTTGTTCCATTCTTTTGGACATCATTGAGGTGTATATACGACATCCACATTCAGGATGGAGAGATTAATTCCAATCTGTTTTTTTAAAGTGCTGCGTGAAAAGTTGTTAAAGCAGTAGTATTTCTTTTAAAGCTTTACACTTTTATACTCCTACAAGACTTATTGTTCTTTAATCTCTTGATTTCAGCCTGTTATTTCAGGTCCTAATTTTTTTTAATTAAAATATCATTCCATCTATTTTATATGAATAATATGTGTAGACAAACAAAAAAACAACTCTTCAATTTATTACAAAACATCTTTTAAATGGTGAAACAGCCTCAAAATGATGCCTATGACAAGAAGCTGAAACTAAATTAATAAAACTATAAAAGGCTGCAATAAGAGAAAAGAATGCAGTGCTTTTCATGCAATAATTGAACCTCGACCAAAACATTTACTGTCAGGTTTCAGCACATTTCTGATGGATTGCCATTGCCATAATATCATATACTCACCGAGGTCATTTCACACCAGGGTGGCTCAGCTAATGGAGACTATATATTGACTACAGTGACTTGTGTTCTCTCCTCCTCAGACTCCTACGACCCGAGCCGAGTGGAGAGAGTGTAGGCCCGGCTCAGAGGAACATCTTCCATCACTGTGGAATGACCATTGGTCCTTCTGGGTCTCACTGGGTCCAGACTCTTCTTCACAAATGCTCTACATGTGCTGGCCACAGGGGGCGCTCCAAGCCTTCAGCACGTCCCAACTTTCCTTTTACAAATGTCAGTGTTCCATCTGCACTTTGGCTTCTCCTTGAGCTTGTGTGGAAAATGAATGTAGACGTGCTTCTGTTTTTGAATATTTACATGTCAGTGTAGAAAAGAAAATATCATTCTAGTATTGCATCACAATCAGTATTATCCCACCCAAATGTACATGACAGATTTTCTTATAGACTTATGAAGTACTATTCAGCTGAAGAAATGTATATTTTCTTATCAGTGTTACATTTTAGAGTCTACTATGTGTTCCCTGCTCTTTATCCTTTTTGTGTGATAGAGAATGTAATGAAATGATCAACACTGTGCTCCTCAAGTCTCACTCACAGCAATATTGTTGTCCTATACAGAGTGTGTGGTGTCTGTACTCAGTCTCATTTATGTTGGCCCTCACCTCATGTGCTCCAAGTACTCCACCACCTTTTCTTCTCAAGTAGTAATAGTTCAAGAAGGAAGGCTCGTCAAAAGCACAACCTAAGAATAATAATAATGATATTTTTATTATTATTATAAACCCAGTGTGAAGCTGAATCATTTGGAAATTAAATTATGCTATTAAAAAATATGAAAGCCTAACCCTTTTGGATCTGGTGGATCTGGAGGTATCTGTGTGTTTATGAATTCATCTTGTGGCATTAGTCAACCATGTGGCATATCTGTGCTATTTGAGTGTCCAGTTCTTCGGGTGCTGGTGAAGTGGTGTTTCCTTGTACGGACTTCTGCTGTGGATAAGTCAGGTTAATAGGTTGAATGTAAAGCTTAAACCATTAAGCATTTCACTCATTCAACATTATTTTCTACTTTTTAAAATATATATTTTATGGCAATAATTCTGATAGAAACCTGATACTGAGTGTGATATGTAGATTGGACACAATAATGTTTGTGATTAACACTATCTTCTCAATAACTAATAACATATCAGTGTGATACATTGTATGCGCAACTGTAAATGGTAAACTCATTGTATATGGGGTAGCAATATTAGTAAAGACAGGTATTTACCAAATGGAACTTTCTGCTATGCACTGGGCTTGCTGCTGTGTGTGGCGTTTGGCTGGGCCAGTCCAGATTAGGAACAGTTGTGGCAATGGATTTGGAAACTGTAGCTGCTGGTTTGGCACATGATGTGGCACTTGGTTTGTGTTGCTATTAGTAACTGAGTGTGACTGTTGTTTGTTGAAGAAAGTGGCTGTTTGATGGAGAAAGTGGCTGTTTGTAGAAGAAAGTGGCTGTTTGTTGGAGAGTGGCTGTTTGTTGGAGAGTGGCTGTTGTTTGTTGAAGAAAGTGGCTGTTTGATGGAGAAAGTGGCTGTTTGTAGAAGAAAGTGGCTGTTTGTTGAAGAAAGTGGCTGTTTGTTGGAGAGTGGCTGTTGTTTGTTGAAGAAAGTGGCTGTTTGTAGAAGAAAGTGGCTATTTGTTGGAGAGTGGCTGTTGTTTGTTGAAGAAAGTGGCTGTTTGTTGAAGAAAGTGGATGTTTGTTGGCGAGTGTGGATGTTTGTTGAAGAAAGTGGCTGTAAGAGTGTGGATGTTTGTTGAAGAAAATGGCTGTTTGTTGAAGAAAGTGGCTGTTTGATGGAGAGTGGCTGTTTGTTGAAGAAAGTGGCTGTTTGTAGAAGAAAGTGGCTATTTGTTGGAGAGTGGCTGTTGTTTGTTGGAGAAAGTGGCTGTTTGTTGGAGAGTGGCTGTTTGTTGAAGAAAGTGGCTGTTTGTTGGAGAAAGTGGCTGTTTGTTGGAGAGTGGCTGTTTGTTGAAGAAAGTGGCTGTTTGTTGAAGAAAGTGGATGTTTATTGGCGAGTGTGGATGTTTGTTGAAGAAAGTGGCTGTAAGAGTGTGGCTGTTTGTTGAAGAAAATGGCTGTTTGTTGGAGAAAGTGGCCGTTTGATAGCGGTGTGCCGGTTTCCAGGGCCAGTTTGGCTGTTGGGAGAGTCTTCATCACAGTGAACCCAGTACCTCTGTGTCTCTGCTCACTTTTGTACTGCAGAATTCATACAGACACCTGGTGCACATATTGATTTAATATTTTCTATTTTCATATAGAGGTCTTTACAGCTTCTTTTGTATGTGCTGCATTCCTTCTATTTGTGCATGGGATGTGTGAAGTCACACAGGTGTATTTGGTACTCTATTATAATAGTTTATCCAATAATAATGTTATATTTGCTATATTGTATATTTGATTTCAAACGTTATATTGCATATTTAAATGAGAACTATGTATTTTTAGATCCTTGTGAAAAAAGAAGTGGAGTCTACACAGTATTGTCTGGACTGATCACATACAGTACTGTGCACTGAGCTGCAGTCTTCAGAAATAAAGGTCTTTGCATGATTATTCTTTTCATCTTTGTCTTCTTCAAAAGGCACGGTCAGGTGTGAATGTGTTCAGATGGATGAGACTTAAAATAAAATTGCAAAAAGACAGATAGAAAGGTTGAAAGATTAGACGGACAAGCATGGATTTGATCAGCTTTAATGGATTAAAAGAGCAGCGAGCTCTCCTGCCACAGGACGCCTGAAGTAACAGTGCAGACGCTGCCTCGTGTTCCTCAGGGCTCATTAGGACCATTCACTAGTTTTGTGTCCCCCACTGATGCAAGCATTACATCCTGGCATCGATACCTCTGTGCTCAGCATTTCAGGTCAGATTGACCATTTCTGCATCCATAGTGTATTTAAACACATAAAATCTGGTCAAAAAATTCATTTACAAAGCAGCAGTTAACTTCAAACGTCAAGGAGCCAAATGCATGAGTTCCAAAAAGTCTGATGGCAATTTTCTAAAATTAAGTACATTCAAAATCTTAAAACACATTTAAGATGGTTAAAGGTTGCCCCAACAACACAACTGAATAAACACTCCAATCTGTTCAATCTGATTCCACGGAACAGTGAAAACACAAAGCATACATAAATTATTTTAGAATTAATTTTAAACATTACTACATTAGTATGCTCAAACAAAGCCATTCTCTACCTAATAATTAAGGAATAATTTATCTGTCAGTGCAAAACTGAAATAAAAACTGTTTAAGACAGTCAGCAGTGGAACCAGATGTTCTCAGGCAACTTTATGATTGTGAACTCTTCTGTGTCACACAGCGCCTTCAGCTTTATCTGGTGCTTCAGAGATGTGGGACGCAGCATACTTCAGCCGGAACCCCCCTACACACACACACACAAACACACAAACACACAAACACACACGCACACGCACACAAACACAAACACAAACACGGGATAACACAATAGCTTTATGGGTACAGTTATGCCAGTGACGGTGTAGATTTGCTTTTCCCTGCTTTACCTTGTTGTGTGGAATCAATGGAGGGCTGGTTACAGTCGTGAGTGTAGTGCCCACTAAACCCACAGTTGGAACAGGACACAATGCCGTTCTTCTTATTGAGCCCACCTCCCAGAGCAGCAGCTGGCAGTAGACCCACAGGCCCGGGGTAGGGCTGTGGGTACAGGCGCTGGCAGAAGGAGGCTGATATTTGCTGCTGAATCCCCAGCAGGTCTGTGTGTGAGTGCAGCGGGCCGTAGTGGGCATAGATGGGGGGCAGAGTGGTTCCATTAGGCTGAGGCGCATGTGCCTGCGGGAGGTAGTTCGTGAGTGGGAACAGATGTGGCAAGCCCAAAAGTGGTCGTGCCCCGGCACCAACCTGGTGGAAGAACATTGGAGAGGCACTGAGCGGGCGACTGCTGCACTGACAGCCACACACCCCACAGCTGAGTGTGGGCTGTGGCCGCTGCACAGGGCCCTCCACACACGCTTCACTGCTGGGGCTAGAGGATGTACAGTCACTATGGGCCATGCTGGGAGTGAGGGCTGGGCTGGGGCTGGGGCTGGGGCCAGGCCCCGGGGTGTGTGTGGGCACCACAGTTGGGACCGCTCCCTGTAAGAGTCCCTGAACAGGAGGTAGAGCTGCCACTGCACTTTCCACACTGGTCATGAGCGGGGTGGGCGTGGGGGGCAGGGGATATGGCAGGTTTAAGGCTGGGAGCTTGGTGTGTGGCGTCTCCACCAGAGGCACACTGCCCATCGGAGTGGAGTCCAGGCAGGGCAAAGGTGGATGAAGACTGGCAGGTAAAGAAGGCATGCTGGTGGTCATAATACTGATGGCTCTGATGGGAGTGGGCAGAGGAGCTGGAGGGACAGTGGGGGGTGTGGGTACATCTCCCATTCCTCCATGGGATAGTGATTTGAACCTCTGAACCAGCGGTTGCATGGCAGAGATTTCTGGAGGGGGAAGACTGACAGGTGATAGTCCAAATGTAGTGATGTTGTCGCCTTTCTCTGGTTCCATCAGAAGGCCGGGGCCTGCCATCGCTGGTGGAAGATGCCTCCTCACTGCCCCAGGACCAGGCTTGGACAGAGGGGCTCCAGGGGGTAGACCATACGGCATAAAGGGGAGGGCACTGACGTCTGTGTTGTGCGCTCTAATGGCCTCCATCTGAGTCCGGAGGCCTAAGAGTGGGTCAGCTCCTAGTGCTTCAGCAGTGTTGTCCAACTGACTTCCAAGATCTGGGAAGAAAACAATGATTTTAGTTTGGTCAACGAGCTAAATGAAAGACTCTGTCACTAATCTGCATTTCCATTTTAAAGACAGATTCATCTCCTCTTGAATACCATCACCACTCCAGAGCAAAACGTAACATCTAATCAAGTTAAATTAGAGTAGATTTGGCTTATCGAGAAAAAAGTGTACAATTCTACTGACTTTTTACTTTTTACCCAAGATGGTTAAAGATCTGCTTTTAGAACATGTATCACATCTGATTAACTGTTTTTAACAAGCTGCACGTCACTCCAGATCCAACGAGTCCACATGTGATGAAGACTAATGGCTGAATCGGAGCGGTGTGTGAGGACATAATTACATGCAGGGCCTTGTTTCCAGGCGGCACAGTGCTGCTGCTGCTGCTCCTCCTCACTGTCCAGGCTGTCTGTGGCTCTGTGCTGTGGGCTGGAGGCGCAACTGGAGCGCTCTGAAGAACTCTCACCGAGCGTGTCGGGGCCAGAAGCCGCCTCTACAGTAAAGAGGTCAACGTCTCAATGGTCCGATTTTGTGAAACTCCACGGCGCTCGTACTCACCCTTCCACTGAAAGTTGGCTGCTAAGCTCCCGTTGGGGGTCCCCTTGGTCTTCCCTTTGCCCCTGCAGTGAGACAGAGAAAACCTGAAGCACACTTTTCTTGTGACAAATAGATGAAGGTCTGACAGGCACGCTGGGACTAACCTGAGAGTGGGCTGTGCGTGGCTTCGGCTCTCACACGTCCCGCGCTGTCGGACACAAAACAGTTTAAGTTAATGAAAAGATCTTTTTATTATACATTACAGGTTCAGATACCAAAAAGGTGAAATGGTTGTGTGTGTTGGATAGATCGCTGACCTCTGTAGCGTGGCTCTCAATGGGGCTAGTCAGGCTGCAGAGATAAGAACAACTCTGGTTACATATACTTTATGGCACAGAAAACAGACTAATAAGATAATAAGTACTTTATTAATAAGTATATTTTTTTCTTTTTGGGACCATTGACTTCATTAACATTATAACAAGCAACCCTTTTCCATGTACAGTATGTGTTTTTACTGTTGAGATTTACTGTAGCTACAAAACATTTCAACTCTATGTGTATAACTCTGAGTTTTAATCTTTCAAATAATCACAACTAAGTACTAAGTAAGGCATGTGGGCAGGGATTTTTCTGAGCACTCAAGCCGCAAATGGAGGACAATAGAGGATTACTCAAACATGCAGGAATCAATCAGAATACAACTAGGTTAAAGCTGATTTGGCATAATAATAATAAAATAATAATAATAATATTTGGTCCTATGTTGAGGCGAAATGGTTGGAAAAAACAAAGAAATGCAAAAAAACAAAAGTACATATTAAACTTAAAAGTACACTCAACACTTCTTACCTTGGACTTTTGTTTCTGTGTTTCTTCTTACAGCCCTGAACAAAGGCTTCTATCACAGTAAGAGAAAACATCATCACTTTAACAGCTCCAAACTGCACACTACCCGACACTAGATTTAACATGAGGTGGTCAGTCGACAGTTATGCATTTTATTTTAATTATTTACACAGGAAATAAACGAAATGAGAGAAACAATAACAGAATATCTAGATAAAATGTCAATAAAACTCATTTTTCTTTTTAAAAACACGCACAATATGGAATACAACTCACTGGCAGGCATTGAATTGGTAATGAACTCACGCCCCCTTCAGTCAGACATGGGTACTGCGTGTGTAAATCTAAGTTTCGTTTCACGTTGAGGCACTAATTAAAAACAGAAACTGATACTACAGAACAATGGGGCAATAACAGAGAATGTAAGGGTAAAGCTATACATGTTACTTTAATGAATGGGTTTGACACGATCCAATCGTTTATCCAGGTTGAAGGACGATGCTTTTGAAACATGTAAAAACTGAACAGAAATGAAATAACACAGTTCTGTTCACCTTCGTCCTGACTGGAGCCGTCAGAGGCGGGTTCAGAGCAGGGCTGTCGTGAGTCACCGCTCAGACCTGACAAAACAACACATGCATTAACTCAATTGAAAACACCAAGCACGCCAGTTTATTGTGCACGGTGCATGTTTGCCTCTTTAGTGGGCCTTGTAGGTGTGAGTAGATAATCTGTGCTATCGTAATGAGAGCGCTGATAGCATGAGCAGCACAAAACCAGTCATGTACCAGACTGGAGTCACTAGTGAGGCATTCGTGACCCTCCTCATCTCCCTGTCCACCCAGAGTCCACATGGTCTGGAGCTCAATAAAGGAGTTTGTAGTAAGTGTTGGAAAGAATACTTAGATACTGTATTTAGTTACGGAATACTGAATAGATGCATTAAACTGTATCTTGTAATGCATTTAGTTACTTGTTCCAATCAGAATACTGTATTAGGAAAACCTATATATTCCCTTTAAATTGCATTATATTATTTCATTTTTTTCTTCTATGAGAATGTACAAGTACTACAGTCCACTATATACTATGTATTATAGTGTAAAAAAACAACAACCAAAAAAGCAAATAGGATTTAAAAATAAAAATTGTTTGCACCACTTGCACCACTGCATTATTTATCACTGATCAGAGCAGTTTTCTATTTTGTGTCTTGTATTTCTGCAATATTTTGTATGTCACCAAATGAACAAGTAACTTTACCAGAAAACAGGAATTAGTATTCTGAAAACATATTTTATACATGTACTTAATTACTTCCCAACACTGTGCCTCACCAATAGGGTTGTCAAAAGTATTGAGATATTTATCAATACTAAATCTAGTATCAGAACTAGATTGAAGAAAACAAAAATCACTAAAATGACAAAATTTGATTTTTCTGGATAGTTTTCTTCTTAGTTCTAATATAGCAATAAAGAAAATCCCTTAGTTCCCTTAGTATCAAAATCAAGTTTGAAATGTTTGTACTGTGACATCATGACTCACTAATCGAACAAACTACAATGAACCTATTCAACGAGGCAAACTACAGGCAGTTGTATTCTTCTTATCTGAGCAGACAATAAAAACATGGTGATCAGGAAGTCTCACACGCACCACAGTCTGAGGAGAAGAAGCAGCACACGTTTCTGTCCCGAGTGAAGACGGGAGGAGCCGAGAGAAGGCGATTCCTACGAGACAAGGAAGTGGCAGACGGTGAGCTCTTGAACTTCCCCGACATGTAAATGAGGCGAGGTACCTGAGCTGCTCCTCTGAACTCTTGTTTTCCTCCTGCTGGAGAAGTCCAAGAAGGACTCTTTCAAACGACTCATTGCACTGATGTTTGGGGAGCTGCAAAAGAGCACAAAGGTTTGTATGATATAAAAGCAGTGGAGAATGAAGTAGTCTACTGTGTTACTCAAATCAAATAAGTAAAAGTATCATACATATTTTATTTTCATTTATTTACCTACTTTATGAGCAAGTTGGTAAATACAAATAAGTACATGTCGCCAAAACAAAACATAAATTCAAGGTCAAAAAGGAGTGGGAAGAAGAAAACGTATTGACTGTCGAATCTTAACGGATCTACTTAAGTAAAAGCACTGAAAATTGACTTTTAGAGTAAAAAGTTCAAGTATTTCACACAGGTTTAGAAACTTATTTAAGAGTCAAACACAATGAGCTTTGAAAAAGAATTGGTCAGATTTTCAGTTCCAAAGAGTTGTCTGAATGGAAAAGCTTATTATCCTGGTCCTTTTTTTAAATATCCAATGCTACATTTATTCACGTAAAGAACAGACATGAGTGAGGAGGATTTAGCCAATCACGGTGAAGTGTGATCTCTCAGAAGCAGCAGATGAAAGCTACTTTTTAATGACGTGTATAAAGTTATTAAAGGCGCAATGGACAATTTTTTCGGCGATTTGAGAACGCAGGCGGAAGTGCGCATGCGCACTCCCCCGTGCAGACTGATACAACACACACGTGCGTTTGTTTATTAGCGCGATGGATCACTTCGCATCTCTCGTCTCCCGTAGATTTCCATCTTCTTCTGAGTCAGCTCGAACAGTCTTTCTCCATCTTCATTTTGTCCCGTACACTGAGGGAACTATATTATGATAGATCAATGCGCTTAGACACGCGGAAACGTGCTGCTCTCGGGGGACGAGCCGCTCGCGGCTGCAGGTGAGCAGTAGGTGCGTTTTATGATTGATACGTGGAAGGACAAATCGGCAGTCCACGCCACGAGGAAATAAGACTCAGATTTGGGTCCATTCAACCTTTAACTGCTTGAATTGTAATCCAATCTAACATGTGATCTTCTGGAAAATTGTCTTTGCTTTTATGCATAATTGAGGTGTTATTGTTTTTCCGATCATGTTCCACGGTATGGCATTTAATAAACAAATGAATATAATAAAGAAAGACTATAAAATAATACAACAAAATTTAGATTGAATTAGGGATGTCAAAATTATTCAGTTAAATATTCATGATTAGTCGGGTCATTATATTATTATAAAGGACTGAAAAATAATAATCATGACATTTCTGTTTAATCTTAAACCTAAATGCAAAGTTTCTTCTAATAATCTCAATTGTATATTACTTTATTATTCAGAATGTTTAATTTCATAGAGCTGGTGAAAAATTGTGGGAAAAAATGAACAAAAATTAAGGGATTCACTGTTTGGTCGTGGCATTAATAATCCTGAATATTCATGTTGCTTCACATATTAATCACTACACAACTTATTGAATACGGATGTAGTCGTTTTACAGCTCGTGTGTGTGCCATATTGTACCTTCAACAGGAAGTTCTCCAATTCCGAATGGGTTTTGGTGACGCGGCTTGAGGACGAGTCAGACCACGTTACCTGGAACAGACCGAGCAACATTCTTATGCTTTACTAAAATAACACACCATGGCAGCATTTTCAATTTGGTTACTGTCAATAAACAATGTCATGTTATTTATAGATACTTTAAAATACCCGTATGTCATTAGAATGTTCAAAATTACAGAATTAAAAAGGTGACTGGAGGCAAAATGTAGGAGATCATAAAACCTTTTCATTGATTAACTGACATCACATCAAAATGGATATTAAATCTTTATAACAAAACATTGCAGAGTTTGTGAGAGTTACACACCTTAAAGTTGTACTCTCGATCCCCTTTTGTCCGTGAGATGCCCCTGAGCACAATCCTCTCAATATGGACTGCTAAAAAAAACAGCAGTTAAATGAAATGTACTGTATTCAAACATAAAATATAATTCATGTGATAAACTTAAAGCCTGTTCTGGACCTACCGTCGTTCTGAGGAGCCACTGCTGACACTGGAGTGCACTCCTCTGCACGAGTCTGCACCTCCTGGACACAAACACAAGTCAAGTCTGACTCTACAGAGAAGACGATCTAATTAAGTATGTTTTAACTTCTTCATTTATCTTGAGTCAATACTTTTTGTTATTCAATTGCAGCGCTGCAGTTTCCCCATTATTGGACAATTACAGAGCTGTTCTTGTGTTATCTTGGGATCAGGGGAATAAGTGACGCAAAAAGAGAATAAATGATTGTGTTGGATGTAGGTCTCAGTGTCTGTCAGCTGTGTCCCTGGTGTGATCAGCTCCACTGCGGTCTCTCATGTGAGTGAAAGGATCATTACAACACTGGAACAGTCTGACTTCTGTCTGTGGCTCTTACAAAAACTGCATTTACTTTTCTGTCCTGGGACTCACACGTTTATCAGTTTAGGGCACCTGATTAAATGTTTGCAGATGCGTGGAAAAAAAGCTTTCTATTTCAGGAATGGAAATGATATGAAGATAACACCGCAATAAACACAATTTCTGACTTCTGGAGGATTCCAAGAAGCGTTTAGGTGGCAAAAGTCTGTGTGACTTCATGTAAACATGGCTCATGTGGCACGAAGCCCACCTGCTACACGTCAGTTAGGACACATTAGCTTTAGCTGCGACAGGAGCTACAGGAGCCACAGGAGCCGTGCTTCTGATACTGAGGACTGGGGCTTTTACCAGAGCCTGGGCGCTCCTCCTCCGCAGCGCCTCTTCCACAGTCAGCTGGGTTTTGTCCAGCTGAGCTCGGAGCATTTGTCGTTGGTGAAAGTGAAAAGCAGAGTGGAGAGACGCCATAGTAAACAGCAGAGCTAACTGCTCCAGAGCTGCCAGCGCCGCCTGGCTCTGCTCCGAGCTGCCGTCCACAGGAGCCTCTCTTCCGGCTGGACAGGACACCCGAGCCGGGGCAGGACAGGAGGAAGTTTGGTACAAGAGGGCAGGATCCACACTGCTCAGAGTCCGAAACAGAATCCCAGCACAGTCCCGGCTGTCAGAGCCCAGAAGAGACAGGCACACGAGTATTTTCGACCGAACCACGGGGTCATTCACGTCCGTTAAATTCCCCAGTTCACTGGGACTGTTCGCCCGACACTCAAAGTCCCTGAGGACATGGTAATCTTTCCGAGCGAGGTCCTCAAGGTACGAGCCCAGGAAGCGGAGCTCCAGGGGCTGGCACATGTGGAGCAGCCCGCACATGAACTCCAAACGTCGGACCGGGTCCAAGTGCAGGCCAAACCACTCGAACACCGTCTCCTTGTTGAGCGGCAGTGCTCCGGCTCCGTGGGAACTTGTCGGGGCACACAGTGCCCTCGGGAGTTGGTGCGGCTCGTCCTCGGACGTGTTCAACAGTAGCTTCATTTTTGGCATTATTAGTTCCTCACGAGCGACATCAAAGGTGGAATAAGCGGGTAAGACCCATCTGTGACAGCTCCCAGCTTCTCTAAAGAGCAGAAACAGAGCGCCTCATGAGCTCCTGTGGTGGTCAGTGTCAGATTTGTCAGATACGTAAACGGGACAAGTGAAGCCTTTTCCGGTCTCTTCTTCTTCGTGCTGTTCATTCCTACGGGCGGTGCTGTGCGCCATATGGCGCTTTACTGCCTCCCGCTGGTGAAAAAGTGTCCTACACTAGAGGCCGGAGAGCTGAGGGTTCTGCGCTGTATCTGTCATGTTCCTGCACTGCACTTTCCTGGACTGAGACGTCCAGTTTGAGTTATATTTGACAGCCTTCTCTTACTTGAATAAAAGCTTTGGTGCATTTGTGTTTCTTGCTATTTTGCACTTTCAGATATGTTTTTTTGAAACTACCCAAATATAAATATATTTAAAAAAATTGTAATTTCTAACATCACTTTTCTTTTTTAGCTTACTTCAACTGGAGCAATGTTAAATTTGAAATAACACAATTTTTTGGCTACTGTACTTTGGTAGTTGCTTTGCATCACAGGAGCTCAAACCTAAATGTAAGCTAATTATGACCATACATTATCATACATTATCAAAATGTTCCAACTAAAATGTTTATTATTTGTAATATCCTAATTACAAATGAGCTGGTCTAAACCACTGACCAGTATTTTGTTATAGCTCAAATTAATTGAGCATATATAATTTACCAAATATGGTCAATTAGGGTTGTACCCTAATTGACCATATTTACACAATCTTAAAGATTTTTGCATGGAACATCTTTTCTTCCCACGACTCACTAATTAAATCAATGCTATATTTATGCCTTTTGTAGAACAGTCTATAGTACGTATAGAGACTACTGTGTTAAGTGTGTGGGCTGCGGGGCCCCTCCCACCGGTCCCGCCCTCTGAATAGTAGTTGCACTGAGGACTGCTATGTGATTGCATTTTGTTCTGTCAGAGCCTGAAGAGCACATGAGGTAAGAATCAGACTCCTTTACTTCATCCTGCATGTGCATCCTATGTCCAGTGTGCAGATAGGACAGGTGAGGCCAGTGAGACAGGTGCAGGACCAGGTGGGGTGGTGTGGTGGTTTGGGCAGATGGTATCAGAGGCATCACCATTTGTGACTGCTGGTGATGCAAATGTGATGGGAAGAACGATGACCAGTGAGACAAGTGTGATTGGAAGGACAGGTGTGACCATATATGACAAGTGTGAACATAATACCATGAATAGTACTACACGTGTGACCACTGTACAGCAGGTATGACCATTGTAGGACATGTGTGACCATAGGATGACTGATTGTTCAGGTGTGTCCTTTAAATCAGAATTGAGGTTGTGTGCGCTGGTCTCACTGAGGGGGATTCGCTCAGCTTGAAAAAATGAAGAGCCTATGAAAATTGTCTGTGCTTTTAAATGTTTTTGTGTTTTAACTTGCTCTTAAATGTTCTTCATTTAAGTGCTGCAACTTTTTCTCTTTGCACTGGGTTACCCTTGAAAAAGAGGAGTTTCAATCTCCATGGGTTTGACCTTATTATACTCTCAATGGGTTTGACCTTATTATACTCCTGTTTCTAATCTGTGTGGCAACACTGGAATTTCCGCATTGAGGGACAAATAAAGGTTATCTTATCTTATTACCTGGTTACATCCAAGTTAATATAATATAGTACAACATGCGTGACCACAGTACGATGGGCTTGAATTCTTGATGGGACTGGTGTGACTAAAGTGGGACAGGTGTGACTACAGTACAACAGGTATGACCATAGTGTGATATGGATGACCACAATGGGACAGGTGTGACTACAGTGGACAGGTGTGACTACAGTGGGACAGGTGTGACCACAGTGGGACATGTATGATCACAGTGGACAGGTGTGACCACAGTGGGACAGATGTGACCACAGTGAGACAGGTGTGACCACAGTGGGACAGGTGTGACTACAGTGGACAGGTGTGACCACAGTGGGACATGTATGATCACAGTGGACAGGTGTGACCACAGTGGGACAGGTGTGACCACAGTGGGACAGATGTGACCACAGTGAGACAGGTGTGACCACAGTGGGACAGGTGTGACCACAGTGGGACAGGTGTGACCACAGTGAGACAGGTGTGACCACAGTGGGACAGGTGTGACCACAGTGGGACAGGTGTGACCACAGTGGGACAGATGTGACTACAGGGGGACATATATGACCACAGGGGGACATATATGACCACAGTGGGGCAGGTGTGACCACAGTGAGACAGGTGTGACTACAGTGGGACAGGTATGACCACAGTGGGGCAGGTGTGACAACAGTGAGACAGGTGTGACCACAGTGGGACAGGTGTGACCACAGTGGGACAGATGTGACTACAGGGGGACATATATGACCACAGTGGGGCAGGTGCGACCACAGTGAGACAGGTGTGACTACAATGGGACAGGTATGACCACAGTGGGACAGGTGTGACCACAGTGGGACAGGTGTGACCACAGTGGGACATGTATGACCACAGTGGGACATGTATGACCACAGTGGTACAGGTGTGAGCACGGTTTGGTGGTAAATACATTTAACAGTGAATCTGAAATGAGATCAAACAGACTATATTTTATGAAGTGGTGACACTGGTTTCAACATCTGCACACATGGAATGCAGTGTGGGCTGGGACCAGCGGAGGGCGATGGAGCAACCACAGAGCTGTGATTGTGGCTGGGCTCTGCACATTAGTGTGATGCTCCCCGATGAAAGGACACACATCACCCACAACCGCTAAGTGCACCTGGGTTTGGAAAGGACAGTCGCTCCACAATTGTCACTTTCCTTCTTGTTTGTGAAGAAGTGCACATCTCCAAAGAACAATGTCAAGTTCCTTGTGCTCTCCGTATATCTGTGAGAACTGTAGACTGAAACTGATGTTAGAACAGGTAAGGAGGCCTATCTTCACACTGCTCTTGCTGCTTGTAGCTCATCTGGACTGAATCATTCGGTTCCTCCCTAACATATAAGAACAGACCATCTCCTCCAGCAGCAATCACAGTCTTTCATTACTCATTACTCATACAGGCATTAGAGGAGGTGGGTACCCAAAACCTCAGAGAATCCTGCAGGCAGAAATAGACAAATGTAGTGAAATAAACAAGTAAAACGATGTTGTTGTTTGTTTGCATAATGCGATTTCCTAAAAACCTTTTGCACAAGATTTTATAGGCAAGGCTTTTGAACAATTGATACCTTCCACAAGATAACTTCAGGCCCCACTCTGTCTGAAACTCTGTTACTCATGTTAGACTTTAATCTGAGTTTTGTTTTAACATCTAATTTGTGTTATGAAGGTCAAAAGCCAGCCAGCATCAGCAAACAGTTCATCACCTTCTCCTTTTTTGTTGAAAATCAAACTCCTAAACAGGACCACGAATGCTTGATCACAGGCTCCTCATTTTATTTATTATTTTCTGTCACTGTTTGTGAGGGTGCACAGTGGCAGAGTGGTTAGAGCTCTAGATAAGGTAGCTTTCCGGGCCAGACCAACATCATGATCTCTCTGGGTGGAGTCTGCATGTCATCCATGTGCTACCGTGGGTTCTATCTGGGTTTCCAGCTTCCTTCCACCATGTGTTTGATAAATTGCCCATAGTGAATGCATGTGGGAGTAAATGGTTGTCTGTGTATCTATGTCTCTGTGTTAACCCTCTGATGATGAGCTGGTCCCTGTCCAGGGTGTGCCCCGTCCAAGGCCCAAAGTCATGGGCTTGGGATAGGCTCCGGACACTTGCGGCCCCAAGCTGGAACAAGCGGTAGAAAATGAATGAATATCTGTATTTGCCAAAGTGTGCATTACAGTTTATCGCTGTGGTAATGATGGAACTGTCCGACCATAATGTTTGCAGCTCCATTCAGCGTTTTACTGAAATTGTCCCATTGGCCCAAAAGTACTATTATTGACTTAGAGGACATTTTTCCCACATTTGGTCCGTCAGATCAGCTTGCAATGGCCTGAGCAGACAGGTAACCCCAGGTAACCTTCTGCAGAACTTTAGTAAGGACTTTGATCAGATGGAATATTAAGACTATGGTGCATATTATTGTTGAGTCTGTGAAGGGAGCCTGACATGCAAACTCCACATATATGAGGGCATTCTTGCAATGAGGCAAATGTAAGCTACATTATACAGGACTCTGATCAAATGTGCATATGACAGTATGACAGTTTTCACATTCTTCTTCATTGTTGCCCCTCCAGGCCACTGCAGTTGTGATTTTGGGCGTACAAAAATAAATTGAATTGAACTGAATTGAATTATAATTATTACTTTTTTGGATGGATAGTATCTGTGGTAAATATTTATAAATATTAGAGAGTTATCAGATAGCAGGCTGCAGTATCTTGAGTTTGAATCAAACTCTGAATGCTATACTGTCCTGTTCAATAACACATCATTTAAATATCAAATAGTATACATATCTTTAAGATTATATTTTAAAAATGACAAACTGACTTTTTCAAAATAGAGGGAAAATATGAGAGAAAATATAAACCATTGAAAATATTTTTTAAATTCTATATTTACTCTAAAATCTGTTGATTAACCGACACATGTCACCAGATTTATATGGTGCATGTAAACACACACCAAACATCATTTATTATTATTATAGTTTTTATTTTGTGTCCAGGCTTTTTTATCCGTCCAGGACCCTTGTCGACTTTGATATCCCTGTTCTGGAGTTGTCTGTTGTTGTTATCTGGCTGTGTGGTTACTCTAACCACGTTTGTTCTTCACAATGAACCACCAAGAAAACATGGTCCTTATAAAGACTGCTGGTTAGCCTGGATTTCACAAGGAAATCAAATCTCATGTTTGTGCCAAGTCCACATTACAGCAGCAGACAGCTTTTATGGGCCGCTTTATGGACAGCTGCGACGCCCAGACATGTGCCATGGTTTGGAGTTTTCACAAAGACACTACGCACGTTCGGACTTTCTTATAAAAATGGTTGTACATTTCCTACAATCTAAATGTGGGATAAGTATCATGCTCAAAGGCACAAAAGCGACAGTGACTAACAGACTGAGACAATTTGACATCTTCGTTAAAATTTTTAGGTAAGGTCTGTGCTGGCAATAAAACAACACTTTAGCGTTGCAATGGCAGGATGCCTGGGATGCATTGGGTTTTCTCATTTCAAGGCCCAGCTTTATTCTATTCCATTCAAATTGAAGTAAAAATCAACAATACAAAAATACCCCATCAGCCATCAGTAATTGTGAATGTGATCTATAGCTAATTTGGGGACGTACGCTAAAGCTCTAAAAGACTAGCTAGTAAATCTAAATGACCCTGCTAACGTCTGTGCGTTTTACAAGAACGCCAGTCTTATCTGTTTTCTTGAGACGTGATTTAAATAGACAATGACATACTCAGACTGGATGGAATGAATGATGACTGTGATAATAAAAAAAAACTATTAAGGTTTTCTCCAACAATGAGCAATCAAAAGAACACACACCCTCTTCCTACCAAGCTTTTTTTATATGCAGAAAGTAATACAGTCAAACATGGTCGTTGTAATGTACGTTTTTTTTTATTGTTTGTTTGGATTAGTGTGTCATCTTGTGAAGAAAAATGTTTAGATGAATTTGAAAGTTTTTCTTGTTAATATTAAAGGGTGTTATGTAACCAGTCTGTTCCGTATCAGTTTGTTTCCCAGGAGCCTAAAATGTTCCACAGTTTGACATCAAAAACATTTATCTTCATTGAGATTAGCAAGTGAGGCCACTTGGCAAACTATACTTGGTTTTCAGTTTCCTGAAATTTTGAGGACTTTTTATTGATTAAAAGAAAATGTTGTTAGACTTGTTCGTTTTTGTGGCAACCGTGCTACATTTTCACCACTCTGAAATCGATTAATATGTTTTAACAATAAAAACACCTTCAGTTGAAAAAATTCAAGCTAGATACAGTTAACTTTGGAGACAAGCAGATATCAGATCCTCCTTTAAAATACTAAGATATCATTGATCAAAATTGTTTTAAAAAAAAGTTATTTTAAATTTGCATTTGCGAAAAGCTGATTGAACATTACATTCTAATCTCCATATCTGCAAAGGGCTTAGAGTGTTGTGGAAGATGCCAGGAGCCATGTTTCTGTGGTCACTGTGGAGTGCCGTGCTGCTTGTGAGCTCTGCCGCTGAGGATAGGGATAATATACGAGCTGGTAAGTCTTTATCAACTTTTCCATGGACCTTACATTACCGGTGTACACTTGCATCTGAATGTAACTGTGTTCAGGCTGCAGCACTGCTCAGAATGACCTGGTCTACATCGTGGACGGCTCCTGGAGCGTTGGCCCCGAAGACTTTGAAATAGCCAAACAGTGGCTCGTCAACATCACCAGCAACTTTGACATCAGCCCTCAGAACACACAGGTCCTGACATCACTCGCCACATTCTACCTGACACTACTCATGTGTAGGGTGCTGTTTGATCACATATATACAATTAAACTAACAAACATAGAATTTTAGTGACTACATATCAAATTAAACTGTCAGTACCTAATACTTGTATGTAATAAAGTTAAATCTTCTTTGCCCCAGTACCAATATATTTCAAAAGCAGTTTTTAGGGTTAAAATGAGACCGCTGTGTGCTGTTTGCATCTAATTATAAAGCATTATATCATTTGTTCGCACTAATAAATTCATTGTGGTGAATAATTTGGATGCTCCAACTGTGTTAGGTAAATTAGCAATAAATTAGGACCACTGCAAAATGTTTAAAATTGACTAGTTCTGTTTTAAGATTGTAAAAATCAGGTACTGCACCTTTAAGAATTTTGATTTTGGAGAAACTGTGTCCAAGTGACATCAAAAAGGTTTGTGTAAGTCTGTAAATGAATAAGAATTCCCAACAATGGCAGTGTTGTAGGACTACATGTACTGTGTTACCAGTGGTCTGACTGGAAATTACAGGAGCTAAAAAAAAAAAAGTCCCCAAAGTGTGGCACCTGTTTCATAATCTAGGAAGAAATAGGAGATGAAAAAGGTTCCTTCTGTGTGAAAACTCCTTGTGTGTTTTGTAGGTGGGCGTCGTGCAATACAGTGACACACCACGGCTGGAGTTCTTTCTGGGGAAACACCAGGGGGAAGCAGAAGTCATCCAGGCCATCAGCAGTATCGAGTACATGGGGGGAAACACTCAGGTAAGACACACCACTGTATACTTGTGCAGTGGCAACCAAGTCCGCCATTTTGAAAGGGGCACCAGCAATCCAGGAATTATGAGGCCAAAATGCCAAAAACCTGCATTCTGTTAGGACATTGCTCTGTTGACTGATTGAATGATAGCTTTGTTGTGTACCTTAGTTTTCCGTTATCGTCTAAAGAATGAAAGTATTCGTAGCTCATTATGCCGTAGAAAAGAATGCAGTCGTGTTGGTTTTTATATATCGCTTGCCCCTTTTAAAATGGCCGCTATGGGGAAGTCCCGGCTGTATAAAGTCACCGCAATCGCATGTTTAGATTGTTATGTACTACTGCACATATTTATTGTTCAGGTAGCTCGACAAAATAAGAGAAGGACTTGCTTACAAAGTCACTAATGTGGTTATTTGTCTATTGTATGTTCAGACAGGTAGAGCCATCAAGTTTGCAGTGGACCACGTGTTTGGCTCGTCCCAAAGAGGCAGCCAAGTGAAGAACCGCATCACTGTGGTGGTGACGGATGGAAAGTCCCAGGACGATGTGGTGCGTACAGTATGTCAGAACTCCACGTCGTCGCGCTCTTGTCTAAAGACGGTCTGTGGTGTTGCAGGTGGATGCCAGTGAGGAGGCACGTGCACAAGGCATCACCCTGTTTGCTGTTGGGGTGGGGTCAGAAATCACCACCTCAGAACTCGTCACCATCGCCAACAAGCCATCTAGCAACTACGTCCTGTACGCCCAGGACTACACCAACATAGACCGAATTCGAGAGGCCATGCAGCAGCGGCTTTGTGAAGGTCTGTAGGTTCTGTTGTCAAGAAAGTCCAATTTATTATCAATTTAAAAATGTCTAGTTTTAGTTAGGACGGTGTAAATGTATGGTTTGGAGGGTCTTTCACCTGCTTGTGTTATTGCTTTGCCAAGATTGTTCTACGTTATGGTATAAACCTGCCTTAACGTCTGGTTTATTCCTGGTTTATTCCTAGTTTAATTCTGGGGTAGTCCAGGTTCAGATCTGGCTGGTACTAGTCTAGTCCCAGCATCAGAATCAGAATCAGTTTTATTGACATTGTCGTTGAACAACACAAACTAGGACCTTGCTTTGGTTTTGGTGCAACATAAGGATGCGCTCCCACACTTGAGGCTACACCTAGAACTAAATAAGATAAGATAAGATAAGATATTCCTTTATTGTCCCACATGGGGAAATTTCATTGGTGCAACGCAGGAAGATCCAGAGGTAGATACACAAGAACAGATCACTTATAGGAAGTCTGAAAAACACTTTCAGTAGAAGATCTCCTATAAATAAATAAAAACTCCCATAGACAAATAAATAAATATAGCCAAGGCAGGGGCTAAACCAGTACTAGAGCCAGACCAAACCAAGTCTACATCAGGATTAAACTGGGGTCAATTTAGGAGCAAATAGAGACAAATATGCATGCACCCCTAATTTAATCCTGGTTCAGTACTGGATTGTAAAGTTTACATAACCATTTTGGTAAAGTTGTTTGCATTTTATCATTATTATTTTTTTCCAAATCAAATATAGCAGAAATTATTGTATCATTATTGAAACAGATTATTTTTTAAATGACCCCACACTGTGTCAAAAGTGACAGAGCGTTGAGCACCCAGATGCTACGGCCCTCAGGGAAATGTGTCCCTAATTGCAAATGGCCATACCACCTTGGGAATAACCTAATGCAAACTGTTGTTGTGTCCTTAAGCAAGACATCTCCACCTAAAACTTTACATATGGCCCCTTTAAATCCATTTTTTGTCTAATTATATTGTTTTATTTCTTTTTCAGAGTCAGTGTGTCCGACTCGTATCCCTGTGCCATCGCGTGATGAGAAGGGCTTCGAGCTGCTCCTGGGCATGAACATTCCACCGAAAGCCAAACGCATCCCAGGATCGTTGTCCACGGAGACGGCCTACGCCCTGAACGCCAGCGCAGACATCACAGAGCACACGAGGTACACGTGTCAGTCAGCGAACTGTCAGAGAAAAGAATATTGATTTAAAACGCATCTTTCCACAGGGACATCTTCCCAGAGGGCCTCCCCCCATCCTACGTGTTTGTTGCCACCCTGCGCCTGAAGAATGGCTCTAAGCTGACCTTTGACCTATGGAGGGTGCTGTCAAAGAACAAGGAGGTGCAGGCAGCAGTCACTCTGAATGGACAGAACAAAACAGTCATCTTTACCACCACAAGTGTCACCAACAAGGAGCAGAGAGTCCGCTTTCTGACAGGTTACCAGGTACGAGGTTGTTTCAGGATGGGATCAGTTCAACATCAGTATGAACCTACTTTGATAAGCTTTTTTCATACAGAATTACAGATTCTTCAAAGCGAATGGTTCATATTCTCTATCTTTGTGTGGTGGATGTTCCTGTTCTAGTGTTTAAGACTCATGTTGTGTTGTTCCTCACTGTCAGGCCCTGTTTGATGGAAAATGGCACCAGCTGAAAATAGTGGTGAGGCTGAGACAGGTCAGTGCTTTCCTGGATGACAAGCTCATTCAGGAGCACCAGCTGCAGCCTGTGGAGCCCATCTTCATCAATGGACACACGCAGGTTGCCAAGAAGAGCAGGGCGGAGCTTACTGTCCCGGTAAGGCCATGGTTCACAGTGGATTACAAAACTGTATACCGTTAGAAAATATATATAGTACAGTTAGAATAGTGCCACATGGTGGTTAAAGGGATAGCAAGCATTACAGCGTCGTGAGTTTGAGTCAATCCCCAGTCTCATCCCCATTTCACGCTGCACTGTCTTGTCCAATAAAACCTACGGGTCGAAAAAAGAAAAGAAAAAAGAATAATTTGTTGAAATAAAAGTATTGGTTAGTAAAATGATAAATAATAGTTTCATACATTTTTATTTTTTTTCTAATATATATTTTAAATATAATATTATGGAAATGAGACATCATAATCCGTACACCTTCACTAGTTCTTTACAACCTTTTGACATTTTTTAAAATCTTTTATCTGCTAGGTAGTCATGTTGACTATAACTATGTTGTTAAATTTAATGTCAACTTTATTCCACACCGTTTCCAGCAGAGGGCATTAAACACCTGATGAAAGCCCATGAGCTGAAGCAGCTGTAAAGGTGTCAGATATACATAAATAAGTGTTGATTGTTGTGCAGGTGGACATCCAGAAGCTGCGTCTGTACTGCGACCCGGAACACAGCGAGAGAGAGACGGCCTGTGAGATCTACTCTGTGGTAAAGTCTTGTGTTCTTCTCATGACACTGCTCACTCAGAGTTTATGATGCTCCATAACCCTCATCTTTGTCTCTTCTCTTCTGGCCTCGGGCAGGATGACGAAAGGGTAAGTGTGAGACATCACCATGTACAGTACACAGCACAATCTCTCAAAAGACTTACTCTAAAATGAATTACATTTTTGGTTTGAAATAACTAACTTGCTTTTCCCTCTCAAACCCATGAATATATACATTGAGTGCTCTGTTCACATGTGCCATAATGTGTCTGTGCTGCACTGTCCACAGTGTCCTCTGAACCGAACAGCCCCAGAAGAACCAGATGACTGTAACTGTGTGCTGGGCCCCCCAGGGCCACGCGGGCCCCCAGGACGCATGGTACACTCATACAACTGCTCCTTATCAGTGTGCTCCTACATTCAGTTATTTTGGTACAGAGGGGACAGACCACACCCACCAATGAAAGGGGAAACAGGCAGGATCTGATGTGGAAATGTGGCTATTTGGCAAATCTGTAGTTTACTAACCTCGCTCTTAATCCCACAGCCTCTAAGTGACATGACACATTTGATCCACTAAATATATCTTCAAAACATACACAGTTTCCACACTGGTGGTCCATGCAACTGCATCATATCCATCAGGTGAACACATGCTTCTGATTGGCTTATGTGAGCCTGTCTGTCTTGTTTTCAGGGTTTTCGGGGGGAGAAGGGCCGGGAGGGCCCCCCCGGGCCTGATGGGAAACCTGTAAGTTCTCTTTCTCTAAACATTCTAAACTGAAGGTAAAGTGATGAGCATGTGATTTCTTGTGCAGGGCAAAGATGGAAAAGTGGGGGCACCTGGGACTCCTGGAGCATCTGGGAACAAGGTCCTCCTCACACCTGAGCGTCTGTCACTCAGTTCTATCCTCCCCAAAGCCCATTCTAACACCAAGTCCTGTGTTTCATGTGAAACACACTACACCTACAGTTATTGGCACACAAACACTCCAAAAATGTGTCTCTGCAATAATTTAACCTGCAATCTATCCCAGATGCTGGGGGCTTAATCATTTAAGAAACCTTGAATCTAGAACACTTGAATATATGTATGGTCAAAGCTGTAAGCCTTAAAACTTTTGCGTCTTTTTCAGACGCAAAAGTGAAGCTGGCTGGACCACCCTTGCACAGCCAATCAGCTCTCATCCCAAAGTGTCATTTTGTCACTCACATGACTCATATTTTGATGTTGATACAAAACTGATTCAAGGCCACATTTCAATCTGAGTTATATGTATTTCTGATTGGGCTGAACAGGGCGAACCTGGACCTCAAGGACCACAAGGAGCGCCTGGTCCCAATGGTGTCCAGGTACATTCAGTGAATATATTTTTTATTATAATTTGTTCTACAGTTTGTCAACAAAACTTAGAATGTTTGTTTCCAGGGAGATGAAGGGGAACCAGGTCTGTCTGGAGAGCCCGGACATAGTGGACCAAAGGTACTAATACATGTACACACCACTCACTCACTCACTCACTCACTCAGCTGCTTTTGCTGTTGGTTACGTGCATGTAACGTATTAGATGTGGTTCTTCAGCCTGACTTGGTCTTTACCAGTCTAAACTAGACTGAAGCTGTTGTTTGCTTGTCTAGATATTGTATTTAGACATGTAGATATATTGTTTTTAGTTTGCCTAAAATTATGTCTTTCTTAAGCATTTGACTTGTCTTTGTTTTAGGGGGCTCCTGGTGAAAGAGGAGAAGTAGGGCCTCCTGGGAAACATGGACCAATGGTAAGGGCCACTCCACCCTTGAACTGTTGTTATTGTTGTTGTTGTTGTTTTTAGCTCTTACTGTGTGTATGCACAGGGAGACCCGGGACCTGTGGGGAAAAGAGGAGAGGTGGGACCCCCAGGCCTAAAGGTGAGTCTCAGACAAACTATAGAAAGTGAAAAAAAAGGGAAAAGTTCAAAGTTTTTCAAAAGATCTTGCCACTGCCACTGCCCCGTTGAATCTGAACTTTAAAATATGCAAAACTAGCTTCAAAGTTTCCACTGACTATTGATTGCATTCAGTCCATAGGAAAGTGGACAGGAGTCTATAAGGAGTGATGCACTGACCTTTGAACCCCAATATAAAGTAGTTATAGTGGATAAATGATCCAATGTGAGGCCTCAAAAGTAACGAAGCTTCAGTCTCTTTTACATCCTGTCTTCTTAATCAGATTTATATGAGAGGTTTGTGCACATCCTCAGTCTGTGACAAAAGTACAAGTGGTTTATATGAAAATTATCTCAGTGAAAAAATGAGTTAATGAGTAATTTGAGTTTAGTGACAAATGTTTGAGTGGAAATGCCCTCAATTTCTCATTTCGCTAGGGGCAGATTATCACCTTATGTTTTTCTAAATGTCTAAATTAGTGCTCAAAGTATCCTGAGTGTATATCCCAGTATGAGAAAAGGACATCCTTGCACATTAATCACTGAAGATGAACCTTGTCAAATGGACCTTTTTGACAATATATGACATTGTGTCGTTCTTTGTCCTCTGGTATAGCCAACTTGTCTGTATAATTAAAGGCTTGTCATTGTGGTAGACCCACACTCGACTGTATGTGCAGTGTGGCCGGACACTTCAAATAAAACAAGAACAGGCCCTAACCAGCTCCTCCCAGTCTGTCCCCACTGACCTGCTAATATCATTATCAGCTTATAGATCACCACTCGCCTACTGTATATTCAAAGTCAATTTGTACTATGAACCCAGCTTCAAGTCCTTAAAAACGCGACCTGATCTCAGCTCTCCTCATCCTTTTTGATCAATCCTGAGTCTGTGAGTTGCTCCTGTCTTTCCCTGTGATGTGTCCTCTCTTCTGTTGTACATGTGTGTCTGATGGAGTTATTGTCTGTGGTCTGTGTGCTTGTGATGTAGTCTGTAGTCCTTTTAATATGGCATATTTACAAATGTATCATATCCTCATTAATATGCACAGTCCCTTTTTTATAAAAAAATAAATGTCACACTGCTATGTTTAATTACGCCAATGAGCTAAAAGAGAGAGAGAGAGAGAGAGAGAGAGAGAGAGAAAGAGAAAGAAAAATAATGAAAAAACAAACAAACAAACAAATAAAACTTCTGAATCTCATGTTAACTGAAGTTATGGCTCCAAACCGTCTTGTGGAATGGCTCTGTTTCAGTGTATGTTTTTAGCTGTTAAATGCACCGTTAAGTCCTCCAGATTTATATGTCACTTATCCCAATTTATTCCCTGCAGTATAAGCACATTGATGTTTTATTGTTCTTCCTCAGGGGCTGAAAGGTGACCCTGGACCTGTAGGTCCTCCTGGACTTCAAGGGGATCTGGTAAATATTAAACAAATCTTTACAAAATGATGATGAGCTAATATAGGACCCTCAGCTGATATAAGTGGGCACTTGTGGATGCACAAGATTTTCCAAACACCATAGTTTTGGATAGCTGCATGTGCCAAAAGTGGTCGTTGATCCAGGTCTTAGACAACAAGAAAAGCGTGTTGCAGTATATTTACTCAGGATTCAGGAGCTCCTTGTTCAAATGTATTTAATTACAAACAGTGCCAGATTTAATGCACAGGACAGTGTTAAAGGAGAAACTTTGTGTAAAGACACATTCCCCGACACTGCTGGATCTGGTTGGCAGTGCTTGAATGAAGTGGTTTCATGTTTATGTGCATCTTCTGTGTACTGCTTAAGTCATTATGTTCACACCCAGTCTGTATACAGTCAGTAATTAAACCACAGCGGTCACCAAGTGCATTGTTTGGGCCAGTCCAAGTTCTGAGTGCAGAGGGCTGTGACAGGAAATCTACATATGCCAAAACATGACTACCATCCAGGATCAGACAGGTAAACAACCTGGGCCATGTCTCAGCTCTTCTTCTCAACTCATCCAAAGGGGAAAGGAGAAAAGTGTATAAATTTGTACTTCTTGGAGTGAAAAAAGATTGACTCAAACACAAAGGTGTACGTCTGTGTTAGATTAGATTCTTGGTGTTTGAGTTGACATATGCTATCCCACACAGAACGTCCAACACATCCACAAAACACACACAAAAACCTGTCATTTATGCAGTAATCAAACTTTGCTCTGCCATAGGGTGAGCCTGGAGCTGTGGGCACGGCAGGTCCTTTTGGTCCCCCGGTATGTTCACTGTGCACCATGATGATGTCTGGTGTGTATCTGACAATGTATGATTTTGTTTCAGGGAGAAAGAGGGCAACCTGGACCCCCAGGACTTGCTGGTGTTAAAGGCACAGTGGTGTGTGTGTGATACTTCTGCATATTTTTACAGAGGAATATTTGTGACACATGCACATACTGGGTTTTTATTTCTTTTTTGAATGAGATTACTCTGCTCCATGGTCCTTTCTCTTTCAACAGGGAACACAGGGCCCCCCAGGGCCACCCGGAGAAGCTGGCCCAGAAGGAGCCAAGGTTTGTTTTATGTATCAGAATCTTATACTTACAAGGGTTTGACATGTGTGACACTTTTCATATGACACAGTAGTTATCACACTTTCCTCAAAGCAAGAAGGTCCTGGCTTTGACTCCCGGACGGGCCTGGGGCCTTTCTGTGTGCAGCTTTCACTTTGCCCCCATATCTATGTGGGTTTCCTCCAGGTGCTCTAATTTCCCCTTTCACAAAAAACATGTACAATATGTTCCTCCCTTCTGGGGTCAGGACTGAAAAAGAGATTCCATATTTCAGTGGGACTGGTTGAATAAAAACAGAGCTTGAGGACGACATGTGTAAAAAATCTATAGGTGCTAAAATGGATCCCTTGGGGACACCATAGAAGTGAAACACAGAAATAGCGCTGGCAATTGAGAGACCCTTAATAAAATGGAGTTCTATTTGCTGCAGAACGTCAGGAAACTTCATGCTGGTCAGGTGTTGGCTGTGCTTTAATTATGTTCTTTAATCACAGAGTGTTGACTCCTCCTTAAGATCTTTTCATCTGCACAGAGCTGGGGATGAAAGCCTTTGTCCATTCAGCTCCTTTTGCTTGGAACCTGTTGCAGTCCTTGTTTTTGTCCTTAAATGCCTTTGAATCCAATAATGTGCAATTTATTTTTCATAATCGTGTCAATATTGTTGACATATTAATTAATGTTCATTGTCAATGTTCTGATGTTTCGTTATTGATAATATAATTCTTTTGCTGTTCAGGGAATGTCTGGAGATCCAGGTGTAGTTGGACCTTTGGGACTACCTGGAGAAAAGGTAAACTAGAGACAAATAAAAATAATTGATAGACAGCCCTTTGGCTCCTGTTCCATGCAAACTCCTTCAACCCTTTGGAGAGTGGCATCCTCATGCTAAGTCCGTCATGTTAGCGCTGCCACACGCACCTGCACCTGCTCCGGCACTATTATCTATTATCTTTGATGTGCTGCCATTCTAAGCACAGGTTTAGTGGATCAATAAAACTCAAAACTGCCCAATATATTCAGGTAGCTCTCAATATGAACACTTTTGATTATAAAGTCACTTGTTGTGCCATCTGCAGGGTTGTTCGGGTGAGCCAGGTGTCCCAGGTGGACCCGGTAGGGTGGGGATTCCAGGTGTCAAAGGTCATAAGGTGGGTACAGGGGGATGTATGAAATTACATTTGTGTCAAACTGTGTTTTATTAAGCAAAAAAAAAAAAAATCAAACCACTAGTTGTGACTGTCTCAAAGCTGTTTGCTATGATACAGGTCAACAATTCAAAAGACTAGAGTAAATATTTCACCCTGATTTTAACGTTGGTTTTGTCATTTGCAGGGAAATGTGGGGGAAACGGGCTGCAAAGGCTTACAGGTATCTATCCCCTCTTTGTACATGTGCAGTTCCTCTGGTGCCTCTTGGTCCTGTATAGTCCCTGTACTGCTGCCTCCAGGGGCCTTTCTAAAATAGGGGAGTTGTTTTTCTGACAGTCAGATGAGTCAAAAGTGAGTCAAGCACATTCGTATGAAACAATTTGACTACTTGAAACAGAAATTGATGACTAATAGTTTTTGATGATATAAAAGTAAAAATAGAGGGAAGTACAGGCAAGGCAAGAAGACAGATGCTCAGGGTACCATACTGCCCCCTGTAGGCAGAATTCAGCTGATCACATCAATGGTCTAAAACGCATTTACCAGGCACAGATTGATGTGTTATTTTGCTGTGTGTTTTCAGGGGGAGCGAGGCCATGATGGAGATCCTGGTGATCCTGGTTTGCCTGTAAGTGTGGATTTTACTTAGTGCTTGGTCCTTTCAGGAGCAGGTGTGTTCAAAGTGGACAGAACATGGCCACAGAGTTTCACTCCCTCATCATTGTTATTTTTCTCAGGGTGACGTAGGACCCATAGGAAGGAAAGGAGAGGTTTGTGTTTTCTATCATCTTGATATTACACCGTCGCACACTGCTCACACTCACAAGCGTTCATCTTTAACACTATGTGCTCCAAAGAGAGGATTACCTGGGTACGTGGGCCCTATGGGATCTGTAGGGGCCAAAGGAGACACGGGCCATTCAGGGACAGCAGGCCCCAGAGGGTTTCCTGGCCAAGATGGACTCCCTGGTCAGCTTGGACAGCCTGGTCAACCTGGACACCCCGGCAAACCGGTGAAACCTCAGCTCATTGAAAATGTACCACACTGTTACACAGATAAGTCATAGTGTTGGTGTTCTTAGGGAAAAGCCCCATCAGACGACCTTCTCCTGAAGCTCTGCGCCCAGGCTCTGCACAGTGAGTACACACACAACATCAGCTGGTGCAGGAGACGCCTGTACATGTAGACACAGGTTCAACGACAAAACCTGACAGTTTTCAACTTTAGTTTTTCAACTAAAAGATTACAACATATCTGCAATTCATAGTTGCCTCATTGACTGTCCTGTGTATATTATCCATGTTGTTGGAAGTTCTCTTCAAAAGAAGTTACAGTATTAAACATCCACATACTGCATCAGATAAAACAGTCTCTCTGGTGCTGTTGTGCATAGACCACTTGCCCGTGCTGCTGCGGACCGTCAGCTCTCCAAACAGATGTGCCCCGTGTACAAGTGTGAAGGGACCCCCTGGTGAACCTGGAACACCAGGGCCTAAAGGCACTATGGGACTTCCAGGCTACCCAGGCACACATGGAACAACAGGTTATCCTGGTCCTCCAGGCAGGCAAGGAGATCAAGGGCTTAAAGGTAGGATCTCCTTTAATCTTTATTACTATTTAGACAAGAACAGCTCCAAGACCTGTCTGTGTGACACCTTTCACCATTAAATGTATTCAATCAAAAGTCAATGTCATTTCATGGCTCAATACAATAACCTGCCTGAACAGGCATGATGGAAGGTGTTTAACGGCTAATATAACAGGTTTCTACAGTGGTAAGGGCTGACACACTTCTACAAAGCAGACTAACGTTCACTCTCATTCTTTCACTATAAGAGAAAACACTGTAATGCAATGTTCCCAGGTGATGTTGGACCTAAAGGGCCGAAGGGCAATAAAGGAGAAGGTCATCAGGGGCCTCCAGGAGACCCCGGGCAACCAGGTATGCTCACCCTATACATTTGTTCAACAATTTGTCTAAAAAATGGGTATTGGTAATCTGAAAGCCATATTCAATTCACTTCAAGATTTTATTCTCATTGCCATAGAAAACAACAACATTTCGTTTAGAGGATCAAACGTTGCATAGTTTTGATGAAAGGTGTAATACACAGGTGCTATGTCCCATACAATAAACCCAGACAAATAGCCAGTGTGTCAATATTAGCACAGTAAAAACCTGCCTTACAGTCAGATATGTAGAGACATATCTCAGACTTCCACAAGGGCGTGGCCACTAGATACCAGTAAATCAAGTCAAGAATCTTGATGCAATTGTTGACCCTAACCCTCATTTTATTTCATTCTAGCCACTTAAATCCTTTTGTAAAAATCTGCCATATTTATCATCATTATCATCTTAAAAATACAGCCTGAGTTAAATATGTTCTTACTAAACAAAACACTACATTTTTGCTTCTTTTTTTTGGATTATTCTAATGACATTTTTGCAGGTTTTGGCAAAAAAGCAGCTAATCCAAAATGCTGCTTCATCCTTTTCACAAATACCATTAAAACTAATCACACTAACACCAGTTTTACAATCTCGTCTCTGTCTTCCAGTGAGCCATATAAGTGACTGTAAGTATCCCTTATGGCTGGTGAACAAGGCGTTAAATCATCAAGCACCTAAATACATTTAAGATGCATCTTCTAATTGACAGTGAAAGGGACTAGGCAGAGCGAGGCAGTGTTTTGTTTCTCTGCTCCTCGTCACTGCCCCAGTAATTAAGATCTGACCATGACTGCTTTTAAATCTGGGCTAAAACATTACTGTTCACTTCAGCATTTACATGAAATTATGAATTGTTGAATCTACTAGATCTATATTTTTATTGTCTTGCATGAGAAACTGTTGTTATTTACTGTATTGTCATTTATAGTAGTCTTTTGTGAAGCTCTTTGTAGCTTGAATTGTGCTTCATAAATAAAAGTGCATTTTCCTGGTTGCATAATTATGCTCTACATGCTTCTGTTGATTGTGTTTGTGAATGTGCTAAAATAGATGCCCTATATTTGCTAACTTACAGCCAAAAACGTTGATTCTGTTTGTTCTATTCTAGGATCACGAGGTCTGCGAGGCTTTGATGGAACCGGGCATCCAGGAATCCCAGGCACTCCTGGGAAGCCGGGCCCTCCTGGATATCCTGGCAAACGAGGGGGCCCCGGTCTGCCAGGGGTCTGTGATGTTTCAATGTGCTATCAAAGCTATAACCTCAGGGACCACTACAGCAAGGGCCCCAGCGAGTGAAGCCCAGGGGCCACTTCACAGACTGAGTGCTTGCACTGCCGCGTGGACCCTCACAATCCTGTCATTTCTACCATGACAGCGCTGGGAAGACACAGTGCCCTGAAGGACACACACAGGCCGACACTGAGTCCTAAATCATCCATCTCAGGAGAGCCACTAATGTAAAAAACAAAAAAACATAACATTTACTTTATTTTTTACTTTACTGTAATTTTGGTGAATAGACTCTTTTGATTAGTTTCATGTGAGTGGAGCAGAAGTTATGACTTTGTGGAGCTGTGGACGGACAGTGAGGAGCAATACAAAAGCCCCACAGACGAGTGAGAGCTGCTGTTGTATTAGAGTTATATTTATCATGTATAACATGCACAGGGCATCTGTTACCGGGGCGACCACACCATGTGATGGAATGACATCATTGCAGTACATGTCCACTTGTGGATGACTTCTGGAGAAGAAAATGTATGGACCCAAGGAGCCCAGCTCCACTATGAGCTCCGTTGATAAACCAGAACATCTTATGTATTCCCCAGTATAAATAAGATAGTTTTAGTTCTGTGTTGGAGTCACTGTAGAAATATGTGCATCTGGAGATTGAATATCTGTAGTGTGTGTCACTGTTGTTGGAGACAAATAAAGGTTTTCTTCACTTCTCCCATTCCTGGGAGTGGCAGTGATAAGATATTGACTGCAACAAATACATCTTTTGTGTATCTGCTGAGGATCGTGCAGTGCCTGTTCCACCCATGTCCTGCCACAGAGCTGACCAGAAACAAGCAGTCATGTCGATTATACATTTACATAAACAAGGTGTGTGGACAACCACAGGAGCTGTACATGCCACAGACGCTCGACTGCCACAGTGTGACGCTCTCCTCTGCAGCGAAGCCTTGTTTTACCAGTTCATGAGAAGTTTATGCACTCACAAAGCAGCAATTCTGTGTTAATGGTCAAATTTGGTAAAACAAGTGCATTGACTGTCATAATTCTGAGAAGGGCACAGGTAATATATCAAACTCCCACAATATTATGGACTGAACAGTATTTTATTTCAACCTAAATCTCACGCACATCTTATTACCTTTTTATACAGTAATGTTTGCTCTTCAAGGCTTGTCAGGGCATTTTATTTACCTGACCAACCAGTCCCTCCCACATTATGTTCAAATGCGGAAGGTTTGTAAAGTAGCCGTGTTGAGAATGGCTGGTCAGGCAAGCATTTTATAGCATTTCTACATTTGATGGAAATGGACACTCAGACATGTGGGAGAGGCAGAGTTCTCATCTGCGAGAGGAGTTCTGGCTGTTTCTAGTCAAACTGACGAGAGATCTTCCAAGAAACTAAACTGCATAAGAGGAAATCCACAGTACGGATGAATGCTGCAATCCTAAAATAATAATTTTATATTTAATAATTATTATATATTGTATAATTATATCTCTGTACGCTGGAGTGGAAAGTCACTACAGCTACTCATGTTAATGCAATTGAGAAGATGTTTTTGCTTGATTGTAAATTACCTTTTAACCTTATCACAGCAGCGTTTCCTCATGATTAGTTTACTCAAAGTTGTATTTTGATTGATTCTGATTTTTGATTGCATGTTTGAGTTAACCCTGTATTGTTTCCAGTGCTCAGAAAATTCCAGTTTTCACCTACCCTCTATCCCCACCTACATTCCTGCACTTAGCTGTCATTATGTGAAAAATGAAGACTCATGTAGAGTGACACATGTAGAGTTCTAAAATGTCACGTAGACACTTTTCAAAGATAAGAAAATGCAAATGACAATCTGTGGCTTGTTGCCGTGAAATCTCAGTTTTGAATAGGAAGTAAACAGAATTCTAGCCAAGTATTCAAACTTTAACATTTATGGATCAGATTTTGTACAATCTTGATGGCATTTAGTTATTAGTTTGAAACCGTAAACTTCGTCTTCGTGCTTTCACTTCCTTTTCAGTACTCTTTTCACCTCTTTCTGTGCAATAAATAAGAACATAAAATTAATGGAGCATGTAACCTTCGATGCAAAGATAGTAGTGATGTTGAGCCACACTACCTTCCTTCTATGACTGATTCCAAAAAGGACCCTGAGTCACCACCTCTCCCAATGGCTCCTACTCGCAGAGGACATGACTACACTTACTGTTCTTCTGCAGTCTATCAGAAGCCATGGACAATACAACAGCTTCAACAAATACCACAGCAATGTACAGCTACGACTATGATTATCCAGAGGAGGAGAGCCAGGACCAAAGCCACAAGACTCTGGCCATCTTCTACTCTCTGGCGTTTGTCTTCAGCCTCTGCTCCAACGTCCTGGTGCTCATCATCATCTATCTGTGAGTGACATGTCTTCTTCTCAACCAAACTTGAGCTTTACTTCTACAGTAGTTTGATCACATCCTGAACTTACTTGTGAGTAAAGTTTCAGAATTTGCTCAATGTTTAAAATATTGCCTAAATCTTAATTGAAGTTTTTCTAATACTTTCAGGATGTACAAAAAAAAAAGACATATTCACGTATTCAGTCACTTATTGGAAACATGTATTTATTTGGGCTCCAGGGGTTTTTCTTCTAGTGTACTATCATGATTGTTGGTATTCTTGTGCATGACTGAAATAAATCATGTTCTGACAAACCATGCATACAACTGAGTGTTGTCTGATCTAACATGGTTGTGTTGATGCAGGTTCGAGAGGCTGACCACAGTGATCAACCTTCTGCTGCTGAACCTGGTGCTGTCTTCTCTGCTCTTCATCAGCAGCCTGCCCTTAACGGTTGCATACGTTTTGCTCTCACACTGGCCCTTTGGTGAACTCATGTGTAAGTTGATGGGCAGCCTCTACTACCTGGGTTTCTTCAGCTCGGTGCTCTTCCTGGCCCTGCTGACCTTCGACAGACACCTGGCGGTGGTGTACTCCATCAGTGCGGCGCGGCTGAGGACCAGGGCCTATGCTGGGGTGTCCTGTGCCGCTGTGTGGGTGGTCAGTGCTTTGGCGTGCATCAAACCCATGTTAGTACATAAACTGATCAAACGGTCTGTGGAGAAACGGATCTTATGCCAGGAAGACACGAGCACTGACATGCCTGTTCTCTGGGCGTTGGGCCTCTTCACACAGCTGCTGCTCTTCTTCCTCTTCCCTCTGCTCCTCATCGTTTTCTGCTACACCCGCATCGCCTGCACCGTGCTCTCTTCGCAGATTGGTACCAAGTTTAAGACGGTGCGCCTCATATTTGTCATTGTGCTGTTGTTCTTCATCTGCTGGACTCCGTTTAACATAGCCACTTTGATGCATGAACTTGCCTCCTCTCCTGAAGAGCGCCGACACTGGGCCTCTGCGTGCACGGTCACACAGACGCTCGCCCATATTTATTTCTGCATCAGTCCCATCTTCTACACCTTTGTGGGCACGAAGTTTCAGAACTACTTCTGCATGTTACTGGTGAAACGTTTCCCTGTACTGAAGGGGCACATTTCTGTCAGTCAGAGTAGAGTCAACGTGTCGACCAAAAGTACTCCCAATTAGCTCTGTAACAAGTTCTGTAACAAGCTCTGTAACAAGCTCTGTAACAAGTTCTGTAACAAGTTCTGTAACAAGCTCTGTAACAAGCTCTGTAACAAGCTCTGTAACAAGTTCTGTAACAAGTTCTGTAACAAGCTCTGTAACAAGTTCTGTAACAAGTTCTGTAACAAGTTCTGTAACAAATTCTGTAACAAGCTCTGTAACAAGTTCTGTAACAAGTTCTGTAACAAGTTCTGTAACAAGCTCTGTAACAAGCTCTGTAACAAGTTCTGTAACAAGCTCTGTAACAAGCTCTGTAACAAGCTCTGTAACAAGCTCTGTAACAAGCTCTGTAACAAGCTCTGTAACAAGTTCTGTAACAAGTTCTGTAACAAGCTCTGTAACAAGCTCTGTAACAAGTTCTGTAACAAGTTCTGTAACAAGCTCTGTAACAAGTTCTGTAACAAGTTCTGTAACAAGCTCTGTAACAAGCTCTGTAACAAGTTCTGTAACAAGTTCTGTAACAAGCTCTGTAACAAGTTCTGTAACAAGTTCTGTAACAAGCTCTGTAACAAGTTCTGTAACAAGCTCTGTAACAAGCTCTGTAACAAGCTCTGTAACAAGCTCTGTAACAAGTTCTGTAACAAGCTCTGTAACAAGCTCTGTAACAAGCTCTGTAACAAGTTCTGTAACAATCTCTGTAACAAGTTCTGTAACAAGCTCTGTAACAAGTTATGTAACAAACATAAGGAATCAGGATCAGAGACAAGCTAAACTCTAAAGAGATGGTCTGAAAGGTAGTGGATTGGGCATTTGTTGGGTTTGGAGAATTCCTCTGAAAAAATGAATGAATAATTAAATAAATAAAGTCCAAACAGAACCCATATAAAAGTCCTATTAAAAAAATTAAGGCTTATTGTTTTATTTGTGGGATTGGTACAAACATCCTGATTGATCCCAGAATGTTTTTTGTCTTACTATTGATGCTTTAAACAGGGTTCAGAATAAGCGGTATCGCGTCGCAAAATGCGACGCAATTTCTCTCAAATGCGATGCGTTTGTCAAAAAAAAGGGCTTTTGTATCGCAGCTTTTGCAATACAAAAATGTGTGTTCAATTGTGTAACCAAAGCGCCTAAAAGTACTGATCACTCGTCAATCGATCGTCAATAACGGCATGACACATGTAGGGGCTTCCACACCGCAGCGGCCGAAGCATCCAGTTTACATTCAAAGTCTATGTAAACGCGCGTTGAGTGCGTAGTGCGTTATCCGCGGCGCAATTTCTTCGTTTTTGCGGCACGATTGGTGCGTTTTCTTACGCTCTCGACGCTTTGAGCGCGCGTATGAGGCGGCCGAGGCAACCAAAGCGGCTAGTGCGACGTGCTCAGATTTGTTCAGGTCTCTGCAGCAGATGCGCCGCAGCCGCCGCAGCAGCCAATCAGAGCTGACGCTCCAGTGACATACGTACGTACGTATTTCCCCTCGCATTTTCGGTATTCCCAGTGGAATTCCCCAAGAAGAGCCACTTTTTCGCTGTTGACATGAGACACGTGCGGAGACGTGACATGACATGACGAGTCCCGATGCTGTCACAGATCGAGTCTGAAAGTGGGAGGAGCCACATGCGGTAAAGTTAGTGTCACAGAGTCGGACTTCTGAGGTCAATAGCTCCTAAACGCAAAAGTCTTTGCATATCATTCACATGCCAAAATACTCATATTTACACTGCCAAGTGACTACAAACTGGTTTTTAACAATCAGCGAATTACACGGCTCCGAATGCGCAGGAGTGCTTAGGGACCGTCATCAAATAGCAAGACGAAAAATGGAAACCTTTTATAGCTGGAATGGAACGTCAAATAGAGTGGTACAATTTGAATAACACAATAAATACACCATGATGGACGCCACAGCAACCTTTATTTTTCCATCAGAAGCTTAACACATATTTTTTGTGAGTGTAAAGACAATTAATATGTAAATGAGACTCCTGCAAATAGTCATCTGATTGATGATGATATGGAAGAAAGTTGTAAATAAGAAGTAATAATCTAACTTGGTGTTAATTAATATGTTCGACAACTAATTGTATTTGCAAGTTTTCTGGGTTTTTAAAAAAAATAATTAAAAAGTGTTTAAAAGTTAATTTGTTAGGAGTTTTTTTTTTTTAAATAGAATGTTTACAAATACATTTGAAATAAATAATCTTGTTACATCAATGGAAAATATTGATTGTTAGTCACTTTTGTGTTTTGCTATGCAATTATCAAATTGCTATACAAATGTGAAAAAATGAACGGATTGTTTAGCAGCGCCGCTATACAAGTGAAAATCCTTAATCTGAACCCTGTTTAAAAGTACAGGAGCTTAACATTTTACTGACATATGAACCTGAAAGACCGGCCTCCTGCTGGTGTCGCCCTTGTCCTGGTGCCAGAGTCCGGACTAAACAATCAGCATTTCAGTTTTATACAACTAGAGTCTGGAACAGTCTCTCTGAAGATGTGAGACGAGCCTCTACTCTGACAATGACAATGTTCAAATCTAAGTTTAGCTGTGCATACGACTGAAAGGATTTTATCTGCAATATTGTCTTTTAAAGTAAATCTAAAAATGATTGTCTATGTTTTTGTGGTTTTAATGCATCTTTTCCTGTTATACAAAGCACTTTGATTTATTTGTGTACTCATTTCTCTACAAATAAACTTACCTAATTCCCTTTTATCACAACACAAGGACAAAAAGGAATACATAAAGAAAATGTCTAAGGGCCCAACCTCTGAACACTCTTGTGACACATAATGGAGAACATCTAATCCTTCAGTTTTGTTTTTAGTAGCTTTAGTTTCTTAAAGCACTCAAAAGAACAGTGTACTGACATGTGTTTGCATGTGCCCGTAAAGTGATTCAGACACAAACCATTACATATTTACCTGATAATAATCCCTCCCTCGTGGAAATCTATCTCAGCTATTTCTCTGAGGAAGAGGAAGTGGAAGACGACTGCACTATTTTGGTCCGATAAAAATCTGTCACTGTGGCATATATATTTAACATTTGACATTCAACATATTTTTCTCGATGGTGCAGGACTGACACGCTTCCATTTGCAGAAAGACTGTGGGGCCAGAGGTGAACTAGTGAAGTAGTGAACTTACAAATTATAATAAACGCAAAATCAAAATCTGAATCACAGATATGAACAACATCTGTCCAGCTTCTGTCTTTTTGACTGACTCTTCTGATTCACGACGTACATGTGTGACCACTCTAACTCTGAGGTGTCTAGTGTTTGCTGGAGCTAGTATTGAGCTATAATATAGGTAGATCATTATTTTATATTTTATTAATTGTAAACCGCAATATTGATCTAAAACTGCTTCATAATACATATTATGAACCGGTTTTAGATCAATATAGCGGTTTACAAGAAGTGAAGGTGTCAAACAGGTTCCTTGACTTCCTGTTTAAAGCTGCAGAACTGATAAGCTCTTCCAGGGCCGGCCCAGCCTATAAGCGAACTAAGCAGCCGAGTAGGGCCCCGAGGCGTTAATAGGGCCCCCAATCTGGCAACCCGTCTTATGAGAAGTGCAAGCGCAGCGTGCGCCACTAGTGTAGTAGCGCTGCTGGCGCGGCAGCGCACACAGTGGTAACATGTAAGGCACAAACCGCATTTATTTGTAATGACAATCTGGCAACCAAGACACCAAACCTGCGCTGATTGGGCAACTGCATTATGCGCGAGCAGAACGAGAGCAAAACATAAACACAACAGAACGTGGTCCCTGCGTGGTCATCATGTCCAGAGGAATATATCCCCCCGATGCCGAAAAACGAAAGAAGAAACTTCTTGACGATGTAAAGAAACTGCAAACTCAACAACACTCTCCAGGTATTGAACTTCTCTTAATGCTGCTGTTTGAAACAACACGATTCTGTCACGTTAGTTCGCTCAGGCTGGAGGAGACGAGAGCTCTGCCCCGCGCATAATAATATGTCTGAATGAAAAATAATGAGCTTCACATTGACACCAGCCCGGGAGTGTCAGCTGCAGGTGAGGCCGGTGAGGGGCGTCTGTGCCCCGGGTCACTAAGAGGCGGAGATCCGGTCCGGACGAGCGCCGTCTCGTCCAGAACCTCTGACGTGAGACTTTGGAGTGAACAGTGTGCGGCCCCTGTCCCGGGCCCCTGTCCCGGGCCCCTGTCCCGGGCCCCTGTCCCGGGCCCCTGTGCAGCCTCAGTCAGAGATGAGCGGGTTTGAGTTTGCGTCCCTCTCTCTCACATCACCATGTGTGAGATCAATCGTGACTCGTGATGTCTGTTTTACTTCTTAAAGTGCAATGAGAGGAACGTAAAGGTTTATGTATGTCAGGTCCTTCAGCCAATCACATCGCAGCATTGTTTCATGCAGGAGTCCAATGTGTGATGTTCTGATCAGAACAAACATTTATATTGTAATTCACTTTTAATAGAGCAATAAAACATTTCAATTTATTTAAAAAGCATCATTAGACTATTTGTTATAAATTATAATAAATTGATAGTGAAAAATAACCAGACATTATGATTACGTCTGTTATAGAATAATACTATATATTTTTATATAAAAGTGGCAAAGCTGCAGAAATGCAGTCTCTTCACTATAGCTAGGTTTGGATCTTCACTTCTAGTTCTGGTCATTCTCTGGGAATAACATGTTTGCACTGTTTTATCAGTGTTAATTGTTAATCAAGCAATGCTTATGCCATTTGTTTGATTTAATATAACTTGTTTTGTCACTTTGGCAAGAAGGAACAGTTGGGAGCTGTAAAAGATAAATTAGTAAGGATAACTATTACTTTTACATTTTCAGTTAAAATTAATCAATTTGACCATCATTATTTTTCATAGCCAATATTTTATTGAGTAATTAAGTACACTAATGTATTAATAACTGGCTTTAGTCATTTTCTCCTGGCACAGTTTCATCACATCATCATTTTATAGCATTACAACCTCAACATTTTACTCTTACTTTAGCCGGCTGGACCACATTAAAATGCACCAGAAGACCCAAAAAAGGTCTGAAAATTTCTGGGGGAGGGCCCCCAGACCCCCCTGTTCATTAATTTAAACTAATGTGCTAATGTGGCTGTCGACCCTTAACGCCCACAAATACGCCCAAAAACATATCTGGGACGTGTGTTATTTGTACAGGGAGTAGAGGTGATGTCAGCGGAATACCAAGTTGCATTGTGGGATTTAAGTTAGCAATATTTGAGCTTGTGAGGTGTTGAGAATAAACTAACTGTCAAACAGATGCCCTGGAGTTTTGGTGCGCTTTGTTTGCGTTGAAGAAAGTTCCCATATGTGAATTGTTTACTGACAATGGCAATAAAACTGATTCTGATGACGTGGTGAGGGGCCCCCAAAAATGTTTTCGCTTAGGGCCCCCTGAAGGCTTGGGCCGGCCCTGAGCTCTTCACACTGACATTTCACTGTAGCAAGCAACAGATTGTCATTGCACTGTATGTTCTTATTTTGTGCCTACTTAATATTTTAGAACACAATGTTTCTCACTCTTAATTTTCAAAATAATCAAAACTATTTGTATGAATGTGGGCAGGGATAGGGGGTAGGTGAAAACAGGAATTTTCTGAGCACTCGAGCCTCAGTGATAGGACAATACAGTACTCCAACATGCATGGAATTCTACTGAGTATACTAATGATGAGGAGATACCAGATAAACCAGGTTAAAAGCTCTTTAAAGTTTGATTTGGATGAAGTAACCCTACTTTACTTAACCTATTATTAGACCCTTTAGTGTTATGTTAACAAAAAATGAAGAAGGAAGTGAAATGAAGAGGAACATAATGTAATTTCTAAGAAGTAACTGGGATTGATTTACCTCAGAATGTCACAAAATATGAAATGAATGATATCAAGATGGTGCAAATGGCAACCACCAGATACATGTGAGTGAAATCACATTCACTATTGGATTTATAGGAGACTATAAGACTTTGATGGTTTTACTGGACACATACTACAAAGACATTATACTTTTTGTTAAGTGCAAACACAATGGTGTTTAATATTTAATTAAGATTAATAAAAACATTAACGTTTGAACGTTGAAATTTCCCCATGTGGGACAATAAAGGAATATCTTAACGTTTAGATCTTAGAGTACCACTAAAGATTAATATACAGATTAATATTAGCCTTGCATGGAAAGTACAAAAAGGCTAAAATAAATTAATTTTAAAAATAGATTTCAATATCAACTACAGACCTCTACCTAAAACCTAACTTGAGGTAGCCTTGTATTCACATTAAAGTTAGAGCAACACCGCCCCCTTCTGACGAATCAAAGCTACTGCTGCACAGACAGCTTCATTGTTTTCTTTTGTAGGCCTGGAGTGCTGGTAATTAATTCTAGACTAATTAATTAATCTAGAACCTGTGGTTTATTGTAAACCAAAGGATACAGTTTAATCAATTAGTAATATACAAAACACAATATAGAAAAATAAATAAAACAGGTAATGTGATGTAAACCGTTTGCATCGCATAAACTCTTGCTTTTCATTTATAAGTCTGTGATTCACTTCACTAGATGGTGCCACAGAGCTCCAGAAATCTTCTGAACATGCTTAAGAACAAAAGCTTTTATGACACAAGTATAACCGTTAATCCAGCTGGTTTATGGGATGAGAGAGGGGGAAATCTGCAGTGCTTTCATCATAATAAACCACAAAGAGGGATCCAGATAATAGATCCATGATCCAGGTACACGCAGCATCATCCACACTGCAGGTCCACTCCGCGCCACCAGAGGCAGCACCAGTCTGGTGGAGGAGAAGGTGAAAGGTCACTACTCACCACATGTGGGTTTGTTGCTGTTTTTGCGGCTTCTAGTCTCTCGGAGGTGAGTTGACGCTCATGTACTGTTCTTTTATCTTAGACTACAGTTAAAACACTTGGACCAGGTCTTCTGTCCGTTCAGCGGCTCCACTTTGTGTGTTTGTTGGATTTGCTGCTTTTCAGACGGCATGACACTGTAAAAGAGCTTTATGTTTAAATGAGATAGAAATGTCTGTTAAAGTCCGCTCTTCTTTTCCTGTGCGATCATGGAGCTTGTAACTGAGCATTTTCTGTGGTCATCTGTGTGAATCTGAAGTCAAGCTGTTACAGATGATGTGACTGTTTTATCTCTTCAGTGTCAGTGTCCTGGAGCAGGATGCGGAACCTGGTGTTGGTGAGGAGCGCGCAGGGCTGTGTGCAGCAGCCAGGGGCCCCACAGGGCTGTGTGCAGGAGCCAGGGGCCCCACAGTGTGTGACAGTGCGCAGTGACAGCGGCTCTCTGCTGGTGGCCTCACACTTGTCCATCACAGAGTTTGACCCTCGCACAGGGAAGGTGAGGGACACAGATCTTACATGCAGTGACACAGTGATCTCTAAAACCTGCTGCTTGTGGTTCTCAGGTGCTGAGTGAGGCCTCGCTCACAGCTGAGGGCTTTCTCCCTGAAGATGGCAGTGGCTCAGTAGTAGGACTACAGGACCTGGCAGAGCTGGAGTCGGCCTGTGTGGCCACAGCCGCGGGCGATGTCCTGCTCTACAACTTCAGCTCAACACAGGTTTGTCACAGGAATCACGTTGAGTGAAGCATCACTGCTGCAGTGGCCCTGCTCTCACCCAGAGGCTCTTCACGTCTGCTCTGTGCTTCTGTTGTCCAGTTTGAGTGTGTGGGGAGTGTGGACAGTGGCCTCACCTCAATGAGCTGGAGTCCAGATGAAGAGCTGGTCATTTTCACCACAGGTTTGTGCACTGTTCATTCAAACGATAGAGTAAGTCACAGTTCAGATCAAACTGATGGCTTTGTTTTGAATATAGAAGTTTATGTGTTAAAACGTGTAAGTAGCATGTGCTAAAGATCTTTAGATTTGGGTTGAAATCTGTAGTTTTGGTGTTTAAAACTATAATGAACATGTGTATGCAGTGTTATCAGTGTGTTCGACTTTTTACATGATGTAATGTGAACTTCTTCAGGTCAGGACACTTTTATAATGATGACAAAAGACTTTGAGCCAATCACTGAAGTGGGAATTCACCAAGAAGACTTTGGTGAAGGTACGGCACAACTTCTGGACACTATTCAAAATTACACTATTCGAAACTAAAAAACTCCATAAAAACACATTGGGTTATATACAATGTCTTTCAGGAAAGTTCATCACAGTGGGCTGGGGGAAGAAAGAGACTCAGTTCCACGGCTCCGAGGGAAAACAAGCAGCTCAGAAGAAGGCAGTGGTCAGTAGATCCCACTGTATAAAGAAGAGGCAATAATCTGGATGTTTGTAAATGTCCTTACCGTGTGCACAGGAGCTGAAGCCGGCCCCTGAGTGGGACGACCACAGGCCCAGGGTGTCATGGCGAGGAGACGGCCAGCTGTTTGCTGTGAGTGCAGTGTGTCCACAGAGCGGGGCCAGGAGGGTCCGGCTGTGGAGCAGAGAGGGAGTGCTACAGGCCACCAGTGAAGCCCTCAGCGGACTGGAGCAGCCGCTCTGCTGGAGGTGAACACACACAGAGACTCAGACCAAACAGACTTAAAGGTTAGATAGAGGATTTTTACGACCAATCTGAGTCTCATTTCCTCGTGGCGTGGGCAGCAGCGTAGTTCTCCCACATGTCAATCATTCCCTGCGTGCTAGTGCACACCTGCAGCCTTGTTCTGGCTCGTTCCCTGGATATCAGCACGTTCCCCTGGCTGCGCATGCGTGGTTTATATGACGTGTGTGTTTATCAAAGCTAGCAGCAAATTCCTTCAGTGTAGCTCCACGCTTCAGACCGCCAAGGACAAAAATGGCTGAGGGACGACGGAGAAAGACTGTGTTTGATGCGATCCGGTCACGCTAATAAACAAACATACATGGAGCTGTAGCGTGCTCGTGCACAAGGTTTGATGGTAGGCGGCCTCTCGGAAAGAACAGGAGGGTGCGTGCATGCGCATTTTGTGCTCAAATTGGCTATTCAACCTTTAACTTCGGACATGTTTGTCCTGTGGTTCAGGCCCTCGGGAAGTCTGATCGCCAGCACCCAGCGCCAGCACAACAAACACTGTGTGGTCTTTCTGGAGAAGAATGGGCTTCAGCATGGAGACTTCACTCTGCCCAACAGCAAGAACCAGACCAAGGCAAGAGCTCCACCTGCACATGTGCACAAGAGCACCTGGTGAACAGGTCCAGTGATGAAATGTGTGTTTCAGGTGAAGGAGCTCTGGTGGAACAGCGACTCCACAGTGTTGGCTCTGTGGATGGAGGACACCAGTGCTGCTGGAGATGGAAGGTTCAGCACTCACCGTAAGCAGCACCAGCATTAGACAGTTCAGTCCAAAGCACTTGCACAATAACTAAAAAAACAATTTACATCATGTCATTGTTACTACCGCTACAGTGTTTAATAGATTTGATTAATTTATTTTATAATTGAACAATAGGAACATTGTCTTTATCTGCTTCTGAATCCATGTTATTTAAGTTAAGCTAACTAAAGTCTGAGATTTTAAGAGACTGTTGCCTGTGACTTCAGTTGAGCTGTGGACGACTGGAAACTACCACTGGTACCTGAAGCAGAGTCTGGACTTTGGGGATGACCCTCGGAGAGCTCCAGTGTGTGTGTGCTGGGACCCTGTGCGGCCTCTGCAGCTGCATGTGGTGCAGCGGGACTGGAGCATGCTCACATACGAGTGGAGCTGGGACACAGAGCGCAGCAGAGGCCAGAGTGCAGCTGATGACGCCAGTGTCGCTGTGATCGACGGGAGTGAGTTCTAAGATGAGAGCGGCTGAAGTCTTGTGACCATCTCGGTAAATGTTGTTTTTATCTTCAGGTAAAATCCTTGTGACCAACTTCCGGCAGAGTGTGGTGCCGCCTCCCATGTGCTCCTATGAGCTCCAGCTGAGCTCTGTGGTCAACCAGGTGGTGTTTTTGTGTCAGGCGGAAAGGACCAGTGAGCTGGCTGCTTATACTGCCGATGGAAACATCTCAGTGTTTGGTCCAGACCCAGGAGAGAAGGCCAATACAAGCAGCACTGGCTTCAGGACGGTGTGTCAGCCGCTGGTCTTACACAGGACATACAGGTATTAAGTGGTTTGTCGAGTGCACAGCATGAGTAGATGTGATGTTTCTTCTCTGCGTGCAGCCCGGGCCTGGGTCTGGAGCTCCCCCTTGAGTTACATCACCTGCTCTGGCTCAGAGCAGACCTGTTTGTGGCTGTGAGATCATCTCGGAGAACAAACTTTTCCAAAGTGCTGTTCCTCTGTCCCTCACAAGCCTCGGATCAAACACTTGCTGTCAGGTCTGTAAACAAGACAGTTTAGGATACTCCATCTTATTATTTATTATTTTTCTATGCAGGAATGAAACAAAAGGTACATTTTAGTATTGATAGAAATATAACAAAAAGTTTTAGAGAGAAAGTTGAAGCCTAAGGTGTACTTAGGAATGCACAAGCTTTTTCAGTTTTGATACCGATGTTGATACTTGAACTTTGAGGATCTGCTGACACCAGATATAAACTGATACCAGATTAATTTACTTTACTCCCTTAACATGTTAGCAAATCTTAAAACATTAAGAATTGTTATTAACACAATAATATGCTAATTATATTATTTGTACAGCCATCATAGTTTTTCAACAGCAAAACAGCAAAAAATAAACTCTGTGACTGAATCCTGTAGGTTCTGATCTTTAAAATGAGGTTTGACAGGCCAATATTTCCTGGGCTGAAGCTGATATCAAAAGCTGTAAATGTGAGTAGTTCCATATTTGTATGAAACCTTGTGTGTTCTTGGTGCTCTCCCCTGCAGATCTGAGGTGGAGGTGTCTGCAGTGGTGGTCAGCGTGGCTCACAGTGCAAACAGCGGCTCTGTGGCTCTGCAGCTGGAGGATGGACACATCAGAAGGCTCCTCTGGGGTCTGTAGTACTCTGTTTGTGTAAATAACTACAGCCACTTTTGTAGGACATGGTTTCAAACTAGGGATGTCAAAAATCACAGCTTGTTGCGCTTGTGATGTGTTTGTGATGTGTTTGTGATGTGTTTGTGATGTGTTTGTGATGCGTTTGTGATGCACCTGTGATGCACCTGTGATGCGTTTTTGTTTTGTTTCAGACTGTGCCGAGCCCTCGGTGGAGGACTGGGAGGACTCCAGAGGCTGTTCGCTGCGATTCCCTGTTGCGTGTGTCCAAACTGCACTGTGCAACATCGGCCAGGAGGTAAAACACAAAGGGTGCAGGAAGAATGTATTATTCATACAACTCTATACAGAAAATGGAAGAAACAGATTGTTTAAAAGCCTGGAGACAAAAAACAAGTTTCCACAGATTGGTTTCCACTTGCTTTCGAGTGAAGTCATTGGAGAGAATGAGAATAAAAGCAGATATAAACCAAAATCACCAAACTCTGTTCTGCTCTTGTGATAAATCGTTGTATCGTTTTTGTTGAGGCCTCAAACTTCACAAAACAAAGCTAGCGCACGTTATTTACAGCTGTTTCCTGTATCGCCGCACGGCATTCAAGTTAGGATAATAATAATTAGAAAATAATTTATTTCCTTTGCATGATAGTGTTGTCACAGTTCTAAGGAAAAAGCTTAATACTGATACCGGATTTGATACCACAATAATAGTTAAATAAAAAAAAAATTTAAACAAAAGGCCTTTTCAACACAAAAGAGCACTTTCTGACATACTATTTCTCATATTTACTTTCTCTTATGCTAGTTCTGATAAAGCTCAACATCATACTAAAACTGCACGGTTGATACTTGCTCAAATGAGTATCTGTAGTTTCAATCCTAGTTTTGTATCTGACAGCCCTTGTGCATAATGCATCATTGTCTAACATTACCCAAACACAGTCCACTACATAAAGACAATAAAACCCGGTGTAGAGGCGCAGAGAAGTGAAAGTTTTTTTTGTGATTTGCTGAGAGTGGCCTTGTGATTAAAAGTATTGTACAGGTATGTTTTAGATTTCATGTATTTAGAAAGTGGCTGAAGAGATGATGTGTGTGAAACGGTTAACACATTACATCTGGTTCCATGTGTGTAGGAGTGTGTGCTGGGCCTGACGGACAGATGCCACCTGTACGCTGGAGACACCAAGGTATGTCAGGCAAGCTTTAGCTCTTATTATGAGAAAGAATTATCTGATTTTGACTTTGTATAACACATTTTTCCGAGTAATTTGTACAAGAAAATAATATATTGGGCTGTAACAGAAATATGTCAATGAAAATAACTTTACAAAGAAGGTGTAAACAAGAGGTTAAGTTACAGTTGGGATCTAATGCTATAGATACAGTAATATTTATTATATTCATTTCAGGGAACAATATCCATCCATCCATTTTCTACCGCTATTACTATATTTTGAAGGTGCTAACGGACAACCTTTTAAATTTGATGCGAAACTCTACTGTCATATTCTAAAGAACTATGATAAAACGTTTATTTCTTCATGTTGTTTGCACTGAAACGGGACAAAGAATGCTGCTTTATTTCCTTCTGTTTTTGTTGTATAGTATGTATTTGTTGTATTTCAATATATTGAGGCAGCTTGTGAGACTGCCTCAATATACTTGGTCATTGTTTGTGTTTGTTCTTAGCTCGCCTCCAACGTGTCGTCCTTCTCCGTCTGCAACGATTTCCTTCTGGTCACAACTCATTCGCACAGCTGCAGATGTCTCCAGCTCTCCTCTCTTAGTGTTAAAGGTGACCATGTGTTGTGTTACTAAGCTGTGTGTAGAGCCAAAGTGAAGTCCACCACGACACATTTCCTAAGATTGAATATGATCAGATCCAAATACTAAAGATTTTTAAAGTTTTATAACTAAAAATATGTAACAATTTGAAATTCCCACATTAGAAATTTCAGTTAGTTTGTTCTTCTATTGCGCAGGATGGAAAAAATACTATTTTCTAGACTCAAAATTGTATTTGCGCTTCACTAAATGTATATTTGTCGTAATAAATCTGTAAATTAAAAAACAAACAAACAAAAACTCTATTTTTGGGTTAAAATTGTTGTAAAAAAGTGTCCAGTAAAACCTCAAAATTGACATTTTGTTGTCATAAAACATGATCACTCCTGGTAAATAGACAAACAATGCAAAATATAATAGCAAATATGTTTAAACCAGGCTGTGACATCACTCGCATGTATCCGAGTGCTTTTCATTTGCCAAAACCACCTCGATTTTTCATATTCTGTGACATTCTGAGGTTAATCTGATCTTCACAACATGCTGTTTGCCGGTCAGACCTGCAGGTGGCGCTGGCTGCAGATGGGGGACAGAACGACGAGACGCTGCGCAGAGTGGAGAGGGGGGCTCGGATAGTCACTGTAGTGCCGCAGGACACCAGGGTCATCCTACAGGTCTGCTCACTCCTCAGACTCTAGGACCAGGACAGAGCCGTGAACTTACACAATATTAAACACTTTTTTTTTTTTTTTTTACTCTGCACAGATGCCACGGGGAAACCTGGAAACTGTGCACCATCGGGCCCTGGTGCTCGCTCAGCTCCGAAACTGGCTGGACAGGTCTGTGTGCTGAATGATTAAAGAAATGAAAAAAAATATGCAAGTGTGATAGTGGTTGATGTTGCTGATAATTGACAGACACAGGCTCAGATGCAGATGGATGAGTGGAAGAAGGTTTTCTGATAACAGCAGAAGAGATTGGTGCGGGACATTCACAGCAAAAGCATGCAGGACTATGGCAGTTTGCTCATACTTATGTGCAATGGTTCCACTAATTACAGTACATAGACTAAAAATGAAATACTGTATTCTAGATGTATACTGTATGGATGTAGATATTCCTGACTGACACTGATACAGAAATGGTCTGGCATCAAATAAGTCAAGAGTTGGCAGGAACTTATCTGGGCCTGTCTGATAAGTGAAGAAATGTGAATATTTCTGGAGACAGATTTTATTATTCTAATTGCGGAGCACACGTTGGTATGTTTGCTCCGAAAACCACCTTCTGACATCTGATGCACAGTGAAGTTCAGCAGGAAGTAGATCAGCTTATAATAGTATGTAATACACAAAATAATCTAACATTGAAGAAAAACCTTTGATAAAGTCATGCTTTCAGTCATGCTTTGAGTCTTAAAATAAATAAATGAAAAACACTTAATTATTTAGACATTAAAGGACAAATATGATGGACTAATTGTATTGTTATCGGCCTTTAAACATGCTCTTGAATACCTTTAGTTTGGCATCTCATGTTTTAGAAAAATAAAACATGCATTTGGATCTCTGCCATTTCCCCCTGGACTACCTGAGTTTTGGGGCCATCTACTGGCTGCAGATGGAATTACACACAGTTTAAGAAACATTTCTCCACATTTCAAACTGGCCTCTCCCTTCAACACAGTGTTTCGAACTTGTTTCAGTATCATTTCTTCTCATTTCAAGACAAATCATGTTTTTTTTTCCAAAATGTTCTTATAACCAGCCAGAAATGTCTTCAAACTAACATAAGCAATTCAATCTAACCTGGTCAAAACAAGATGCATATTCTGAAATCAGGTCACTTTAAACAAGGCTAGCTATTACATTTTTTTCATCATGATATGATGCGTCATCTGTTACAGCCAATGAAATCACAAGTTCAGTTATTATTGTCATGCCATTTTTAAAACTTGGAGCACGTTACCCCTCTTATTTTGGGGCCAGATTTTGTGCTTTCATTTAATCTACTTATTCTTTCAATCACCCACTAGAGCAGATCTGCAGGTAATGATGACACTGAGCGATTCTGTATCTGACGGGAGAGACGAGGCCTGCTTCAGTTTACAAACCTATCATAGATATTCAATGTCTGTTAAAGTCCTAATATAATATTTGTTGTGTCCTCTTTTTAACAGCCTGCGATTCAAAGAAGCTTTTCTGTGTATGAGGAAACTAAGAATCAACTTGAATCTCATTTATGACCATAATCCAAAGGTAAACTCTTCACAGTTCAATTATCTAAAAGAGTGAGAATAGACTATTGATTTTTTTTTTTCTTCTTTTCAGTTATTTTTGGACAATGTTGAGGCATTTGTTACACAGCTCGGCTCCATCAGCCACATAAACCTGTTCCTCACAGAGCTCAAGTAAGACTCAAACTGGATTATTACAACACAACCTGAAGCCATCCCTAATCTGTGTTTTTATTTTACAGAGCGGAAGATACCACACAAACCATGTACCCGAGGCCAGAAGACGCCCTCCTCCAGGCGTGCAGATTGCCAGGGACAAAGGTGGATGTAGTGTGTGATGCTCTGAGGAACGCGATGGAGTCCATGGACCCAAACAAGTCAGTGGAAGTGACCTCCAGTTGTTCAATAATCTCTCCATTCTTCTAACTTCTCTTTGCCCGGGCAGGTATTGCTTGTCTATTCTGACGGCTCATGTGAGAAAGACCGTCCCAGAGCTGGAGATTGCTCTGCAGAAAGTCCATGAACTTCGAGGTGAGGAACAGTACGACCTGTGTGCTGCATGATCAAGGATCTTATTGTTATTTCATACATTTAGTTTGTCACAATATGATTTAGAATATTTAGTGAATAATAATGACCTTGTGCACAGTGAACCCTGCTCCTGCTGCTCCCGCTGCTCCCGCTGCTCCTGCTGCTCCTGCTGCTCCTGCTGCTCCTGCTGCTCCCGCTGCTCCTGCTGCTCCCGCTGCTCCTGCTGCTCCCGCTGCTCCTGCTGCTCCTGCTGCTCCTGCTCCTGCTGCTCCTGCTCCTGCTCCTGCTCATGCTGCTCCTCCTGCTGTGAGCGCTGAAGAGGCTCTGAAGTACCTGCTGTTCCTGGTGGACGTCAATGACCTATATGAACACTCTCTGGGCACATACGACTTTGACCTGGTTCTTATGGTGGCAGAGAAGTCTCAGAAGGTACCCGGTTTATTCAAGTATATTTCTATTGAATTGTCCTGTGTATTGATGCTGTATAACTCATGTTTTTGTGTAAACAGGATCCAAAAGAGTATCTGCCTTTCCTAAACATGCTGAAGCAGCTGGAGCCCAGCTATCAGCGCTACACCATCGACAAACATCTGAAACGCTACAACAAGGCTCTGGTTCATCTCAGTCAGTGTGGTCAGTATAAGCCTGCATTACAATGCCTTTGAATCAGAATCCGAAAGGGTTTATTGCCAATGAACAACATTCACAAACATAGGAACTTGTCTTGGTGATTCAGTGCAACATAAAACAATGGAACAAGTCAAAAGAGGAACAATTTAAGTCTACTATGGGATAAGAATAACAATAAGCTATCAGATATAAAAAAATAAAAATAATTAAAATTTAAAATAGGCTTAATAATAGCTCCAGCACAGAACCTAAATAGTGCTCTTATGAAATATGACTGCATGGTGATGCAGCAAGTGGGATTGTAAGAAGACTGCAACACTTTCACAGACGGTCGTCACAGGACACATGTTTCCAACCTGTTCTTTGTGTTTGCTAAGGCAAGGAACATTTCCCTGAGGTTCTGCAGCTGGTCAAAGAACAGAGGCTCTACACTGAAGCTCTACGCTTATTTTCTGCTGACAAGACTCAGTCCAAGGTAGAGTTCTGTGAAGCCACTACATACTCTAACTCTAACTCTAGCAGCACCATCAGACTAACACACAGAGTGTAAGTGTTAAGCCCAGTAAACCTCCACACATGTGTTGTCCTCCTCAGGAGCTGACAGTTGCCTTTGCGGAGCACCTGGTTGGGCAGCAGCAGATGGAGCAGGCCGGGCTGTTGCTGTGGAGATGTGGAGAAACACGCTCGGCTCTGCAGAGCTTTGTGAGCTGCTGCAGCTGGAGACATGCTCTGTGTGTGGCCCAGCTCATCCCTCTGCCTCCTGACCAGCTGGCTCTGCTGGCCCGCGACATGGCAGGTAATCACACTATCTTTTACAAACTCCACAAGGAAATGGCTTATGTAAAATGCCCTTATCCTTGTTTCAGAAAAGCTGAGTGAACAGCGTCGTTACTCTGAGGCCGCTCTCCTGCTGGACCAGTATGCCCATGTAAGTCTTTGACTCATAATGTCTCTGTTTGTGTGATGAACTGACTGAGCGGGGTATGTTCCACAGGACTGTGAGGAGGCCATCCTGGCTCTGATCACTGGTGCTGTTTGGGACGAGGCTCTGCGACTGGTTAGTGTATTTATGGCATAATGGTGTACAATGGGCCTAATGACCTGTAATCAAACTGTTTCTATCTTTTATTCCTTGCAGATTCACACACACCAGAGGCACGACATCACTGAGACCAACCTCAAACCTGCTCTTCTAGAAGGTGCTCTGCTCCTGCTCTACATGTTGTACCCCTCATCTCATCTTGCTCCTACGCTGCTGTCTCAAACTCAAATGCAGGTCGAAATAGTTCAATCAGAGTTGGTCGAGGGCCAGATTTATTACAGGCCCAACCTGTGTAACACTATTATATACATGATCCTGGATAATTACTAGTTAATCAAGTTCATCATCGTTCATCATTATCATTCGATAAATAAAAACCTACACTAAGACTTGTAGAGACTCCGTGAATGTGTTTGGCTGCACAGGTTGAGGCTTTCACGGGGCAAAAGCTGCAGCAGCACGTCTTACTTGGCAGACGAGACAGCAGTGAGACAGCAGAGAGCTATTGTCTATGGCACGACCAAAGCGCCGGAGGCCAGAGCCTCTGACTTAAAACTTTGGACTTGACCGCGGGACAATTCATCAGTTCCACACATCAGGCACTCGCAGAGAACATTCTACTTTGCCTCAACAGTGCGAGGCGCCACTCAAGACTCATGATGTCTATCATTATTTGACTAAATAAGAAATAAGCTGTGACTCCTCTCTCACTTTTGTAGAGCGTGTTTATGTGTGTGTTTTGAGCATGCAAGATATTTTCAGGGGCATTAAATCATAAAGAAGATGTATCGTGATACAATATCATATTATTCTATACTTGGTATTCTATTTCTCCACTTAAGTTGTGTCTTTGTGTCTTCAGCGTTGAGCGCTCAAACGGCCTTTCTGGAAACTCAGACGTCGACGTTCACGCGCCACAGGAACAGACTGGCCGTGGTCCGAGAGCACAAACTGAAGGCCAGGGAGGACCTGCTCGGTAGGAATCAGCTCCAAATTCCAATTTACTATTATTTTTGTCATAGTTTTTAATGTTATGGGAAAAAATACATTATGATTTTTATTTTATTATTCAAACAAACTATTTGTTTCACACTGTGTAAAAATGTCAAGATGTCCCACTGCGCTTTAACAATATTTCTTTAACATCTAAAATAAAATGAATCGAAAAGCCTTCCAATGTTGACTTCTTCATGTGAAACCCGTCAGATGAAGACGGCCCAGACTGCGCTGACGCCGAGCTGTACAGCGAGGCCAGCAGTGTCCTGACCGGCTCCAAGTATTCCCAGAGCAACTCGCGCATCTCCTCGTAAGACCACCACTCTCTTTTATCCTCTTAAATATCACACATTTCTGTTCATCACGCACACTACATGCACACCTTTTGTTTTCGTAGGAGGTCATCGAAAAACCGCCGCAAAGCAGAACGCAAGAAGCTGAGTCTGAAAGAAGGAAGTCCAATGGAGGACAGGGCTCTGATACACGCCCTGGGGGAGATCGTCACCACTGTGGACAAAATGAGAGGTCTGTCTCACCACACTCATTACTTTACTGAGAACATTTAGATAGAAGTTTGGGTCATGTTTTAGAAGAGCAAGAGCTTGGTATATGGATAATTTAGACATTTTCAGCGCTGCAAATAACGGTTAATTTAGTAGTTGACTAGTTAAACAATTATTTCTATTGTACTTTGAGACTTTTTACATACATTATCAACTAAATAAATGTTGAAATATGGTGTCTGAAGGCTTCTAGATATATATTATTATTATTATATATTCATAATATTTATGAAAAAGGTGTATTGTTGATGAAAATCAGAAACCGCTTTTTGTTTTTTGACATTTTCATGGCCCTGCTGCACATAACGGGATATAGACCGTGCAGTGCATTTGCTCTATTTTGATTAAATAATGGCACCGTCTTTGAAGAGTCTCTTTAGTCCTAATAATTATAATGATCAAAAGATGACTGATTATTTTTGCAGTAGACTAGTCACTATTAGTCAACAATTTTTTTAAAGAACTATCCAAACAAAACTACCACAATGTTCCAATTTATCATTTTTTGTTTGGGACTAACCTTAACTTTAACCTTAACAGGTTTTGTTATAATCATTTCAGAGCTACCACTAAAACATTGTCTTTGAATTGAGTACTATAACGCAGTGGTTGTAAAATGGTAATATTTTTTTGGAACTTATATCAGATAACATAATAAACTACTAAAATGTATTCAAATAAACCAAATTTTAAAAGATTTACAACTTGAAATATTACAGACGTCTATTTAATTTTACTGTGGGGTTTCCCGAGTCAATTGTTTGGTTATTTTGGAGGTCGCGGCCATGTTTTCCCCAATTACTGTCACCAGCAGAGGGCGCAAACACTAGGATGAGATGGGATGAAGCTTAATTGACCTCACAGTGGAGAGATTCACTGGTCATGGCCACGCTTGATGCACAAGATGCAAAGTTAAAGTCAAAATGAACAAAAATGAAATGACTGTCCAGAAACACAGAGCAGTCGCATGCTACATTCATACAGTGCTGTATTGACCCTAAAGACAGACTTCTCCGGCGTGCTCACTGTGGCCCGTGCGCTGCGTTTCAGAGGAGGTGCACGGCCTGCTGAAGATGCTGCTTCTGTTCGAGCTGGAGCGACAGGCGCAGAGGCTTCAGGAGCTGTACGCAGCAGCTCTGAGTCTGCTGGAGACCGCCGTGCCCGAGGTTTGGCCCGATACCGCGCTCAGCAGCAGCACTGCGGTGAGTCCCGAGCTCCACTCTTCACTCTTCACCTCCTGCCACATCAAGGGGCGGAGCTAACACTGATTTAGTTGGAGTTCAAGGAATTGAGGGCGTGTACACATTTTTGGACTGATAAATTGGAGCGTTCTGGCATAGAAGGTGATGTCTTTGGAGGTGATTTTAAGTCCATAAATCATCTTTGCTAGACTTTTGGCGCCGTTACATTGGATTCATTACAACTGCGTCATGTAAAAGTAATGTGTGCTTTCAGAAGCTGTGTTATTTAGTTTATTAATTTAAGTTTTAAAACATGAGATTTTAAAAGTCCAATAATGATACAAATAATGCATAATATTTGTAAAATACAAATTAGCCTCTGTAACAAACCATTAAATGTGGCATGAATTTCTAAAAATCTAAAAACATTTGACTTCCTGTCATGAGCCAGAACACATCGGCTCCAGCAGCAGGACTTCATTATTGGTTCAGTGTGCAGCCCTGAGCACGCTTGGACACCCACAACTGCACACGTTTTTCAACAGTTTTTGTCAAAAAAAGATGATTGAATGATCCATGTGCCTTGTAATCTATACATTAATGTGCATGCCAATTACTTTAAAAGTATAAATATGCTCAAATGTGGTGCATATTTCAAAGTACATCTGCTTCCTGTGTTCTTTTTGCTGCTCTGTAGCTCACTGGGCCAAACAGCACCGCCAACAGCATCTCAGCCTCTTTCCAACAGCAGAGTCCAGCAGCAGCTTCTGCACAGGCTCAGGCACAAGGTCAGACATGTAACACAATGTGTTCTAATGTATGTGTGTGTGTATGTATGTATATATATACACACACATACACATACATACAATATATAAAATATACCAACCTTTTTGTTTTAGAAGCAGAGATTCTGGCTCCACCAAAGATGAGAAATAACATCAAATGGAAGCTCACTGTTCTTACATAAAGTCTGTGTATTATTTAGTTTAGCTGTTTTGTATTTTTACTTGTACATTTTATCCTGGCAAATTAAAATGAATAACTATTGTATAAAAGTGTGACTGTGTGGTTTGTCTGAATGAAGCTTTCGTGATTTCTGAGCATAGAAAACAACAGTGCACCTGCGAGGTCTCTGTCTCCCAATGCTGTTAAACTATCTGTGCTGAAGTGATCAAAATCTTATGGTGAAAGTGTATGTACGTTAAAAACATAGAGGAGCACTTTCTGCATTACTACCTCATGATGTTGAAAGGTTCAAACGGAGCTCTAGAGGAGGAGACCAAACGAGATGGATTACTGAAGTTCTTATAAAATGTTTGGTATTAACTCACACCAGAGGTTAGGTCACCTACAGATGAGAAAGAACCTGATCCAGAGCAGCCGTGGTTGGTCCAGACTGCTCTGAGCCACAGTCCTGGGCCTGGTCCACATATGGCCTCAGTCTGTGGAGCTCTGCTGGTCCCAGATTAGACTCTAATTACAGCCTGTGTGATGGTGGAGTGAGTGAGGCACAAACATCCAGCTGCAGGAGCTGCTATTTCCCCTTCTGGCCTGGACCAGAATAGGACTAGGCCTGGTCAGCCCTGATTAATGCAGAGGTCTGTTCAGGCCTGGAGCAGTCCGACTGAACCAGACTTAACTGATCCTGTGTGCGGAGTGTGGTCTGAAAGACTTACCCAGTCTGTAACAATCCAAACACTGCATGTACAATGTAAGTGGCCATGGTTACTGACCATCTGAGCTGACCACACACTGATGGTTGAGCCTGAAATAATTTACATTCATGGTCACAAAAAAGCTCCATCCAAACAAGAAACTTTGACCACATCAAAACATGTTACCTCCTCGTGCCTCACGTGCACTCGAGATTTCAGCTCTTTGAGAGCGACTGCTCTCAAAGAGCTCACAGAGGAATTAACAAAAACTTTATTGTACTAGAATAGATTTGTTCCTTGAAAACACGACCAGATAAAGTGTCACAATGCCTTTGACTTAATTTACTTAATCTCTTTAAAAAAAAAAAAAAATCTAATTACAACTCAAACCAAATATTGAGTGAATAAACTCCTCAGAACCTGCCCTGACCTGGCCACCTGACCCAAAACATCCTCTAATTCAGGGGTGGGCAAACTACGGCCCGCGGGCCACATCCGGCCCGCCAAGCTTGTCCAAGTAATATTTAATTATTATTATTTATTTTTTTCCTTTTTTGCCCTCAAGCATCTGTCTGCATTTGTGTCCTTAAAGGCGGTATGGACGATTTTTCGGCGATTTGAGACCTCAGGTGGAAGTGCGCATGCGTTTGTTTATTAGTGCAACGGAGCGCATCACATCGCTCGTCTCCCGTAGATTTCTGTCCACTTCTGCGTCAGCTCGAACTGTCTTTCTCCGTCTTCATTTTGCCCCGTACACGGAGGGAACTATATTATGATAGATCCATGCGCTTAGGCACGCGGAAACGTGGAGACGAGCCTGGCGCGGCTGCAGGTGAGCGATAGGTGCGTTTTATGATTGATACGTGGCAGGACAAATGATTTATCCACGCCACGAGGAAATATGATAAAAGATTTGCTGAAAAAAATCGTCCATACCACCTTTAATAAACATGACGTGAAATTAATTAAATAATAGATTCAATAGCCTATATTTGACAGTAAAGTGATATTTTGCACCGAGTCCTGGGCTGTGCTCTGGACAGGAGGGTCCTGGCTAGATTCACATCTATGCTGGACCATGAGTGTCGCCCCCTGCAGGACACTCTCTCCGCTCTGGAGAGCAGCTTCAGTGAGAGACTGATCCACCCTCGCTGTGTGAGGCAAAGGTTTCGCAGGTCTTTCCTTCCTGCTGCTGTCAGATTTTATAACAAAAACTGTTAGTCCTGAACACTCGCAATACTGACCTAACCATGTGCAACTCTGTCATATGTGCAATTACTGTTGTGATTCATGTGCAATTACTGTTGTGATTCATGTGCAATTACTGTGAAATTCATGTGCAATCTATGTGCTGTCGTGACACATTCATGTGCAATTACTGTCGTGATCACATGCAATGGTATTTATTTATTTATTTGTCTATGGGAGTTTTTGTTTATAGGAGATCTTCTACTGAAAGTGTTTGTCAGACTTCCTATAAGTGATCTGTTCTTTTCTTCTGTATCTGCCTCTGTATCTTCCTGCGTTGCACCAATGAAATTTCCCCATGTGGGACAATAAAGGAATATCTTATCTTATTTTATTTGATATTTAATGTTGGGGATTTTTTTTTTTTTTCACTCCAATGATCGCGGGCCGGCCCTCCGCTACAGGCCTGGATTCAAATATGGCCCTCGGAGGAAAATAATTGCCCACCCCTGCTCTAATTACACAAGGACCTGAATGCAAAGATGTCCAAATTATCCTTTTTTTGTGTCACTTTTCTATTGTCGTTATAAATATAAATTACTTCACACAACTGGCCAGACATGGATACCAGACGCTCCTTTTTGGAACATCAATAGTCTCCTACAGTGACGATGTGAGGACAGAGGACACACATATGTTCCAGCGCATCCCTCGGACAAAGGGCCCGTCTCAGATGAGTCCCGGGGACATAAGGGGGACAGATAGTGTGATTGACTCGTCCTGCTGCCCGTGCATTCAGGAGCCTGTGTAAAGAGCTGACTTATGCCTCCTCTAACACATCCTCTGAGGGCCGCACAAAAGCAGGGGACAGGGGCCGCACAATGATGGGGGCCCCGGCGCTGTTGACATGGGCATTAAGAGGACAAAGGCCCCCCACATCCAGGGACCCCACACGCTTCCTGTCCTGCGCTGTGATGTGCGGCAAATCCTTCTGTCACAGTCTGTGCATAAGTATTTCATCTGTTTTAATATTACTCCACACAGTGATTAAAGGTGCACTGTGTAACTTTTCTAGTGGTGGGTTGTATATCTATTTCCTCTGAGGCGAGCAGTAACGCCACCCGGCCAGGTTACGGGTCAGATCTGTGAAGAGGTGACCCTACCCACAGAAAGAATCCAAAGTTGAACTGTTCTGGGACGATATAAGAGATTATTTAGAAGACATTTATACTTTGGACTATTTGTTTTACTTGTGCCCAGAAAGACACAAAAGGTGAAAATCATAGACATGAACCTACTGACATCAACATAACATTTGATTTTATTGGAAGAATACTCGCAGACCGATAAGGCAAAGGATGTGACCATGTTATGTGACTTTATTTCCTCATTCGTTATTGGACATTGTTTTGTTTGTGTATTGTTCTTTGTCTGAACAAAATAAAATCTATAAAAAAGACTTGTTATTGGATGTATGTGAGATATAGATTAAATTAACACAATCCCATTACCAGAAAAGTTACATAGTGCTCCTTAAGCATATCTTTTACACTCTTTCATTAGACATACAATGAAACTGTTGGGCGTAAATACTAATACTTCACTGACACTCTAATTAAGCTACTCAATTTTGTAACACATTACTGGGAAAATACTTGTAATTAAATCACAATTACTATCAAAATGCTCCTCCTTCTGCAAGTGCACAGCCTAAACTCTGAATGTGTGTCAGATTTAAGCAGCTTGTAACAGTGTTGAGAAGATGTTTTACATTTCTATTGATGGTGTCATGTCATGTCATTTGAGCCAGTTTAAACAACTCATTCAATGTTAAAATGTCATTCATAAAACACACAATTTATACAATATTACAGTAAATTACGTGTTTAAAGTAACACAGGACAGTAGGAGGACAGGGAAGAGAGCATGACTTGTCTATATAACAGCCTATAATAAGTGTTATAAGCAGCTTGATTTAATGTAGGCTTAACTGACAAATATGATTATATCCACATGTTAGCTGGGCCTGTGTGAATCTATTTAAGTCACTGGAACTTATATTTACCTGTTGTTATTGTTATTGTTGTTGTTGTTGTTACTTTTAATGGCGGTTGTCAGCCAAATGAAAAGGTACATTTACTTCTACCTATAGTAGTTGTACGTGTTCAACGTATGTGTTTTACGCTACACTGTTAATAAAAAAAATAAAAGAAAGAGAGAGAGAAAAAGAGCAAGCTTGTACTCAGTCAAACCCCTATATTAATTGAGAACGTTAAATGTCTTAATTGGGTCTAATTAATTAACTGCCTTGGCAACAGGCCCGCCCCCTGCAGCGCACGCTCACGTGACTTCACATATCTATCACTTTTATCAGGGGCCCCTGTCTTGTTGGAGACATGCATGAAATGACACGGGGCTTTACACGGACACAACACCCGGTCAGTGTGCAGTTCCGGGGGCCCCTGAGCCGGGCCTCCCTCCCGCTCCTCCTCCCGCTCCTCCCGCTCCTCCTCCTCCCGCTCCTCTGCCACATCTGGCGGCAGCAGCAGCGGCAGCAGCAGCGGCGCCTCCCCGGACCTCCAGCAGACCCAGGCCCCGGCCGTTTGTGCGCATGCCCCGCTCCCCACGGCCCCAGCGGAGCGACGGGGCGCCCACACTCTCCAGTAACGGGACACCCAGGGGACACCACTGCGTCCATGGAGCGGCTCGCAGCTCACTTCCCCGAGCCTTCCAGTCCACGATGAGCGTTTGGAGCTCCGTAAGATGTCTTTCCACATAAGCTGTTCCATCCTCGTCGCCGTCACGCTGGTCCTGGCGCCGCTGCGAGCTCAGGGTAGGTCCCACCAGAGCCGCTCGAACACTCTTTTTACACACTTTTTACACAAGATAAACGTCAACTTGAGGCTTTTCTCTGCAAAGTAAACACTACAGACTTTTGGGAACTGTACAACTCCATGCGGGTAAAGCAAACTGTAAGTGCGTAAAAGTTAGATGTTGGGATATTCTGTCGATTTGATATAACGCGACTGCATGTTCTTATTATTTTGCATTGTTTCCGTGGAGATGTGTGCGCAGGATTGAGAGTTTGCTCCAGGATTGGTCCGCGCTAGCCCGCTTCTCCCGTTACTTTTAGCCCCGGAGGAGCCGGAGAGAGGCGCAGACAGGAAACTGTTCCTGCACAGGACGAGTGCTTATTGCGGCTTTTTCCAACACATTTTGAACGCTGAAGTGGAAAGATGTGAGCTGTAGATCTGTGCAAAAGGGGTAAAAAAGCGTGTTTGAGAGGGGCGTATGAGCTGGATGTTCTAATAGATCCATGGTTTGGACATTGACACTGCCCGGCTGCCATAACTGTCAGAAGTCACTCCAGCCTTTGTGCAAACTGCAGGAACGACCCATGGAACGACCTGTTCTAATGTTGTGGCATGAAACTACAGTTATTTGGCCATGTTCGTTTGTGATTTGTCCCATATGCTCCTGGTCTGGGATGAAAGAGTTCCTTATCGGTTGTTTTTAAAGGGTACACATGGTTTTTAAGTTCAGATCTGTTATTTAAAAGAGGTTTTTTCATTGTTTGAACATAATAACACACAAATATATTCATGTGATGAGTTACAAAACTGATTGAAACATGTGAAAACCTGGCTCTGTTGTGTTTGAAAGTAGACAGTAGCACGCTTTATTTGAATATTATAATAATAGTATCAAATATAGCCGCAAGCGGCAATGATCGGCCCTCGCCACGCCGCCGCCACACCGCCGCCACGCCGCAAGAGGAGGGGGCGCTAACGCGCCCCAATTGTCCTTTTATTACGCCTACTGCTGAATCTGTGACGCTGTCACATCTTCTCCCCTTTGTTTTACCATCAAAAAGCAATTTTATTTTGAATTCTTGGCAAAATGTGCGGCTTTGCCGCACAGACACCGTGACTCTTTGAATGAAAATGTGGATAACTTTTGATGGTCCACCCCTGAAGATGAGTCTCACCAAATTTCAGGTTAATAGGGCTGACGCCCTGGGAGGAGTTTGTGAAAGTCTAAAGTGTAAACATGTTCTGGCGATTTCCCCATTGGAATAACATGAAAGGTTTCGGTCATCGTTACGGCAACGCCATAACAATTATGACATGGCTCTCATTGACTTTTTTGATGGGGATGCTAAAATTGAGTTGTGTGTCAAATTTCATATAATTTCGCAAAACTAAACATTTAACCTCCATATAAAATCTGTAGGGGGCGCTGTGGCGCCAAATGAATTTATTTCACTTCAAGTAGGTTTAGGGCAAAGAGTTTAACAACTGATTCTAATTTGACGCAATTCGGACTTTATCTGCGCAAACGGCAGAAATTTTAAATATGGGAGATTTCTGAAATTCTAGCTACAGTTTGCGGCTTCGCCGCACAGAGACCGTGAGAGTTATCAATGTAATTTGGATAACTTTTGATGTCCCACTCCTCAGTAGCATTTTCACCAAATTTCAGCTTTTTAGGGCCAACGCCCTGGGAGGAGTTCGTAAAAGTACGACGTTTGGAAAAACTCCGAAGTCATGTTTAGCCATTTTTGAAGCAATATGGCCGACATTTGGTTGGGCGGACGGCGTTGCCGTAATAATATTTTTTACTTCTCTTGTCACCATCTACCTCTGCGCCAAATTTCATGATTCTACGATCAGATTTTTTTTGGGTCATTTCCCATCTCTCAATGCATTTTTGGTACATTTGGGGGCGCTGACCCGCCAATTTTTTTTATTTTAGAAAAGGGAAATAGCCAGAATGTAGAGAGACACGATTTTTAGAGGTGTGCAAATTTTTGTGACTTTTCGTCAATGTTCACTGGGTGAAAAATAGAAAGAAAGAAAGAAAGAAGAAAGAATAATATTCCGATGCGAAAACAATGTTTCCCATTTTCCAAATATCATAAACTATACATTTTCAGAAAGCGCTCGCGCTTTCCTACCTCATGGTGTGGGTCCCTGGTCACTGACGGGTACTTTCGTTAATTTTGAGTGGGCTCCGCCCACTTTGTGTTTTTGGCCCTCTAAACAGTAATAATGTTCATTTTTTGCATTACATGCTTATATGCACGGAACATGCAAGAGATGGGGAACGTATTCGTGAGCTACTTAGCGCAAATGAGTGCTTTACATTGAGAGCACTTTACATTGAGATGACGACCGCGAAGCGGTCGTCATCTCAATGTAAAGTGCTCGTTTAGTGCGCACTTTTGCACGGGCTTCGCCCGTTTACAACGGTAATGTTCCATTTTCCTACTACTAATTAGTATGCACGGGGCGTGCATGAGTGAAGGAGTGCGTTAGTGAGTGTTTGGAAGTGGGCGAGCGCTTCGCGCTCGATTTCGTGCGCACTACGTGCGCACTTTCGCACGGCCTTACGAGATTAATAGGCCTCTCGCCAGCTTGTGGCGCTCGGGCCTAAATATGTAATCGTTGGTTGTAGGGCTACAATGTTTAACGGACTAATTGTGTCTAGTTGCCTATAAAAAACATAGTTATCTTTTGATATAATTGTTATCTGGACTCTATAGACTTGAAAACACATAGAAAAAGGCCTTTTTTATCACAGACTGTGGCATATTTAATCTAATTGTAAAGAAAAAGAAAAAAGAATAGGCATTAATCATAAATATTATATATCCAGAAGCCTTCAGACACCATATTTCTACCTTTATTTGGTTGATAATATATTTCAAAAGTCTCAATGTACAATAGAAATAATCTTTTCTCTCTTCACTTATTACACTGACCCAAAAACAATACAAAATAATATAATAAAATACACATATTTATGATCCTAATCTATTCTGGCTGTAGAATATTATATCCAGATATTTTTTTACATTTTTGTTTACAAGTTTTGTGTATTTTATTCACCTCATGGACAATAATAAACCTAATGAGATTGTTAGATGCTAAATTCTTAGCTCAGTTCTTCAAAAGCATGTCAACACAACAGTGAGATAAACGTAGTCGTCTTTATCGTGCAGCTAATCGTGTTGTTCCACAGCTCTTTGTTTGATTTATTTAATGCATCTTTATTTTTGCACAATCACAAACACTGTGGATTTTACATGTTTTTTCACATTCCACCCTGAGAATTTTACTGAGATATTTGGTTGCCAACTTACTTTAATATTGAAAAGAATTATGGTCTATGTAGTTCTCTGTCAGTCCCACTGCAACAAAACAAAACTGTGCTTTTAGATCATAGAAGAACATTTGTTAAAGGAATACATTAGCTACAATTTAGGATGTCACAGTATACAATTTTACTAAGAAGAAACTACATTAATTTATCTTATTATTCACAATAATTACCAAACAACAGTGGTTTAAGTTGTCTTATAGATTAAGCTATCACTATGAGTATGTAATGCTTGAAATTAAAAATAAAGTTATCTTACATGTGACAAAAGTGACTTTAAACTTTACATTTAGGTTTACGTTGTTATTTTTACTCATTAAAATTCTCTTAAATATAATGTTTTTGTTACTATGATTATATTGTAACATGAATAGCAATTAGCAAAAACGACCGCTAATGTAAACGCCAGAGATAGCGACGTATAAACATATTTACTCCCCTTTATTTCTTATCTATCAGTGTAATTTAGTGAACAGTGATAGTAAATAGTGTTCCACAGAATATTTTAAACAAAGAAAGTGTGCCGCCAACAAAAAGGATATAAAAACACTCTGTGAAAGCTGCAGCAGGAGTCTTTAGAGATGCTAATGAACGCGCTAGCTAGTGTCAACACAACAAAAGCGCTGTGTATTGGACTTGGAAGACAACTGGCCCACAATTAGCTCTCACTTGCTAAACGACTACGCTAACATTAGCCGTTTTGTTTGTGGTTTTAGTGCGTTGAATAAGCCATTTGGCCCCAGTGACTGCAGTGTGTTATCTGGAGGCTGGGGCTCAGATGCTGGAGGTCTTTGATGTAGCGCCACATGGAGGCAGCATGTGCATGTGTCGGGATCGCCATAGTCGTTTTTCTTCCAGTGCCACGTTGACCTGGGACTTGAAAGAACAGAACCCGCTCTCAGATCTCTTTTTTGGGCTGCGCGTTTGCTTCGGGGTCCTCTGAAAGTGCAGGTTGTGTGAAAACATGTGTGGAAAAGGAAGGCAGAGTAACCGTTAGCGTCAACCAGCGCCGTAAAGGTCAATCGCAATCTAAATGTCGTTGGAATGTGATTTAGCAAAAGCACAAATGATGCGATTCGCTTGTTTCATCAGGTAAATTAAAAAGTATCTGGTCTTTGTGGTGTGTCATGCGATGAAATCTTCCAAATTGACTTGCACATTATTGACCAAAATACAAAATGAATGTCTAATTATAATGTAATTAGAAGAAGAAAAGATGCCATGGCAGATTCTTAGCCCATAAAGTATCTAGTGTCATGATGCTAAAAATTCAAACTGAAAGAAATGTACTCTATACCGATTTCGATACTACAATCAATGTTCTTTTTTAGTTTAAGGTTTATGCACTAGATTGACATTGAATTGTAATTTATTTACTTAATACTAGTTCTGATAAAGCTCAAGGTCATTTAAAGCTGTTCAGGAAAGGTCAGGGAAGAACTTCATTTGAATTGTTTGACCGTGTTCATGAACAGTGGTTCCCCAGTGTTGCCCCAGCTCCCAGTTCTGATAGATCCACCCCTGCTCCAGCTACAACTTTATGACTCAAGGGCCACCACGGACCTTCATTTTACTTGAATGATAATTTGCAACTCATCTCATGAAAATAAATAAAATAAATAGGCTACAGGTTTGACGTTTGAGAACTGTAATACACCTTTAAACGGGCGAGCTCACACGGGCGGTGATTCGCCAAAGTCAAAGTTAGTGTCACGAGAGTGAACGCAGAGCAGCGACAGTGACAGGTCTTTAACTGCACAACACGGCTGAATAAAAGCTCCCATGTTTTGACACTGTTGTAGTAATTATGAATAAAACATTCTTTATTTAAGAGTCACATGAAGTCGGTAATGTTAGCCTCTTAGCTGAGCTTTGCAGCGATAGTTTTCCATCTGATGCAAAAAGCTTAATAATCCTGTTTGTTTTCTTCTTTAACTACATGTTAAATCATGTGATTAACATTAGTACATAAATACTGCTGTGTCATACAGGTCTTATTGAGGTAAATCCATGGATAAATCCTGTTTTGGAGTTTCATCAAAGAGAGAGATGTCACAATTGTATGAGGCAAATATGTTATTACAAATAGAAACAAGGCAAAATGACACGTGCCAGTAAACCTCTTGGTGTAGGTCCATTGGTCATTTGAGTGACCATGAACACCCCGAGTACGGGATCGCCCTCTTCTTCATCTCTGAAAGCGCAGGTGTACAAAGTTCTGAGTTTTTAGACCGGAGCGCTCATTTCTATTTAAAGTTGACTTTTTATGATGACAAACATGACGTGGAAACTCACATATGTAACATCTTTGTACGTACGCACGCTTTATAAACGAGACCCCAGATCTGTGGAAAGGCGACCTCGCTCCTGGTGTTATTGCGCAATTAAAACACTCATAATTGAATAAATGCAAGATGGATACGATTATTTCCAGTTGGAACATTCCAGGCCAAGCGACAGCCTCTCCATGGAGTAAAGCAGGTGACTAACTGAAAAAGTGACATAGTGCTCCATTAAGCATTTTTCCACACTTGTTGCAACTACTACATCACAATCTGTCGGAATTCCATACATTTTTCTCTCTGGCAGGTTTTGTTTCTTGTTTTTTTTTTTTCCTGCACTGCTTGTCTTTCATGTTGCCATTGGGTTGTGAGGGCCGGCCGTGAGAGAATGCATCTGGAACCAGTTAGATTCCTCAAAGCATTTGGGGGGAGGAACGCCGGAGCAGCATGTCCACGGCCCGTCCACAAACCTAATTATAGTTTGGTCAACACTAGATTAAAGTGCGGCGAGGAGAGCGGGCTTTCCTGGCAATTCTCGGTCATCGCCAAAACACCAAACTGTGTCCAAACAGAGCAGACGACACAACAACAGTGAGCTCTAAATATCTGCACTCGGGTCAGTTCCATTTGGGTTGTTTTTTGGATCGTGGATTGGCTTGGACAGCACCAAACAAGACATAAACTCACCAACTGTTAAGGCAGATACTTTGATGCTGATTAACCATATCAATGATCAATATTCTTTCCATAAAAGCTATATACCGTATGTTATTTAACTGTTTTTCTTTAAGTTTCTGTATCAAAAAGTTCTGGGCCGACAACAGCCAGTAAATAGACCTTTTCTGTGAATGTACTGACTTAAACCTGAACCTGGATTGGACCTGAAACCATGTCGTTTTGGTGCAACCCTAGACTAGTGATGCTTAAACGTTTCACACCAAGTACCACCTAAGAAAATATTTGGCCTTCCGAGTGTCACCAGATCTAAACCAGGTCTATTCTAGTTCTTTTTGTAGCTGGGACACAGCAGTTTTCCATGTAAATTGTATACGTTTGAGAATAAACCTGATGAAAGTCCTGCATTTCAGTGACAAATCCTCGTATCCAAAGCCGTCCGTGCTCTGTGGAGCTGATAGTTGAGCGTGAGAGAGAAGAGGGTCAGATCTGTGTCACTACTTTCAGAAATACAATGGAAAGTACAGCCGCGCCAGACGTGCGGGTTTGGCTGCTGAAGCCTGTCAACTCTGCAGGGGAAGGTACACCCTACAGGAAAGGACCAAACTGACACCTGAACACATATGTAAACTGTTGGACATCTGTCTGAACACCACTTACTTTCAATTCCGGGGACAATTTTACAGACAGATTCATGGCTGTGCCATGGGCTCGCCCGTCTCTCCCATAGTGGCCAACCTGTACATGGAGCACTTTGAGAAGAAGGCACTGTCCTCATTCTCAGGCATAGCCCCAAAACTGTGGCTCCGCTATGTCGATGATACTTTTGTAACAATCAAGAAACAAGAGCTGGAAACCTTCTCTGATCACATCAATGCTGTGGACCCACATATTAGGTTTACAAGAGAAGACGCTAAGGAGAATCGCTTGGCCTTTCTTGATTGTTCCACGATCAGAGGAGAGGACGGGAAACTCCAAATAGAAGTATATAGGAAACCTACACACACGGACCAGTATCTGCTCTTTGGTTCCAACCACCCACTACAGCACAAGCTGGGGGTGATCAGAACCTTACAACACAGAGCTCAAGGTGTGCCCACCAGCTCAGAGGGCAAGAAGAAAGAGGAAAAACATGTCCGTAATGCCCTCTCAGCCTGTGGTTACCCCGCTTGGGCTCTCAACAGAGTGAAGAGAACCAAGAAGCAGGACAAAAGGGAAACTGAACAGAGAAGGAAGGGTGTCTCTATCCCTTATGTGTCTGGCCTCTCGGAAAAACTGCAGAGAATTTTTAGACAACACGAAGTCCCTGTTTATTTTAAACTAGGAAACACTTTAAGACAAAAACTGGTTCACCCTAAGGACAAGTTGCCGACTCAAAAACAGAGCAATGTAGTTTATTCGATCCAATGCAGTGAAGAAAGTTGTAAAGAACGTTACATAGGTGAGACGAAACAGCCCCTACACAAGAGGCTCTATCAGCACAGAAGAAATACAAGTTCAGGACCTCAGAGTGCCGTGCATCTCCATCTTGAAGCCTCTAATCACTCGTTTGAAGACGGTGAGGTGAAGGTTTTAAGCAGGGAGAAAAGATGGTTTGAAAGAGGAGTCAAGGAAGCTATTTTTGTTAAAAAAGAAAGACCTTCTTTAAACAGAAATGGAGGGCTAAGGTTTAATCTTCCTGTTATTTATAATGGGATTCTGAACCCCTGGAAAGGTAAAGGACATTTAGATGCTAATCAGGTACTCAGGGTGGTTGAGCCAGGGTCTCACAAAGACAAAGAGGTTTCTAATAGCCCATTAAGATTCTGAATAGGTTAGCTCGGTAGATACAAGGGGGGAGTTTCTATTGAAACAAACAACTCTTTCTACTTCAGGAAGGCTCCTCCCAATGGGCGGGTCTTACCACAGAATAGTATTAATATCGGAGTTCTCGACCTAAATTCTGTTATTGACAATGACTCTTGGATGAGAGTCGAAACGTCTATTTTTTCAAACTGAGTCCAGATGACTACAACTGAAGCTTTTTCTACTATGGAACACGCCTGGACGAATGAGGGATTACACCGACATACTCTGCAGGGGAAGGACATTCAGCAAATTGTTTGGGCCGGATTCGATCTCAAGACACTGCGACCTGGTCTAAAATAGTTTTAAAACTACTGTAATAAAGCTCTTTGGGTCAAAATAAGACCGCAGTGTGTCATCTGCATCTGCATCAGAGTGTTTTATCTTCTATGAACCAGGAAGTAGGGCTTGGACTGGTGTTCCATGTTCCGATGCCCGAACTTTAACCAAATAACTAACGGTTCCTAAAGAAAAGTGACGAGTCTAAGCGCCGCTCTCGTAATGAAGAGCCGGAACGTTAGCGGCTGCCAGGGCGGCTGCGCTGGCACAAACTTTCCCAAAACTTTGATCTAGATAAACTCATCATGGTGAATAACTAGGATGCCAGGAATGTGATAGGAAAGTGAGGAATAGGTTTGAACCGTTTAAAATGAACTAGTTTTTCACATTTTTAAGACAGTAAAAGTAAGGGAGCCTACAGCGCCGTACAACCTACAATTCAGTGTCTTTTCATTTGACAAATACTTTCCAGATTACCATACCTACATACATAAGTGAATCCATTACCAGACATTTTAAGGTCTAATTATAACCTTTCTGTGGTTGTGATGTGGTTATCAAAACATTTACCCAGATACTAATCAATACCAATACTAGATACTTATTGTAACACATACCAATACTGAAACATGACATTAAACAGAGTTAGATCAGGCTTAAATAGTTTTAGAATGCTCTTTATCTATCTATCAGAACACATGATAATATTAAAGAAATTACTATTATTTTGTGTTAATTATTTTGTTTTAATTACCGACGAGTTTTAATGCATATTCCTTAGTATCTAAATTGAGTTTGAACTGTGAGCACAATATCATATTTAACGATTATTCAAGATTATTCACACAAAGATACTACAAATACTACATATTCTCTCATTCCACATGCGCAATAGATAAAACGTCCTCTCCTTCTGAACTATAAAGTTAATAATGCACTTTAAGTTAACATAAACAGCCAGATATACATGCTTTTTTAAGATTTTTTTTTCTTTTTTACTGTTATAACCAATTAAAGTTGCCTCTTGGATTCAACTGAGCAAATACAGTCAGTCATCTCTTCTTACTGAATAACTGCTGCTTAGATCTTTCAGCTGCGACACGGTATTTCAAGTGTGGAAAGACAAATCCCGTGGTCATGGAAACGATGTCAGTGTGTTTGAGAAGGGTCAAATCATTGGCATTGAGCAGAGAAAACATCTAATGAGAAGCAGAAACAAATCCACTACAGATCTTTTTCCTGTAAAATAGTTATTCATGTTTATTATGTTGTAGTTTGCACGATTATACTTTGATCTCAATCATCACAATTGTCTATTAACTGAACAATCTTCATGTCATGTTCTATCACAGCGAAGATCAAGAACAAATCTACGCACGCTCCTAACATTATTTGATCGCCATGACTCCCTCTGCTGTGTACTCCCCTCACAGATGAAAGTCTCACCACTGCGCCTCATGACACGTCTGATATTAATGTGAACATAATGCGATAGGAGTTCATAGATCCTGGTATCTTGTGCTTACCTCATTCTTGTGTAATCGAGTTGCATGGTCTGCAGCTGGTTCTGGGTTACATCCATTAAACTCATAAGATGGGCCATAATGAGTGTGAAACGAGAGTTGAGGCGCAGTTGTGGCTGATGTAGTGTGTGTGTGTGTGTGCTGCTGATACTGCACCGGGAGGACCCTGGTGGATATGAAGAACAAGGAAAAGTCATTTAGCCGGATGTCTGAGCGCACAGAGCATGTGGTCGCTAGATGTTGGCACAAGGCTCAGTTTACGCAATATGAGCGTAAAGTGATCAGAATCAGGGTTGCCAGATATAGTTTTTGAGAGAGCCAAACAACCAAACGAGCCTTTAAAAAAAACTAACAAAAAAACTTGAAAAGAGAAGAATCTAGTTAAATGTGTCGATGGTGAAGCACTGATGAGATGCACGGCGCTCTGTGGTCCTGAACTAGTATTTCTTCTGTGCTGATAGAGCCTCTTGTGTAGTGCAGCGCCGTGTGTAGCGCCGTGCATCTCCATCTTGAAGGCTCTAATCACTCGTTTGAAGATGGTGAGGTGAAGGTTTTAAGCAGGGAGAAAAGATGGTTTGAAAGAGGAGTCAAGGAAGCTATTTTTGTTAAAAAAGAAAGACCTTCTTTAAACAGAAATGGAGGGCTAAGGTTTAATCTTCCTGGTATCTATAATGGGTTACTGAACCCCTGGAAAGGTAGAGGACCAGGACAAGGACATTTAGATGCTAATCAGGTACTCAGGGTGGTTGAGCCAGGGTCTCACAAAGACAAAGAGGTTTCTAATAGCCCATTAAAATTCTGAATAGGCTCGGTAGATACAAGGGGGAGTTTCTGTTGAAACAAACAACTCTTGCTACTTCAGGAAGGCTCCGCCCAATGGGCGGGTCTTACCACAGAACAGTATTAATATCGGAGTTCTCGATCTAAATTCTTTTATTGACAATGACTCTTGGATGAGAGTCGAAACGTCTATTTTTTCTAACTGAGTCCAGATGACTACAACTGAAGCTTTTTCTACTATGGAACACGCCTGGACGAATGAGGGATTACACCGACATATTTCTATGAGAAATATATTGAAAAATGAGTAATAATATTGAAGCTGTGGTTTTGGAGATATATATATCAGTCGATTGTCTATTAACTATTCAAAATCTCACAAACAAAAGCATAAATTGACCTTTACAGGTACATTTTGGCACATTCTTCATGCATTTTTAGAACATTGTCTTAATATTCTTATCAAGATAAACCCAAAATGTATCTTGATATATAAATTTTTTTCAATTCCTCCCACCGCTACGTGCAAGTTTCTATTAGGATCAAAAAATGCAACCCGCCACGACTGTCAAGATTTGCAAGCGAATTTCCAACAAAAGAGTGTTCTCTGCAACTGTGGTCAGAATGAATTGGAGAAGGTGTTTGTAAGGACTTTAAAAACAATGAGGAACACTTATTATAATCCTATGATGTCACTAGTGGTACAGAGGGGCCCTGGAACGACCTTTTTCCATTGCTTGGACCCCCATGGTCTAAATTATTTTTTTTATAAACTAAAAACAAGCTGAACAAGAAATCATAAAAATATACTTAATATTCATTTATCATTATAAAGTTTGATTTATTTGAACGTTTTATTATTATTTCGTGAACCGTCTTTGAGTGTCCTGAGAGGCGCTACATAAATTTAAACATTAACATCATTTAATCTTTGACCCGTCCTTTATTATTTGTGGAGACGATAAGTAAAACATTTAGCCCTAAAATGTATTTGTTAATATAAATATTGCCTGTTCCTTTTAACATGGGAAAAAATGAAAAAACTCAAAAGGGAATAATATTATGCAAAATACTAGTTACCTTTTGTAGTACAGTATTCATGATGCAGAAACAGCATATTGCATGTTCCCTGACCAGCTCTATGCCCTCAAGGCCAGAGTTGGGTGTTAGAAAGGGCCCTTGTTGTGTGGGGCCCGGGCCTTCTGAGCAGGCCTTGTCCTGACACTGCTACTGCGGCTGAAGCCATCTTTAATGCCCTTTATTAATCAATGCACAGGAAATCACCTCTGACTGGAGCCATTAGCCCCCCTCCCCGTGGCCCCGTGGCCCGAGTGGCCCCCGTGGCCCCTGTGGCCCCTGAGCTGATGTTCTTCTGTGGAATGCAGCACAAGAACAACACGGCAATGCTACACATGTTAAGATTTTTATTTTATGTTAATTGATAATCGTGATTATTCAGTCACAATATATTAATGAGAACCAAGAAATAATAATCGTGACAATTTTAGAAGTAAAATTAAGTATTTTTTGTTCAATTTATAGCCTAAAAATAGACATAAATATTAAGAACTTTGGCTCTTTTTTTCCCATTTTACTTTATTTTGTCTTTCAGAAAGTTCAGTTTCATAAAGCCTGTCACAAACCTGAGGAACAGTAACATGTCAGACCACGAGAATGAAAGAAAATGAAAGATTTCACTGTTGTTTTGTCACAGTCTCAATAATCGTGAATACTTGTTAAATTGTGATGTTTTTTCTCACAATAATGGTAACACTAAATCTTGACATTGTGACATCCCAAGCTACATATATTTTATAATGTGCATTAGTTAAGTTTACGTATACATTTTGTGCATTAGCCTATTTGTATTGTTATTGTCCTAAAACGTTCTCCTTTGTTATCCCAGGTTATACATTATCTTAAAATAATGTATAGAAGATAAGATCATTATTATCAATATGCACCCACAATGGGGAAATTCCAGTGAATGATATGAAACATTATATCTGTGAGGTGATCAGGATTTGTGTTAGCGCCCCATCCACTGGCAGCAGAGAGCATTGCAAGGGAAATAAAGAAAACCTAGCTTGCCTCGACATGCTATTGATCTTGCATTTAGTCAATTACAGGTGTTTTAATTGCTAAAAAGAAAATACCTTAATGGCAGAAAAGTTACATGTGCATTTTTTATGACTGAACACTGATAAATCCCACTGAAGCTCCTGCACGCAGAGTCACAACTACAGTGAGATGGTTTAACCCTGTGTGAGTGCGTGTTCATGTAAGGGCTGCAGCCTCTGACCTCTGACCTCACACGTATCTTGTATCCGTAGAAACGCAGCTCTGGTTCACAGCTGTGGAAGCACAATCTCCTCAGGTCTGATGTGAACCAAACCAGAGACCAGGTCGCTCCACTCCCGCCCGCAGTCTGTTTAGTCTGTCATTTTTTATTTGGACCAGATCTGCTTCCATACGCGATCCAGTATTTGTTTATGTCGAATGTAATTGTCAGACACTTTTACGTCAACTCATTTATCTTCAGCAGATTAAGAGTTAACTATGGCGTTTTTCTCTATTTCAATAGCCATTTGTTTATATATATATTTATTAAAAAAGAGTTGAACATTTTCATCAGACAGGACATAACATTTGAGAGAAGGCAAGACAAAGCTGAAAAAGCTGTTGAAAATGACAGGAAGTGACATCACCCTAGGGACACTCATTCCAGTCAAAGGTCATGCATAATTTACACAAAGAAAAACATTTAATTTTTGTCCCTCTAAACATTAATTCAGCAAAACAAAGTCTCTCTCATATATTTTCATTTGTCAAATAAAAATAATTGTGACTTTAGATGAGTTTTTGCCCAGTCTTTAATGGGTAATTTCCTAGTGTGACATCATCAATTACAAACAGGAAGTGAAATTATAAATCTAAGAATGTGCAATTCTGTGATTACATTTTCAATGAGTCGTCCAAACTGGAAATTATTGTCAGAACACTACAATTTTAGTCTAAATTATATTACGGTACTACTGATAATGTTATTCAATACCTGAATTATACAGTAATAAAACACTTTTTATGACAATAGAATGTAACACAAAATAATAGCAGTTTCTTTTAGGTCTCATATGACTTCAGATAATAGGCCGAGGCCAGACTAATTTGTTATTTATTTATTTGAATTAGGACAGTGCATATTGATCGATGTGTCACGCCGGAGTGGTTACTAATGGTTGTGATATGATTTACCATTTTTATGTCACATGACAAAGAAAACAGAGCAGTTGGTTGAGTAGTTGCCACACTTTCTGATGTGCTACGGCTGCGTTCCATCATTTATTTTAATATCCATACTTTTTTACAAATGGATATCTAGTTTTGATACTCTCCTTTAATATCCGTCAGTATCAGAGTATATTTTTGACCACGCTCTGACATTATTTTACTACTTTTTGCTGTACATGTGTCTTGTTGAATTATTGACATACGACTTTGACTCACAGTAGATACTTCTATTTAACTGTTCATTATTTATTTGCACTGTTAATTACAGCCCATATTGTTACAGTTGTTATTGTTGTTGTTTAGAAAATGTTTTAATTGGAATTATCATGTTTAAGAATGATTGTGTCCATTCCATTTAACTTTAAAACAATATGTGTAAAACTCCAACAATGGAAACGATGGATACTTTGGGTTGCAGTAAAAAGCAATAACAGGGAGATGGATTGGACTCTTTTTGTGTCTTGTGTTGTGTTTTTTTAAATTTTATTTTACACGTAGTATACAAAAAAACAATATATGTTGCTGGCATAAAGTAATCTTCAATATAATCATTTTCTGCAGCTGTACGTCACACTTCAAAACGTGTTCACGACAGTCCTATATCCAGATCACGCATAGTTATAATACTTTTTGTGTAAGGGAGGCGGGGTCATCCTGCGTAAGTGCATATCGAGGGGCGGGGCCAGCTCAGGGGCCGAGTGTGGAATGGGGCCAGAGCTCATTAGCAGCCTCTCGGGGCCCCTCACACTGTACGGGCCCCTCCTGTGGGACATGCCTTTGTTGATAGTGTACTTCATATCGAGTTCAGCCAGGACACTGCAGCTCTGTGCTATTGTCGGCCCGCTATGCTAACTTGTGGCTAGCTATTGTTAAGATAAGAATACTTTTTTTTTTTTTAGATACCGAATGAAAGCTTATGTTAGAGAGTTCTGTTTACTCTGAAAACATTCACAGTTTAAAGTTATGGTTTAAAAAAAGCAGTCATATCCGCAATATAAATGCTATTGTTATGCTATTACCTGCATAAAAATGTATCTTATTGGGTATTTTGATGATTGTAATATTTATCTGGACTAGACAGACTATAAAACATTTATGAAAATATGTTTTATTATTTACCATGTTGTTTTCTTTGCACAGATGTGGAAATTGTTTGGTTTGTATTGTTGATTGTATGATTTGAGCTAAAGAAGATCGACTTCTATGACTAATTACAGATTCTAACTGACTTCTAAAGTGTTTCTTCCGGCTCAGTTTTTTAACAATATTTTACATTTACTGTGTCAGTGACATAATAGTTTGAATAGGATCATTTTATTATTATATTTTCTGAAGCAATACTGGTATATCGTGCAAAAAAGGTTTCTAACAAGCTAAGTATTCATGGAGTTTGTTTTGTTTCTTTTTTAATCGCTTTGAGGCTAATGTTTAAAATTCTGACACAAAACTTTCCGCTCAGGGATCAAACTCTCTGCTCATATAAGTTCCACCTTATATCTCATTTCAGGCCTTAACACACAACAGAAGACACAACAGAAAAACATGCATTCTCACCACACCCCTCCACAGATCCGACATGGTGGTGGTGTCATCGGCAAGTTTAATGCCATATTGTGAAACATTCCAGGCAAATTCCACCAGAAAAGTGACATAGAGCACCTTTAAAGTACACACAAAGTACTTCAAAAGCACACATGACATGAAAATACTTGTGAATAGTTTTGTTCAGACATTGTTTTAAATATAATACATAAAAACAGAAAATAAAATGTATTTGCTGCTAATTTTTCAAAGTTTCTTCTTGTTTCCAGACCCGCTGTGCTGTAACCATGCCCCGGAATACTCCCCCTGTAAAGAGGCTTGTGACCAGGTACACCTTTACTGTCTCCTCTTTCCTCTCCTTATTCATCTCCTCTCTCCTTATTCATCTCCTACTTCCTCTTCCTAAGTGCACAACACATTTCACGTTTAAACCGAGGAACCTTCTGACCATTCCACATCTCCAGCACCGTAGTGGAGGAAAGTGGGCGTGCGATGTGCGGTTGCCGAGCGACCACATGTGAACATTTGAGGCAGGAGCAGGTTATAATCACCAGAGCCTGCCCCGCCCTCTAAATGAAGGCTCTGCACTCACTAATGACACATCACCTGACAACGGCCCCAGAGCTTTGGAACGCAGCCCTAGATTTGAGAAGCGGTTACATCGTCACAAATACAGTTTTACGCTCCGACTGTTTCATATTTACTCGTTTTCCAGCCCAGACCGTAATAATGCCACGCCTTTGTTTGTGTTTGCGTGAGCGCTCGGCTCGCTAACATGTGCCGTGTTCGCAGCTCGCCACCATCAAGAGCGAGTCCCGTCTGAAGCACCTGCTGCAGCGCCTGCCCAGCTACTGTCCCGAGTCCATGGTGAGTCCAGCACGTTTCTCCTCCCTGTTTGACATTACGGGGGTTTACACTGGTTTACGGCTTCGGTTCTGCTGTCCCGCCGACGACACGCGCTTCACTTCTGTTCCTGCCCCTGCTCCTGCCCCTGCTCCTGCTCCTGCCCCTGCCCTTCCTCCTCCTCCTGCCCCTGCACCTTCTCCTGCCCCTGCTCCTGCTCCTGTCCCTGATCCTGCTCCTGTCCCTGCTCCTCCTCCTGCTTCTGCCCCTTCCCCTGCTCCTGTTCCTCCTTCTGCTCCTGTCCTTGATCCTGCCCCTGCTCCTCTTTCTGCTCCTGCTCCTGTCCTTGATCCTGCCCCTGCTCCTGCTCCTCCTTCTGTTCCTGCCCCTGCGCCCGCTCCACCTTCTGCCCCTGTTCCTCCTTCTCCCCCTGCCCCTGCTCCCGCCCCTGCTCCTGCCCCTTCTCCTCCTTCTCCCCTTGCCCCTGCTCCTGCTCCTGCTCCTGCCCCTGTTCCTCCTTCTCCCCTGCCCCTGCTCCTGCCCCTGCTCCTGCCCCTGCTCCTCCTTCTCCCCTTGCCCCTGCTCCTGCCCCTGCTCCTGCCCCTGTTCCTCCTTCTCCCCCTGCCCCTGCTCCCGCCCCTGCTCCTGCCCTGCTCCTCCTTCTCCCCCTGCTCCTGCTCCTGCCTCTGCTCCTCCTTCTCCCCCTGCTCCTGCCTCTGCTCCTCCTTCTCCCCCTGCTCCTGCTCCTGCCCCTGCTCCTGCCCCTGCCCCTGCTCCGCTGCGTGTGAAGGAGCCTGAGTTCCATTATCCACGGTGCAGGCGCAGAGCAGAGCTGCGGTGGGACCAGGTGCTTTGTTCTGTAACCACCAAACCACTTCCTCTGCCCCTAATGAGAGAGCTTATATCAGAGGCACAACAGGAAGTCAGCAGCCCCTCACCACACACCACACTCACACTTGACTTTATCAGTTACACAGCAAATGTACTATTACTCACTTTAAATGATGACTTTGTCTTCTGTGCAGAATGAACTGTGGACTTGTGTCAACTCCACACTCCCAGGTACAAGCTTTTTGTTTCACTGTTTTCAGCTCTGCACTTCACCTAACTCTTGTGTTTGGACCAGAATAAAAGAGTCTAAAAACATAATTATTACACAGCTATTAAAAATGTAGATAATATTGTGAACGTTGTTTTGAGATATGCAAAATTTGAGTAAAAAGTAAATAATTTATAGTTAAAAAAAAGAGACAAAAAGTGATAAAAATGTATATTTGAATAAGGTAAGGTTTCAAATAAGGGTATATGGTGATATTTCTGAACTTAAGATAAGATAATCCTTTATTGTCCCTCATTGGGAAATTTCATTGGTGCAACGCAGGAAGATACAGAGGTAGATACAGAAGAAAAGAACAGATCACTTATAGGAAGTCTGAAAAACACTTTCAGTAGAAGATCTCCTATAAATAAAAACTCCCATAGACAAATAAATAAATAAATACATAAATACCATTGCTTTGATAACTTGTGTGATTAATTAAAGACATGGTTTAACACATTTCTGTTGGATTTACATAATTGTCTAAATATAATTATTGGGATACTCAAAAAATATTGAATATTAATTTCTTTCAATATTGCCCACCAATAACAGCTGTATGACTAACACAAGTACATTTGTCCTCGGGAACGCATGAACACTCGCACAAGTCGGGAAAAGAACTCAGGAACTCGGGTCAAGCTCATGAGTCAGTTTATGTGAATCTTTTAGTTTTTTGAGGGTCGTCCATGTCATAAGAGCTACAGATTTACACATGAACACTTTTGCACAATAACAACAAATCTTACTGTTAGCTCTTTAAAACGCAGTTAAAAAGTGGACTCTGTGATTATTGGTGACATCAAAATCAGGAGTTTCCGAGATAAAAAAGCACATGAATGTAAATGAGGACCACCTGAACGCAGCATTTTTCTTTACTCACGTGACTTTACAGGGCTTTGATATACTGTAGTATCTGTTTTATCAGTGGTTCAGTGATGTCAGGTAGTGAGCGTCTCAAACTACAATACCCAGAATGCAACCTGTCACACCAACATAAACACACTGTAAACATCCGGCTGAAAGCGTGACACTGCACGTGAAAAGGAAAAAACTAAACTGAAATTTAGAGAGATCAATTTGAAACTTTATCTGTAGTTTACTTGTATTTATGTACTATATTTTTATCATGTAATGTTTTCATATAAAATTAAGTCATGTTCTGTGTAAAAAATTTCAAAGTTACACATATTTGGGACTAAACCGGACAGAACCAGGTTTAAATTTCATGTTTATTTTTGTTTACATATCAAATACAAACAATAAAAGATTTGGGATTTTTATTTAGTATTTCTATAAAATATATCTTACTTTTGCAAAAAATAAAACTTAAAATTCTGCCTCATTTTTTGGAGTTAAAACTTACATCAATACATCAAACTAAGAATTAGAGAACAAATTGATAAATATGTTGTCCCATTTCTTAGGTGTATAATTTTACTTCCTGACTGTAATTGATGACATCACAAAAGGAAATAACCCAGCAAAAACTGGGCAAGAACTCTTCTAATGTCACAATTTTTTTCATAATTTTTTGACAAATAAAAATATATGAGAGCGACTTTATTTTGGAGAAATTAGTTTATTTTGTGTAAATTATACATCAACCTTGACTGGAATGAATGTCCCTAGTATGATGTCACTTCCTGTCATTTTCTACAGATTTTTCCAACGTTTTCTCCACAAATACCTACTCAATTGATTAAAAAAAATTATTAAAACTATCATTTATATTTAGAACCGGTATAAATACACCCTATGAAGTAAAAATTTGAAAATCGTAAAAACCTTTCACAGGCACTGTTATGACCCCGAAGAGAGGTTTAACATATTTAAAACGAACATGCAGACGAAGACAATTTTAAACAAGTTTATTAGGTTTTCACCAAACAAATGCTAAATTCCGAACCCCCGTGCCCTAAAAATCACCCCAAAGTTATAAAAAGAAAGGTGGACCTGGTGGGCCAGCCAAACAGAAATAAAATAGGAGCGACACCGGGCCAGCCCCGTATAGGGCCGTCGAAGCCGGTGCCGACACCTCTACCTAAAGCACAAAAATAAGACACACCAAACCCCCTATCTAGCCCCAAACAAAAGCGAAAATGGGACTACCGGTCCCACCAGGCCAAACAAAACAGGCTAGTGCTATTGCTACTGAGAGCCAGCTGGGAGCAGGCGAGCCGAGTGCGTCTACGAAGCGGGACCGTAGCGGGATGGGCGGAGCCGAGCTGAGAGAGAGAGATGAGCCCATCCGGTCTCCATTTAAAGGCTCCAGGGCGCGCACCCGCGGCCGGGAGCCAATCTAATAAAAAAAACTAAACAGATCATTAGACAAAAACTGAACAGACAAAATATTATTATAACCAATAGGGAGGAAAAGTGCCCAAACCTAACAGGCACTTTAAGGATTGATCTTTATGTCTCAGCCTTTGAGGTGCGTTAAACTGCATCTGCACCATGACAGAAATATTATGAATGTATTATTGAATGTATTGTAAATGTATTGTAAGTGTAATGTAAATGTGCTTGGTGCAGGCGTGTCCAGGAAGTCCGAGGGCTGGGTGGGCTTAGGCTGCTGTGAACTGGCCATTTCAGCCGAGTGCAGGCGCAAGTGTGAACAGGTGAGTCCCTCTGCACCTGCCCTGTCTGTCCTGTCTGTCCCTCTGTGTCCCGCGCTCACATGTGCTCCTCTGCAGGCCACATCCAAGAGTGACATCACTAAAGTCTGCAAGAAGGTCACAGAGGTGGGCCCTTGGTTTTAACTGCTGAATGTTGTGCGTGTTTCAGGTCGTGGTTTATATGTATTTTCTCTGTTGTTTCAGAAACCGCTGTACGGCTGCATCACCAAGAATGAAAGTACGTTGTCGTTATTATACGTTTTACACACAATGTTATGTTATGACATTTTAGTATTTTAATATCTGTGTTAAAATGTATCATAGTTAGTGTCAAGTTGTACATTGTGAAGAAAAGTTGGATAGAAAATAAATAAAGAGAGGAAGTAGCACTGACAAGAATCCTTCTTTGTATTCTTTGTCATCAATGCTCAAGATTCCATTCTAAAAGCAAAGACAATATACACGTAAAAAAATTAAATTAAAATCTAACAGTTTATTTAAGAAAATAAAAGTGTTGTCATATGTTTTATGTTTGTCTTAATAACTTTAGACCAGCTTTAGTCTACTGTATGGTTGCCTGGTAACGGTTATGGAATTACCTTTTTTGGTTAAAATAATCAAGTTAACCATGTTTTAGTGAAATGTACTATTGAGTATATTTCAAACTTATGATGTTTCTTCCATTTGTCCCGTAAAAAAATATGCCAAAAGCAGTCACACATACTTTAAAAGAGACATAATGCTTTGGAATCTTCATTTTACTTTTTGTTTATTGTAAATTGATCTAAAACGACTTAGTAATAGAAACATAAGCCCCGCCTCTTAACAGTGATAAGCCACACCTCTTCATAGTGATTTTACACCATTTACTTTACATGTTTTAATTTCTGAAAAGTGTCTACATGACATTTGAGAGTTTTCAAAATCATTCCAACTAAGTATAGCGATTTGGGCGGGGATAGGGGGTAGGTGAAAACAGGTTAAAAGGTTAAAATGTTTATATATTCCTTTTTAACAACAATTTCTTTGCTTGTTTATGCTGTGATCGGTGCAGTTGGTTCCACGTGCTGCAGTTACGCGGGCCGCCACACCATCTGCCGGGACTACTGCCAGGCCATCTTCAGGACGGACTCCACCCTCACCGCGTCCCAGATCAGCGCCGTGAAGGGCTACTGCCAGAGCCACAGCAGCCAGCTCCTCAGCTGTGTCAACAACTTTACCAAGTCCTACCCCATCCGCAGCCCCCTGGACAGTGAGCGCCGCACCCGCCAAGCACCCGCAAAGCACCCGCAAAGCACCCACAAATCACCCGCAAAGCACCCGCCAAGCACCAAAGCATCACCTACATTTCAAAGACAGCCCTAGCTTTAACCTGCTGTGCGCTTTGTGGCAATACATTATCAATGCCAAGTACTAAATCACATGCATCGTCACTGCATTCAAATTAAACGCAATAACTTCATTACCCCGGTTGTTTCATATAGTGGAGGTCCTGGGGCAACTTTATCTATTCATTTGGTTTCATCTGGTTGAGTAAATAAGTAAATAAGATATCTAAAATCTTTGCATTAATGTGTCACAGGAAAAAAGGCACGAATCTAAACCCAGAATGAGAAAGTTTTTGTGCTTCAATAGTTTCACTAGACTATTAAAAGATACTTTGAATAAATATATTTAAGTGGCATTTATACTTTTTTTCCCTAATTAATACATGGAAAACCCAATGAGAAAAGTTCTCTTTTTCATGGTTTTAGCCTGTTAAAACACAACACAAAATAGTCAAACGAACAAAGCATACTAAAACACAAATTAAACATTCAATAAAATCAACCAATAAATAAAAACACATTAGCACATACTCTGTGAGATAAAATTATATAAAACATGTACCAAATATATACATTTCGATTTGAAAACAGAAAAGACAACAATAAATACCACAACATCAGATGGTTTGATACATGTTATTTTCCTTTTATTACATATTTGGACATTTGATACATTGAACCATTTAAATATGTTCAAAGTATGATCTCATGACCCCGCCATGACCCCGCCTTGTCCCCCACAGGCCTGTACTGCTGCGACCGCGCCGAGCAGAGCCACTGTCAGGTGGCTTGTCGTCGCATCCTTCGCACCATGAACACAGAGCACGAGATCATGGAGGGTCTGATCAAGGAGTGTGGCTCTCAGCCGCTGCCCCAGGACCCTCTGTGGCAGTGCTTCCTGGGCAGCGCTCATCCCCCCTCCCCGCCCGAAGAGGAGACCCCCCACCCCGCCAAGATGGATCAGGCCAAACTGCACTGCTGCGCCAAAGCCAACACCTCCCTCTGCAGGTACAAGCGGGATCACACGAATCACATGAACAGGAGGAGCAGGAGTAGGTGCAGGTGCAGGAGGAGGAGGGGGAGGAGGAGGAGCAGGAGCTTCAACATCAACATCAACTTTACATTATAAATCAGAGGATACTTCCAGACAGTTACTCTTTCTCGAGTCATTTCTTGCACCACTACATTGTACTTGAGTAATACCAGTACCAGTGTCTCGGCTCCTCCCACCTCCTGCTCTGCACCTCCTGCTCTGCACCTCCTTCACACCGCTCAGCATTCCCCGCCCACGTCTATCATACAGTCATTACACATCATTCTCAATCATTATCTTCTATTAGCCTTCGTTTGCGTCTCTCCTGATCGAAATCCGGCATTTATATAGGCTCTGCTTGATTAACTAATGGTGGTAAAGGGAGGTTTGGACGCCGAGATTAGACGAGGGGTCGTGTGCAGGGGTCTCTGTGTGTGTCTCCGTGTGGGACGAGGACGCCTCCTGCCAATTATTTTCCTCGATAAACTCCCCCTTGTCTGGGATCCAATTCTCCAAATCCTCAACTCCAGCCTCTTGTGAGATTTGAGGCCAGTTTAGAGAATCTTTCACTTTCTTTTTGTGCTGCTTCATTCTCTCTATTCTTTTCTGTGTCTTCTTGTTAGCTGTGTTGTGAACAGTCGGATGTGTGTTTTGAACCTCTATTTAAAGGCGCACTACGTAACCTTTCTGGTAGATCGATACACAACGTACTTAATCTTGCATTTATTTGCCGGTGGTGTAGTGATTTAAGGCTTTGCACATGCACGGTTGTTACCACTTTGGCGTCTTGGGTTTGTTTCCTCACCACAGTGGGCTCTGAGCACAGCCCCGCCGTGTTACTTCCACTTGACTCACTTGTCCTCGGATCCCCCTCCACCTTAGCTCTGGACTCATGGGGTTTTCTTGGAGCGGCGCTAAAATAATCAATATTTAAACATTACGCAACAAATTAACAGAATAAAGGGGATTCCCGGAGCTTTACCTACGCTACAGTAAAGCCTTTGCGCATGAAACAATTTCAAAATGAACTAAAGTTTAACACCATACTGTAACAAGGTGACCAGAAATGTTACATAGGGTATCTTTATCCAAATCATAAAAAGCAATTGATGAGGAATGTCATGTATATATATATATATATATATATATATATATATATATATATATATATATATATATATATATATTGAATTAAATATTGACCAAAGTTGTAGATGTGACAGTTAAAAGTTTGAAAAATCGTGACAATTATCCATATGGCAGTTCATATTTTGGATTTCCTATGTCGCTCCAGAATGAAGATTTGAAAACTTGAATTGATGTAGAATTCCAATATCGTGGGCTCTGGTTCAACAGATTAAATAGTTCCAGGGATTTACATTTGCAGGTTTACACTGGACGTACAAAGAGTGGGGCAAAACTGGACAAGGGCCCTACGCAATACAGTGCAGTATTGTACAGTGAAGCCATTTAAACATCTAAAACGTGACCGTTATAGAATGTAGCGAGTGCGTGCGGACTGAACCCCTGTTTCCGTGACCCGCAGAGAGATGTGCGAGGAGATGAGCACAAACTGGGGCTCTCAGACGTGGCAGGACTTCGACCAGCTGTGCGAGTACAACCCGGTGGAGGCCGAGCTCATCAGCTGTCTGTCCGACGTGAGGGAGCCCTGCCAACTGGGCTGCAAGGACCTGGGCTACTGCACCAACTTCAACAACAGGTCAGTGACGCTCGGCCGCTGCTCCGCACACACGCCCGCTCACCGGTGCTTAAAGCCCGCGTGAATATACTGGGTTTAGTTCTAATATTATACTAAATTAACGTTTTGAGCTTGTCATGTTGTAATGTTGTCGTCAAATACATCTGAAGTTGGGTTTAGTTAGGCTTTAGTGTTTGATATTCTGGGTTTAGTTCTAATATTATACTAAATTAACGTTTTGAACTTGCCATGTTGTAATGTTGTCGTCAAATACATCTGAAGTTGGGTTTTGTTTCATTTTAGCGCGTTTGAAAAGTCACGTATCGTATTTTCCGCACTATATTTATAAGATTATAAGGCGCACTGTCAATGAATGGTCTATTTTGAATCATTTTTCATATATAAATACAAAACAGTCTGATAAGTCAGTCAGTTAAACGTTATTAATGAGTGTGCAGCTTTTCTTTGCAATCTTTTGACAGTTGCTGCAAGATATTAATTCATCCATATATAAGGCTCATCGTTGTTTTTTGAGAAATTAAAGGCTTTTAAGTGCGCCTTATAGTCCGCGAGAATACAGTATATTTAGCCTTCTCCCCATTCACAGCTCTGTTCCCCTTGTGATGTCATTAGGTGGTCATCTAATTGCTTTTATGTGTTTGTTTTGTTTTGACCCAAAATAAATTTGTAAATTTGTCTTGGACACACAGGCTGCCACACATAAGACACAGAACATGACACAGACGCTAGATTAATACATGAAAAACACTCCATAAACCTCCATAAACTATCAGCGCTCTGCTCTAGGGCCCGACTTTAGGAGGTTCCCTGACACAAGTATGTTTTTATAGTCTTGTGTTGTGACCCGATAGCGGCGTCTGGAGCTCGTGGAGGGAGTGTAAGACATAAGACGGGTCAGAGATCATTTTCCATCTCCTTAAATATCTGCTGTAATGTTGGGTGTTCTCTTACTCCCTTTAGGGCGAGTCATTTTGTGTGAACTAGATCCATCCACCAAAACATGATCGAATTGTATTATTTATAACAGGAACAGTGGTTCTTTTAAGGCCTTTTCTGGTTTTGAAGTTAAAATGCCCCATTATAACATTAAACGATTGTGTGATACAGTAAAAAAAAACTAGTGTTCCCCTGGCACTGGTTGAACAACAAGGCCCAGCCCAGAACCAAACCAGGACTAACTCATGCAGGTCTAACCCAAACCAGGACTCACCCAGGACTGAACCAGGTCTAACCCAAACCAGGACTCACCCAGGACTGAACCAGGTCTAACCCAAACCAGGACTCACACAGGACTGAACCAGGACTAACCCAAACCAGGACTCACCCAGGACTGAACCAGGTCTAACCCAAACCAGGACTCACCCAGGACTGAACCAGGACTAACCCAAACCAGGACTCACCCAGGACTGAACCAGGTCTAACCCAAACCAGGACTCACACAGGACTGAACCAGGACTAACCCAAACCAGGACTCACCCAGGACTGAACCAGGTCTAACCCAAACCAGGACTCACCCAGGACTGAACCAGGTCTAATCCAAACCAGGACTCACACAGGACTGAACCAGGACTAACCCAAACCAGGACTCACACAGGACTGAACCAGGTCTAACCCAAACCAGGACTCACACAGGACTGAACCAGGTCTAACCCAAACCAGGACTCACACAGGACTGAACCAGGTCTAACCCAAACCAGGACTCACCCAGGACTGGACCAGGACTAACCCAAACCAGGACTCACCCAGGACTGAACCAGGTCCAACCCAAACCAGGACTCACACAGGACTGAACCAGGTCCAACCCAAACCAGGACTCACACAGGACTGAACCAGGTCTAACCCAAACCAGGACTCACCCAGGACTGAACCAGGTCTAACCCAAACCAGGACTCACCCAGGACTGAACCAGGACTAACCCAAACCAGGACTCACACAGGACTGAACCAGGTCTAATCCAAACCAGGACTCACACAGGACTGAACCAGGTCTAACCCAAACCAGGACTCACCCAGGACTGAACCAGGACTAACCCAAACCAGGACTCACACAGGACTGAACCAGGTCTAACCCAAACCAGGACTCACCCAGGACTGAACCAGGACTAACCCAAACCAGGACTCACACAGGACTGAACCAGGTCTAACCCAAACCAGGACTCACACAGGACTGAACCAGGACTAACCCAAACCAGGACTCACCCAGGACTGAACCAGGTCTAACCCAAACCAGGACTCACACAGGACTGAACCAGGTCTAACCCAAACCAGGACTCACCCAGGACTGAACCAGGTCCAACCCAAACCAGGACTCACACAGGACTGAACCAGGTCCAACCCAAACCAGGACTCACCCAGGACTGAACCAGGTCTAATCCAAACCAGGACTCACACAGGACTGAACCAGGACTAACCCAAACCAGGACTCACACAGGACTGAACCAGGACTAACCCAAACCAGGACTCGCCCAGGACTGAACCAGGACTAACCCAAACCAGGACTCACACAGGACTGAACCAGGTCTAACCCAAACCAGGACTCACCCAGGACTGAACCAGGTCTAACCCAAACCAGGACTCACCCAGGACTGAACCAGGTCTAACCCAAACCAGGACTCACCCAGGACTGAACCAGGTCTAAACAGAGCCACATTTCATTTGCTTTGCTTCTTTGCTTGTATTTTAATAGTATTAATTTACTAATTGAATGAGTTAGTGCCAGATTTAATATAAAGTTATCTGATTTCCTGATATTTGTTTAAACTGTTATTTTGTTCTTATCACTCACTGGTTTAAATATTCAATCAAATATTTACACACAGTTTAATAGTTATGTTATTTTGTTACCAATGTAATTATGGGCCCATTTACACTACTTGAACGGGCCCTCGAGGTGAGTCCGTTCTCATAAAGGAGCCCTCGGCCCTAAAGGTTGATGACCCCTGGCTTATATAAAACTAGTTGATGATCTAGTGCAGCCTATTTTAGTCTTCTTTTAGGCAGCTGGATACATTATACAAGCTGCATGTTCCCAGTACTTTTTGACCCTTCAGAAAAGAAAAGTGACATGGTGCATCATCAAACGCTCACCACAGGAGAAAGTTCTGTCTGGAGTGACTTCAGACGGGAACATTCCTCCGTCATCATGCTAATAAACAAACATACTGATAATAGCAGTATACCAGCGTGTATGTGATAGCCCAGCGGAGCCCTGACGACTTCAAAGTTGTTTTGTGAAGACTGGAGCCGCAGGGGCCACTAACAGGGGCCACTAACAGGGGCCACTAACAGGGGCCACTAACAGGGGCCGCACTGTCCTCTCTGTGGGTACATTAGTATTTGATTTGAAATCATGTGAACACGCCTGTGTCCTCCGATACTGCGATACTCCGATTAGGAAAGAGTTAACCCTGCCACCCCTTGATAGAAACAGAATCCAGTTATTATGTATCCTTAAATAAATGCACTCGTGATGCAATGTTATTATTTGAATAGTTAAAACAGTGTTTAAAATGACAAAACAATATATAGAAAATACTACTTTTATAACTTCTGTATCGGCCTGTGGGTAAACCCATAAAAAGAGCTCCTGTGCGTGTAGGGGACGAGGGCCAGTCGAAACGTGGCGACGGTCAAAGTAGTTTGTTCCATTTTTACCATTTGGTTTCAACAAAACAATGCACTTGAGCTCCAGCAACTCAACTGTCTGTGAAATGAAAGTGCTCATATTGTGAGTCACTGTTTGGTGCTTAAATCACTGTGAGCTCCTGATGAGTCACGTTACATCGGTCCAGCGCTGGATAAACAAGGCCTCCATTACCACGGGGACACACCCAGAGCTCCGCCCAGAGCTGTCATCACTGACCACAGCCGCTCCACCACTGCTCCCCCGCCCCTCCACCACCGCCCCTCCACCACCGCTCCCCCGCCCCTGCACCCCCGCCCCTCCACCACCACTCCCCCGCCCCTCCACCACCGCTCCCCCGCTCTGCTGTGGAACACTGTGTCTTGTTTACTGTGTGTCGTGGACAAGGAAAGGATATTAAACTGCATTGGTTGGATTTCTTTGATATGAGTCGTTCAGGCGGAGTTAGATTAATAGCTCTGACTTTATTTTATTTGGATCAGGACTTATTGCCATATGATTTTGATTATATCTTATGTCTTAGTCGACCACATTTTTTACTAGCCAACTAACTATTGTATTAGGATAAAGGGGATTTGTATGATGCACAGGGCATTTAGTATTTAGTCAAGCAAGTATTATAAATCGAACATGTCTAAAAGAAATTTGACAGATCAAAATGAATATTCTAACTCCTTTGTCTTGCTATCTCATGTAACACACCTTCAGGGGTCTCATTTATCAGCTGTTTATTTGTCAGTTAAAATGTATAAAAAGACAACCTGGGGTGGAAATGTGCAGTCTGCTCCTCAAACCCTGACTCTGACCTGTGGGGGTTTCAGACACGACAGAAAGACATGATTCTCACTGGAGTTTTGTCTGCACGCACACTTTTACTCAGAATTCCTCATAAAATTGTATAAACACAACCCCAGGTAGTACATGTGACCGCTATGAAGCCTATCCACATTCAGCATCTTCTCTGTCAGCGTAAATAAAATAAAGTGAAATTATATTTGAATGATAGCCTCAGAAATATGTGGTAGTTGTCAGTTGAAAGGACTGTAGCCTCCTTGGACCTAGACATTATCTGTGCTACACGTATGTGTTGTACACATATGTGTAGGTGTTGTACACATATACACATATGTGTACAACACATTTTGGGTTGGCTGGACCACAAGACTAATTTTTTTCTCTACAAAGTTCTGGTGTCCACATTTTGGGCCATTATACTGCCACCTAGTGGTGACAGAAGGTTTTAAGTGTTTAGAATGTTCTGAATGTTTAGTTTTACTTCATATTACTACTACTTATTACACTAGTACATACATCTTCCTGCTCCTTTAGCCACATTAGTCCAAGAGGTGACTTTATTGTGTTCTAGCAAAATGACTAAAACATAAAACGTGCACATCATTTTTCTAAACTGCAATCAGACCAAAACAGCGAGAGATGAATAAAATATGTGATGCAAGAGTTTGGCTCCTCTGAGGTTAAGATTTAAGACTTTAAGAAGTTTAATATGTCAAGTTTGTCGAGCAAATCCCAAATAAATAATGACAAAGTTCAACATTTTTGGATCATCATTAGATAATAAACACAATAAAGTATTGTATCACTATAATAGTCTTACATTTTTTCTTTCCTTATTTTAGTAGTTTGTAGTACTGTTATATTTTTGGTCTGAATATGTTTTCATATTTTGTTTTATGATTAATCAGTTGGATTGTTTGTCTTGGATTTGATTTCATCACCTCTTATGGACCGGACCTAGCCCTATACATTAAAATTTAAGTAAGATTATATACAACTATATTTTAATTGATACATTATAGATTATACTTAATCTCTTTATCAACACATATATTTTCTTATTTTATCGTCAGTATAATTAAATGTAAATAAGATCACATTTTTGCCTCTAACTAAACAGCATTTAAAAAGTCCTTCTCACACTCAAGCGGCCCCTCATTATCATATGTTTTCATGATGTATGTAACTCCTGCCTTGGACTCAGTAAACTAATATATTTGGGGTATTCTTCTAGTAGCAGAAAAAAAGGCCATCGCGAAAAAGTGGATAAAACAAACGAGACTGAACTGACAGTATAACAAGGGAAAAATGACATTAAAACTTGAGTTGAAAAATGGACAAATTTGACAAACTTTGTACTAGATGGGACATTGGGACATGTATTTTTTCTCTTTTTGTCACGTTTAGTGTTATGTTTGTGTTTTTTTTTTGTACATTTAAAAACAGAACAAAAATGCAATTAGAAAGTCTTCCTAACATGTTTTATTGCTTGTCCGTGTTTCCAGGCCCACAGAACTGTTCCGCAGCTGTAACGTCCAGTCGGACCAGGGCGCCATGAACGACTTCAAACTGTGGTCCAACGGCACCATCAAGATGCCCTTCATGAACATCCCGGTGCTGGACATAAGGAAGTGCCTCCCCGAGACCTGGAAGACTGTAGCCTGTGTGCTGCAGATCAAGCCCTGCCACAGCAGGTCCCGAGGCAGCCTCATCTGCAAGTATGAGTCCCACCAGCAGGAGGCGCACTGTCAGGAGAGACTCAGCACACAGCTAACAACAAGTGGAACCAAACTGTAGCCTATATTATATTGATGTTCACGTGCTGCTACAGACCCTTTCAAAGTGTAAACAAAAGCATTCTAACTCTGGAATGGAGCAAAAGTGAAGTGGAACATGATGTGATTTCTGAGATTAACTTCAGAATATCGCTAAATATGACAAATCAAGGTGGTTGTGTCGAATGTAAAGCACTCAGATACATGAGAGTGAAGTCAGAGCCTGGTTTAAAGACATTTACTGTTGTATTTTACATGACATTTTGGTTGAAGGCGAAATCATGATGTTTAGGTTTTACTGGGCAAATACTTCCAGAGACGTTGACCGCACAATCGTTTTCCATTTATCTGCGGATATATTACTTACTTTACAGTAAATCATGCTTTTTGGGAGATTTTAAAGCAAAATCTATATTTTTCTGTTAATGTAATAGAAATGCAAATTAACTGACATTTCTATACTGGAAATTCAAATTGAAGGCAAGGCAAGGCAAGTTTATTTGTAGAGCACATTTCATACACAAGGCAATTCAAAGTGCTTCACACAGCAGGAAAAATGCATTCAAATCACAAAGAAATTACAGAAACAGAAATACAATAAAATTAACTAAATTAAAAATTATCAATCCAACTGATTTTCTAAACTAATAAAATCACAAACAAAAGAGAAGAGTGCAAAGAAAAAATCCTTTCAGTCATATGCGCAGCTAAACAAAACTGTTTTTAGCTTAGATTTGAACATTGTCAGAGTAGAAGCCTGTCTCACATCTTCAGGAAGACTGTTCCAGATTTTAGCTGCATAAAACTGAAACGCAGATTCCCCATGTTTAGTCCTGACTCTGGGCACCAGCAAGAGGCCGGTCCCTGAGGTCCTCTGAGTCCGAGATGGTTCATATGGCACTAACATATCCAAGATGTACTTTGGTGCTAGGCCATGGAGAGACTTGTACACAAGCTGAGCTGCTTTAAAGTCTATTCTCTGAGCCACAGGGAGCCAGTGCAGAGACCTGAGAACAGGACTAATGTGATCATACTTCCTGGTTCTAGTCAGGACCCGAGCAGCAGCGTTCTGGATGTACTGCAGCTGTTTTACAACTCGTTTGGAGAGGCCAGTGAACAGGCCGTTACAGTAGTCTAATCTACTGGAGACAAACGCATGGATAAGTCTCTCTAAATCTGGTTTTGACACTATATTTTTGATTTTGGCAATGTTTTTTAGATGGTAAAAAGCTGCTGATGTTATTGATTTGACGTGGCTATTAAAGTTCAAGTCTGAGTCCATTATTACCCCCAGATTTCTTAATTGGTTTGTAGGTTTTAGAGCGAGACTCTGGAGGTGACCGCTAACACTTTCTCTTTGTTTCTGTGGGCCAAAAACGATGATTTCAGTCTTGTTTGAGTTCAGCTGGAGAAAGTTGTTTTGCATCCACAAACTGATCTGTTGGATGCAGTGACAGAGTGAATCTACTGGTCCATAGTCACCTGCCGATAGTGAAACATAGATCTGAGTGTTGTCTGCATAATTGTGATAGGACACATTTTCACTGCGTATCAACTGACCTAACGGCAGCATGTAGAGGTTGAACAGAAGGGGACCCTGGACTGACCCTTGGGGCACTCCACAGGTCAGGGTCATGTGGTCCGAGACACAGCTACCAATTTCAACAAAGTACTTCCTGTCTTCCAGATAGGACCTTAACCAGTTTAGGGCAGTGCCAGTGATGCCCACCCAGTCCTCTAGTCTCTGTAAGAGGATCCCATGATCGACAGTGTCAAAAGCAGCACTCAGATCTAACAGAATTAAGACTGAGGCTTTGCCCGTGTCAGTGTTCAGGCGGATGTCATTTGTCACCTTGACAAGAGCAGTCTCAGTGCTGTGATGAGGTCTAAAACCTGACTGAAAAACATCAAATGAGTTGTTTATTAAGAGGAAATCTGTGAGCTGTTGGTAAACAACCTTTTCAAGGACTTTGCCCAAAAATGGCAGATTAGAGATGGGCCGGTAATGACTCAGTACTGCGGCATCAAGACTGCTCTTCTTTAGGAGAGGCTTTATGACCGCAGTTTTCAAAGACATTGGGAATGTTCCAGATTGAAGCGACATGTTAACTATGTGAGTGAATGGTGCTAACAAACTGTTCAGCACAGACTTTAGAAATCTGGTGGGTAACACATCAAGGCAGCATGTAGATGAACTCAGACTGGTGATGATCTCATGGACAGTTTTGTCAGTTACTGGTGCAAAGTGAGTTAGCTCTAAGTGTCTTGGTGGTTTTAGGGTAATTTTTTGCATTGTGGGATTTATAGCATTTTTAATGCCCTGAACTTTGTCATTAAAGAATAATGCAAACTCATTACACTTGGATGTGGAAATGAGTTCTAACGGCAGCTGAGCTGGAGGGTTTGTTAATCTGTTTACTGTGGCAAACAGGACACGCGAGTTGTTACTGCAGCTTCCAATTATTTCAGAAAAATATCTTTCCCTAGTTATACATAAGATTAGGTTGTACATGTTCAGCTTTTCTTTGTAAATCTCTTTTTGAACCTGGAGCTTTGACTTGCGCCATTTCCGTTCGGCCCTGCGGCACTCCCTTTTCTGTGCCCTGACCGAATCATCATTTCTCCACGGCGCCTTCTGCTTATTTTTAACCATTTTAGCCTTTATAGGGGCGATGGTGTCCAGAACATTCAAAACACTAGATGTAACAGAGTTCAACAAATCATTTACATTAGAACATGAGACATTTTCAAAGTTTATCATTTCCATAAACAGTGCACCTGTGCCATCACTTATGTGTCTCCTCTGAACAACTGCAGGACCAACCGGAGGTTTGGGAGAAACAGACAGGTCAAAGAAGACACAGAAATGATCAGACAGAGCAACATCGATCACATTAACATTTGAAATATTTACCCCCTTTGTAATTATGAGATCTAGAGTGTGTCCTTTGCTGTGGGTGGGGCCTCTCACATGCTGAGTAAGACTGAAGGTTTCAAGGACAGCATCAAGCTCTTTAGCGTTTCTGTCACAAATATTATCAACATGCACATTGAAATCACCTGTAATGACCAAACCATCAAAGTCTGTGCATATGACTGAAAGCATCTCAGTAAAATCATCAATAAAACTTTGGCAGTGCTGGGGAGGCTTGTATGTATCAATGAAGAGAATGGATGGAGACCGTTTTAGCTCCATTTTAAAGGATACATACTCAAATGATGAAAACACCCCAAAAGACAACCTGCGGGTAATTATTTCATCTCTAAAGACAGCACAGACTCCACCCCCCTTTTTTGTTTTCTTGTGTTTCAGATTCAAACTTAAAGTTGGGTGGAGCAGATTCTATCAGAACTACATTTCCTGTGTTTTTGTCAAGCCATGTTTCAGTTAAAAACATAAAATCAAGATTATAAGAAGAAATAAAATTATTAATTAAGAGAGATTTGTTACATAAGGATCTGACATTTAGCACAGCAAGTTTCAGACTAGTTTCAGTGAGACTGGGCTTTATCTTTTCACAGGGAATATGAATCACATTTCTCAGATTGGGCCTGACTCGCATTTTGTTTTTCCATCTCTGTGATGATGTGACTACAGAAATAGCACTAGGGGGGGCTCTTTTTACATAGGGCCCCGGGTTGGTTTGATTTTTAATGTGACAATAAGTCCCGGCAACGCTGAGACCCAGTGCATCCTAGCTATGGGAGATACCAGGTGAAAGGCGAAGTTGGATGGGTGGTGGGGCTTTTGTAGCCAAGGAGAGTTTGGGACCAGGTGAGAGGCGAGGGGGGATGGGTGGTGGGGCTTTTGTTGGTGTAGTCGGCATAGCCCTTGCTATATTGGGCGTGAGTGGAGCCATCTTAATGCCTGATTTGATCAGACTTTCAAAATGGCTGGGAAGGCCCATGGGTGAGAGTGGAGATGAGAAGGAGAATGATGAATCTTTAGTGGGAGTAGATGTTGTAGGGGGAACCCAGGGCTGGTGTGAAGGCAGGGGCGATGACAGGGATATTGTTGGGCTTGTCACAGATGGGTCCAAGGCCTTTGAAGATTGTTCCTTTGCTGGAGGCGGTGGAGGTGAATGTGGAGCAGCTGGAGCTGAATCCTTTGCTGGTGGTGGTGGAGCAGCTGCTGATGAATCCTTTGGTGGAGGCTGAGGTTGTGGTGCTTTTGATGTTGAAACATTGGCTCGGTCTCTGGCTGATGGAGCAGGAATTCTTCTCTCATTCCTCTCTTCTCTAACTATCTGCTCAGGACCCTGTCCAGGCCCAGTCCAATGCCTCAGAGCGTGGAGCAGGTTCTCTGTCAGCACCCTCACTCCACCTCTGCATAGGTGGGGGCCATTTCTCTTAAACAGGTCCTCTCGTTTCCAGAATAGATAGAAGTTCTCAAAGTAGTGTAGTCCTCTCGGGGAACACTCTTTGGACAGCCATGTGTTCAGCTGAAGAAGCCGGCTAAACTTGTTTATCCTCCTGTCGATGTTTGGAAGAGGTCCACTTATGAATGTTTTCATTTCCATTTTATCAAGCACGTCGAATAACTTCAAGAAGTCTTTTTTCAAAACTTCAGTCTGTTCCCGCCGCATGTCCACTGCACCCACGTGCACAATCAGCTGTTTAGCTCCTCCATGCTTAGCCATAATATTTGGAAGGAGTGACGTTATCTCAGAAACAGTGGCGCTTGGAAAAGAATGTGTGTTTATCTTTTCATGCGTCACGTGACTTATCGCGCCGTCCCCAACTAAAACAATCTGCGTGACCTTGGCTTCTGGCACAGATCCTCCTCGCTGTATTTTGGCCACGTCATCTTTCCTTTTTTCATTTAATTCCATCTCTGAAAGTGGTAAAAATCTGTTGGTGAGCTGTATTTTAGGTGACTTCACGTTATCTTTGTATCGTTTAGGCTTTGCTCCAAGTTTGTTCCAAGAAACAGCCTGGTCTTTCTGGTTTTTAGACAGTTTTGGAAACGACACAGAGTCACTGCGGTTTAGGTTGAAAGTAGCAGTTTTTCTTGTAAAACGTGTGCTCTTCTTACCGTCGGTCGACACAGGAATGGTATCGTGAAGAACTTTTTCAGATTCCAAAACAAATATCCGTGTTTTCAGCTCATTAATTTCTTGTTGATATTTCCGACAGCGTTCACAGTCTTTCTCCCTTCTTCTCCCGGACATGTCGCTGGCGTCAGATATGTCGTTAAAACTGGAAAAATGTTCTTAAAATCCTTGGTTTACTTGAAAAAGTCTAAAGCAAAAATGTTTGGAAGACAAAAACTGATTAAAAAGCAAAATAAATAAGGAAAGCAGCGATAGCAAGCGGAGCGAGCAAAAAAGCGTGTGCACTCTTCGGAAGCAGGTTGACCAAAGCATTTAGATCTGTGGTCAGTTAATGATAGAAAATGTTCTGTGGTCTACTTCATTTTGCCTCTATTCCAGACTTTAGAGCTGTTGAAGGACTCTATAACAGTATTAATAGAATTTATTAAAGACTTACATTTGAGGTGGAAGGAAGATACGAATTTGTTGTTTAGGAGTCAAAATGTCTTGGCCTGATTATGGTTAATATTACTGCAATTAAAATATTTAATATCCATGCTTTTTTAGGATAAAGTAAAAACCTTACAAGATAATACACAAGATTCACATACTGTATTTACTTTGCAAATACATATCCTTGGAATTTGTTTAAATATGTCTTTAAAAATAGTATGAACATGAACACAGATTTATTGCCTTAGAACTATGGGATTCTTATGTATGTTTTTGTTGTTTTATATTAAAAATAGCTTTAAAAAAAACGAATAATAATAATTTAAAACCTTATAACTGCAGTTTATGTTGTTTTGTCTTTGTGAAACATTAACATTAATTCATAATTAGAAAATAAAAAATAAATTCAAAAATGGAACTATGGGTTCTAACAGCGTTCAGGGAAGTTCTGACCACTCATAGAGCACAATGGAACGGGGCAATGGATTTGTGCACATATGAACCTAATAAAATGCACCAAACCCTGCCAAATCCCTGTACAGATATTCAGGAACAAGAACATACTAAATTATTTTTTTTTTAAAAGTCAGATGGAACCCTATGTTTCCAATTTGACGCTTTGTCCATGTTGTCTTTACCTTCCTGTGGGAGCAGTGATATTCACCTAGTACTTATGTATCTTCTACTGCTGTCATAGTAACGTGCTGTAAACGTGCGTGTGCAGGTCTGACTGTGTGGAGATCCTGACCCAGTGTGGAGACAGGAGGCGCTTCCACGAGGGCCAGACCCCCGAGAGGATCTGTGAGCTGCTGTCCCCGGTGGACGACCCGGAGCGCTGCATCCCTCTGCACACGTACCTGAGTGAGCGACACCACTGCTTATATAGTGTAGTAGTCAAGACATGTGTCCATGGCAGGAGGTCTGAGGCCCAATCATCATACCATCTTAAATGCGCTTGGTTTAATCCTCCAATCACAGAGGTGTTTTTTTTTATACCACTTTCTCTACGAGTAATCAAATGTTCAAATAGAGCAGACATATTACTTTTGAGTAAGCGACAATATCGAGTCCAAGCGCAAATGGCGCGACGGGACCAAGAGCTTAAAAAAACTGTCTACTACTACACTACACTTGTCAGATGGGAAAACAATGAGCAGTACAAATAATACAAATCAACCAATATTCAGATCATTTTAAGTTAATTTAGTAACCTGGACATTGTTATTACATTTACAGTTTATAAAGTTTGAGAGTGAATTCCTGCTTTTGTTGTCATCAGCTCCATGTAGATGTTAGCAACATTAATATAGCACAGCAGCAGATAGAGCGGACAGTAAAAAGAAACTTAAGGAGAATAACACATATATAATTTTACTGTTGGATATATAACTTCATCCAAATGGACTGTCTAACATGGATAAACTCAGAGTTCTGAAGTATTGTCTGAGTTTCCAAGTAGGAATTCCGAGATGTAAGGGTGTTCCAGTGTGAATTTACAAGTCGGAACTGGAAAGGTCTGACCGAGGATGACTTGAACGCGGCATATATTCCACCTCTCAAGTCCTATTTATTTTAATGTATTTAATGTAATTTAATGTAATTTATTGTATTTTATTTTATTTATTTTATTTATTTTATTTATTTTATTTATTTTATTTATTTTATTTATTTTATTTATTTTATTTATTTTATTTATTCATTTCATTTGATCCACCTTACACTAGTCCACATCTTACATTGTTTACGCATCAATAATAAAGGATGAATATATTTGACATGAAAAACAATATATAAAAACAACACAGAGACACAGAATGATGCTGGTGTGCGTCTGTGTGCAGCTCCCAGCATCCACCCGGACAACGTGGCGGAGGAAGTGATCCACCCGTGCAACCCCAGCCCCTGCCCCAGTAACCACCTGTGTCAGGTGAACCGCCGGGGTTGCCTGGACGACATCTGCCTCCCCTACATCTGTGTGCCAGGTACTACGAGTATCACAGACCAGTGCCTAATACAGCCACGTATAGTAGTAGCCGTCGTAGTAGCAGTAACGTGTACAGTTCTGGTGTTGTGCATTTTTTGAGCTCCTGAAATGTGTTTTCAGCGTGTAAACTGGGCGAGGCGTCGGAGTTCCTGGTGCAGCAGGACGCTCTGATCCAGGTGCCCACCCGCAGCGCTCCGGCCGGGTGCTTCGAGGTGTGCAGCTGCGGGGCCAGTGGTCGCCTGGAGAACTGCGTGGAGATGCCCTGCGTGGACACCAGCAAGGCCTGCATGGTGGGGGGGCAGAGGAAGAGTAAGTACGCGGCTGACGAACGAATGAACGAATAAAGTCAATCTGATCTTGTTTGTCTGCGTCCGTCGTGCAGGTCACGGGACGTCCTTCCAGATCGACTGTCACCACTGCTCCTGCTTCTCCGGAGACACAGTGTGCTCCACCAGAGAGTGTCTGAGCGAGGCCAGCTCTGAGCGGGACAGACGCCACTTCACCGGTATGTCCCCCCCGCTCACCCCACAAACAAGCGCAAACACGAACCAAAGTCACATCCACAGGGTTTAAAAAGAAACACTTGTTACCGAAGATACTGCCAGTGGGACAGGCCGGTGTATATTATATATTGGTCCAGGCCAGCGGCGTTTCAAGCATCTGGTGTATAGGATATATATTTGTTACTTTATTTTTGTAGTAATCTGTAAATTTGGTCCCAATGTATAATATTTTCCTATTATCTAGATTTCAAAAATAATTTAAAGTGCCTCATTGACGACTCATTGAACTAAAATGCAGTTGTTTTGTATATTTAAAATTTTGCCGAAAAATATTTAAAAAGATTATCCCAGTATAACTCATTCTTTAGGTTTATAAATTCACTTCCTGTTTGTGATTGATGACATCACAGTTGGAAATTACCCAGCAAAATCTGAGAAAAAACTAATCTAATGGCACCATTTTTTATTTGACAAATGAAAATATAGAAGAGCACCTGTATGTTTTTGAATTATGTTTAGAATGTCAAAAGAAAAGAGTTTATTTTGTGTAGTTAATGCATAAACTTTGACTGGAATGAATGTCTCTAGTGTGATGTCACTTCCTGTCATTTTCAACAGATTTTTCAACTTTTCTCCACAAATACCTACTTGATTGGTGTAACACTATGATTTATAAGTATAACAGGTATAAATACACTAAACAAAGTCAAAATTACAGAATCATGAAAACCGTCATAGGCACTTTTGCAGCTGAACATATTCTTTCAAATTAAAAGTGTCTAATCCTGTGACTGTCCCGTGTATCTACTGCTCCTTTTTGCTCACCACACAGTAGGTCTTATAGAGTCCTGTTTCAGTCTGTGTTTAGTCCTAGACCAAAGTAGAACATCTCCGTTTTGATCAATGACACATGAGGAAAACTCAGATCGATCACTATTTCTAAGAGCAGATATTTAATAAAGCATTTAGCGTCTTTCTCAGTTTGAAGACTTTAGTGGGCTGTTTCTCTGTAATTCTTGGGTCCTGAGTGTGAGAAGTGAAAGCAAGAGAGGATGAAGGACGGAGCAATCTCAATTGTCAACGTAATAAAAGGTTTAAGTTGCTGAAAGTGCCACAGTGGGTTAGTCCATTTCAGTCCAGATCCTGTACAGATCAACCTCGCACACTCATTTAGTGAAATAAAGTGTGGGTGTTGGATTGTAAACCGCAAAATTGATTTAAAACGGGTTTGTACTCGAAACGGGTCCATTGACTTCATGTAGAACTCTTAAGCCCCGCCTCTTCATCGTCACATGCTAATGTCATCTATGTGTTTTTATTTTTGAAAAGTGGCTACATGACATTTTAGAACTTTACATGTGTCACTCAGAGTCTTTCAAATAATCATAACTAAGTGCAGGGATGTGGGGAATACGATGATGCGGGGATAGGGGGTAGGTAAAAACAGGACTTTTCTGAGCAATCGAGCCTCAGTTGCAGGACAATGCAAGATTTCTCAAACACACTATCTATCTATCCATCTATTTATCCATCTATCTATCTATTTATGTATTTATTTTGGGGAGAGTGCATATTAATAGACATTTCTGTAAATGTGCCATAATTAGCCAATAAACATACAAACTATTAATTCAGATTTAAAGCAAACACAAGGCTGATGGACTGTCGTATGCGCGTGTCATTAATGAGAATAAACATATGAGATGATTTTAATTCGACATGACATAGCTTTTTTGAGGCCTCCTTATGTCTAACGGCTCGTCCTCCGTAGGTCTTCCCTGCAGCTGTCCAGACCACTTCATCCCTGTGTGTGCGGCTAACGGGCGCACCTACCCCAGCGCCTGTGTGGCCCGCTGCATGGGCTTCAAGGACCACCAGTTTGTGTTCGGACAGTGTCGGCTGTCTAACCCCTGTGCCAGCAAGCCCTGCCCCAGGAGCCAGAGGTAGAACATGCAACTGTGCAGTTTACAACATGCAGCACTAACACAACTTACACATGAAAATACACAAGAATTTACACACCTTTGGGCTGTAAATTAATCTATTGAACTATTATGTACTTTAGTCACCTGTAAAGAATGAAAAGTAAATGTGCTTTTTAAAATATATATATATTTCCTTCTTTTTCTTTTTTGTGTGTGCTCTATTCAATTTAGAAAAAAACAAAAAAACTGTCACTGAAAGAAATATAAACTTTCTTTTTTGTAGTTGTTTTATCTAAAATATAAACAAAAAAGTTATCAAGCTATTTTACATTTTTAATATTGACAAAGAACTTGGAGATTTCCAAAAAATGCTTTACACATTCATTACATTTGTTGTTATTTATTTTTTCATCTTTAAATTTCAAAATGTTTATTTAAAATGTTTTGGATTTAGAGTAACTGTGTGAATGTTACATCAGATTTATAATTTGAAGTGTGATTGTGAGAAAAAAAGCCCAAAATCTGGTATTTTCAAAGGGACAAGACCAAGATATCTACAAATCCTTTTATTTTGTCAACAACTGTTCACTGTTGTTGTTTTTTTGTTACACCTTTTTTGAACACTCATTATATTGAACCCATCTTAAAGTAGGACGGTGTTGTGCTGTGCTCAGGTGCGCGGCGCGGTTCCGTGTGTGCCTGAGCGACTCCGGGGCCTGTCCTCAGTTTGAGTGCGTGGGCCGGTCCTCTCCCTGTGACCGGAACACTGTGGAGCCCGTGTGTGACACCGAGGGCCTGGTGCACCCCAGTCTGTGCCACCTGCAGCAGGCCGGCAAGAGCCTCGCCTACACGGGACAGTGCCAGGTACAGCACCATTTCAGTTATGAAGGGCTTATCATAGCTCCAGATTTTCCTTTTGGCCGCCAACATTTAGCCTCAATAACTTCTGTCCTGTTCCACATTTAGTGTACCAAAATGTTTCTTTTATTCGCCAGTAAATCACATTTTTGTTAGACATAAAAGCAAATTTAACAAGTGCTTCCCGGTGGTGGAGTGGTTTAAGCAGCAGCACATATGCCAGGCTCCACAGGCCGCAGCATTTATATGTGAGTTATATTCCCGTCCTCCCTCCTCTCATCCCCATTTCAAGCTAAACTGTCCGGTCTAAAAAAGCCTTCGAAAACATAAATTAATAAGAAAAACTTATTATTTTAATGTAAAAAAGAAAGAAAAAAAGTTGTATTTCTTTGATTATCCCACAAATATGCGAGCGGTGAAATACTAAAATGTATTTTGTCATGTTTTAAGTGTTACTGAATACTTTCACATTGAGTTGAATAATATTATAGTGTAAAAATGTGACATAGGATAAAAACAACTTTATATTTTACAGCAGTTGTTCCCAAAGTAGGTGATGAGGATCGTTTTTGCAACTTTTAACTTTAAACTTTAAATGATTACAGCTGTTGCATGATTGTTTTGGGGGCCCCGGCCTAAAACGTTCGGTAACCTCTGTTTAAAGCACCAGGGGAATTCCATCTAAGACATGATTTAGTGTTCTGAACTCATGTTTTTGGTCCCGTTCGCTCAGATTAAAAGGTGGACTTGGAGCTAAAGCACATGGAAACCTCAGGAATGCACATTATCAGCGACTCCGCACATAAAACCAAAAAGATGTTCTATTAAATGACATTTTCCCTCCGTGTTGCTTCCCTCTTCTCTCCTGGCGCTTCAGGAGTCTTGCCGGGGCCCTCAGCAGATGTGTGGACATAACGGAGAGACGTACAGAACCGTGTGCGACGCCTTCTCCGACCGTGTGGCCGTGGACTACCCGGGCCCCTGTCACGCTGTGGGGCCCCTGTCCGACTCGGCCCCTGACTCCTCCTGCGCCTTGATCCGGTGTCCCCCCTTGTCCACCCCCGGCTGTCAGCCCGTCACTCCTCCAGGTCATTTCTCATCTTAATCATTGTGGAAAACGTTTATTAAAGGGGAGGTATCACACTTCTATTGGGTATTCATTGTTTTTCACTTTTCTTGAGTTGCCTCGTCCATGGGAAACGTGAAAAGATGTGAAAAGCGTTCCTTCTGGGTATCCAAATATGCATAAAACCACATCAGGCATGTTTCTGTTGAATGTTATAACATGGTAGAAAGCTCCAAAAAGTCCAATTTGCATAATTCACCCTTTAATTATGTGACGATTAATTATTTTGCTTTGAATTCATGACGTACTATTGTGATTTCAGGTACATTTATCAGTCGATTTCAGTTGTTTTTGAGTAGTAAATTATCAATGTTAGAGGCATGGAAGTGGAAATGTGTTCATTCCACTGACACAACATAAATCTCAGTCAAATAAGAAATAGATGACGTTTTATCAAAACTACTCAAATCAATATTCCACATTAAGAGAACATTTAATCTAACTTGTTGGTGTGATAATGTAACCTAAATGGAGTTATGTGTGTGTTATCTGTCCTCAGGAGCCTGCTGCCCCATCTGTGCCAGCATGCTCCAGATCCTGTGGAACAAGGAGCACATCAACACCTTCTCCAAGGTAACCACACCATTTATATATTATATATATATATATATATATATATTATATATATATATATATATATATATATATATATATATATATATATATATATATATATATATATATATATATATATATATACATACACACACTCACACAGGTAGTCTGCTGGGAGGGCACTTGGAGCTGTAGTCAATAAGATTAGGTTAAGCTTCCACACATTTACTAAACTGTACGTTGGATCAGAATGGTTTTATGCTTTAAATCCTAAATTAAGAAGTTAAATCTAGTTTAAGGAATGACAGAGGTGTCTGTGCGCTGGGCTCAGAGCAGGAGTGCTGCCCCCAGAGGTGGAGGGGGGCGCTTTAGAGGTGTCCCAGAGGAGGACAGGTTGTGTACTGTATGTGACTTATGTTGGATAGAAAATGAATTCCATTTCATGTTTTATTATCCTCTGTAATGATTTAAGGACTCATTTGTATAACACAATCCAACGGAAACATCCTGTTTTGGCGGCCTGAAGGTGAAATTATGTACTGGTTATTTGACAATTAAATGTTCTGTATGTCAACCTTTGTGGAGAAAGACCTGGACATTAAGGCAAAATACTTAGTATTAAAACATACGAAAACACAGCTTATTCATGTTATCTTTGGATACAGTTTGTTACACTGACATATTTCTTTCTTTATTCAAAGTCAATAGTGTCACACGAGCCCAAGTGGGCGGGACATGACACGTTAATAAAAACTTTCAGTTTCAGTTTACACAAATACAACTTAAACAAGGGACAAGTCCAGCCAAATACACGAAGGCCAGTGGATTATAGAGAATAGAGTTTTAAATACGGACCAGACTCGTTTCAGTAGATGTATTTACAAGTGATTACCACCAGAGGGAGCTGTCATCTTACACTGAACTGCTGAAAGGTTCCGTTGATTTGGTTTAGACAAACAAAACAAAAAGTTTATTTAGTTACTTTTCCCCACAAAATGTTAAATTAAGTTTGCTCCACTTTTCCAGATATGCTTTCATTTTGTTTCTCAAATTGATCATATTATCTTCTTCAATGTTTGAGTTCAATTGAATTACCAGATAGTTTTCTTTTCTCCAACCACCTAAAACCCAATACCAGATTTAAATAAAATTAACTAAATTACTACAAGCAGAGTTGGAATAGAGTTGGCTGTGTCAATACCAAACAGTTGTCTATGTTTATTTATTAATGATGTGCAATAGAACAAAGTTGTTTTTAAAGTATGAAACAAAATTCAACCTAAGTATAAAATGTTAAATAAATAATCAAATAAAAATGTAACTTCATAAATGTACAAAATAAAAAAGCTAATTCAAACACATAATTCAGTCTTAGCAACTTACAATACTAACATTTACATTTATTTGGAAAAGTCTAAATAATGTAATTTCTAATAATGCACTTTATTTAATATTATTATATACTCTTACAACACAATTTTTTATACAGATCCAGACGTTGTAAAAAATATTCATTAAATTCCAACTTTGTCTGTCTTATGTAATTTATTCAGTATCTAGTTTTATCCTGTTTTAGTATTTATTATTATTATTATAGATTTTTTTGACAGCCAAACGCAAACAGAAAGTGAAAGGACTCAAAGCTGGTTAAAAGCTGAATGAAGGGCAATTATTTGAGCGCTGGAAAAGGTCAGCTCAGCATAATGAGGACAATTAATTATGCAACATTGACATCTCCTTGTTTTTATGTGACATTTTCAAATCTCGCTCTGCACAAATAACACTGCTGCACTTACATCAACACAGAGCTGAACCCTGACCATCACTGCCCTAACACAGAGCTGAACCCTGACCATCACTGTCCCAACACAGAGCTGAACCCTGACCATCACTGTCCTAACACAGAGCTGAACCCTGACCATCACTGTCCCAACACAGAGCTGAACCCTGACCATCACTGCCCCAACACAGAGCTGAACCCTGACCATCACTGTCCCAACACAGAGCTGAACCCTGACCATCACTGCCCCAACACAGAGCTGAACCCTGACCACCACTGCCCCAACACAGAGCTGAACCCTGACCATCACTGCCCTAACACAGAGCTGAACCCTGACCATCACTGTCCCAACACAGAGCTGAACCCTGACCATCACTGTCCCAACACAGAGCTGAACCCTGACCATCACTGCCCTAACACAGAGCTGAACCCTGACCATCACTGTCCCAACACAGAGCTGAACCCTGACCATCACTGCCCCAACACAGAGCTGAACCCTGACCATCACTGCCCCAACACAGAGCTGAACCCTGACCATCACTGTCCCAACACAGAGCTGAACCCTGACCATCACTGCCCTAACACAGAGCTGAACCCTGACCATCACTGTCCCAACACAGAGCTGAACCCTGACCATCACTGCCCTAACACAGAGCTGAACCCTGACCATCACTGCCCCAACACAGAGCTGAACCCTGACCATCACTGTCCCAACACAGAGCTGAACCCTGACCACCACTGCCCCAACACAGAGCTGAACCCTGACCATCACTGTCCCAACACAGAGCTGAACCCTGACCACCACTGCCCCAACACAGAGCTGAACCCTGACCATCACTGTCCCAACACAGAGCTGAACCCTGACCATCACTGCCCCAACACAGAGCTGAACCCTGACCATCACTGCCCCAACACAGAGCTGAACCCTGACCATCACTGCCCCAACACAGAGCTGAACCCTGACCATCACTGTCCCAACACAGAGCTGAACCCTGACCATCACTGCCCCAACACAGAGCTGAACCCTGACCATCACTGCCCCAACACAGAGCTGAACCCTGACCATCACTGTCCCAACACAGAGCTGAACCCTGACCATCACTGTCCCAACACAGAGCTGAACCCTGACCATCACTGCCCTAACACAGAGCTGAACCCTGACCATCACTGTCCCAACACAGAGCTGAACCCTGACCATCACTGCCCTAACACAGAGCTGAACCCTGACCATCACTGCCCCAACACAGAGCTGAACCCTGACCATCACTGCCCCAACACAGAGCTGAACCCTGACCATCACTGTCCCAACACAGAGCTGAACCCTGACCATCACTGCCCTAACACAGAGCTGAACCCTGACCATCACTGTCCCAACACAGAGCTGAACCCTGACCATCACTGCCCCAACACAGAGCTGAACCCTGACCATCACTGCCCCAACACAGAGCTGAACCCTGACCATCACTGTCCCAACACAGAGCTGAACCCTGACCATCACTGCCCTAACACAGAGCTGAACCCTGACCATCACTGTCCCAACACAGAGCTGAACCCTGACCATCACTGCCCTAACACAGAGCTGAACCCTGACCATCACTGCCCCAACACAGAGCTGAACCCTGACCATCACTGTCCCAACACAGAGCTGAACCCTGACCACCACTGCCCCAACACAGAGCTGAACCCTGACCATCACTGTCCCAACACAGAGCTGAACCCTGACCACCACTGCCCCAACACAGAGCTGAACCCTGACCATCACTGTCCCAACACAGAGCTGAACCCTGACCATCACTGCCCCAACACAGAGCTGAACCCTGACCATCACTGCCCCAACACAGAGCTGAACCCTGACCATCACTGCCCCAACACAGAGCTGAACCCTGACCATCACTGTCCCAACACAGAGCTGAACCCTGACCATCACTGCCCCAACACAGAGCTGAACCCTGACCATCACTGCCCCAACACAGAGCTGAACCCTGACCATCACTGTCCCAACACAGAGCTGAACCCTGACCATCACTGTCCCAACACAGAGCTGAACCCTGACCATCACTGCCCTAACACAGAGCTGAACCCTGACCATCACTGCCCCAACACAGAGCTGAACCCTGACCACCACTGCCCCAACACAGAGCTGAACCCTGACCATCACTGCCCCAACACAGAGCTGAACCCTGACCATCACTGTCCCAACACAGAGCTGAACCCTGACCATCACTGTCCCAACACAGAGCTGAACCCTGACCATCACTGCCCCAACACAGAGCTGAACCCTGACCATCACTGCCCCAACACAGAGCTGAACCCTGACCATCACTGTCCCAACACAGAGCTGAACCCTGACCATCACTGCCCCAACACAGAGCTGAACCCTGACCATCACTGCCCCAACACAGAGCTGAACCCTGACCATCACTGCCCCAACACAGAGCTGAACCCTGACCATCACTGCCCCAACACAGAGCTGAACCCTGACCATCACTGTCCCAACACAGAGCTGAACCCTGACCACCACTGCCAAAATGTTCAAATCCACACAAAAAATCCTTCACACGAAGGACAAAAGCATCAAAAGCGACGATAAGTACAAGTGGCACAACAAGAACAACCACCTGAAGAGAGGATTATGATGCCAACACCAACTTCTGCTCCGAGATGGACCTGGACAAGGTTCAGATGAAGAAGTCAGAGGACGAGCGAGGAGCTCTGAAAGAAGAGCCTCTCTCAGGTCAGAAGCTGCAGAGACCTTCAGCCTGTGCAGTTTGTGAGAGAGAAGCCCAAACATCACAAAGGCCGATCACAATCAGCAAGATTTTGAAACGCATCAAATATTCCAAGAGCTGGAAAATGTAATGAGATCTCATCAGGAAGAACTTGGCGTTCGTGACCCCGATGTAGATGTAGCCTCATGTCTAATGTTTGATTTTGGTTTGAGGATATTCACCTCATCGTAAGGTCACATACTTGTCCAATGTGGAAAGAGACCGTTCTAAAACACTAAAGGTCAAACAAGTAGAAACATTCAGCTCTGATTGGTTGACAGTCAACAGTGGTAGAAAGGAACAAAAGTACTGAAGATACGTCTTTGTAACAGGTCTAAAAAGTAAAAAGTACATTTCTTTTCTGTTTGAGGCTGCCACAGATTGCTGAGGGTTTATTATTATTAGCACATTCTGAGCAGTACTGTTGAACAAAAATCAATTTGTTTTTTAATTAAGATTTCTACTTTTTTCACATTTTGTTCTGTTAGTGAGTGAAACAGTTCAAATGAGGCCAAAATAACAATATCTGATGCTTCTAAGTTGAGACAAATTGCACACTAAACGGATCAGACCTGCACAGATGAAACAAACACAATTTCAGGTTCTGTTTTAATTGCGAAAACAACAATACGACACGACTCAAATCTCAAGAAAGTCAATCAAGTATAATTTGGGACCTTTAATCTTAACTCTCAAATACTACTATAGCTCTCGAATCATATTTCACATTGGCCATTATAACCGTTTAAGAAGACTTTTTAAATGCTGTTTGAATACAATTTAATGCCACAATTTGATACAATCCTTTATTTTATTTTATCATTTTTTTGCTGTTGAAAATTGAATGCTGTTGAAAAATGTGTTGGATACAAAATATATGTGTTGATAAAAACATTAACCATAATCTATAAGTAATCTGTTGGATGCAAATCTACAATATTTTCTTATTTTAATGAATTATTGTTAGGTCTAGTCTGTAATAGATTATAATTGCTTATCCAAGACAGACATCTAACTGTCATATTCATAAAACATAAAATATGGAAACATTCTGACCCAAAAAATAATATTACTGCAATTAAACAAGGACAAAGAAAATGTAAGTTCATTGTACTTGAAATATAGATAGTGCAGCATCAGATGTAACATTTGACCCTGTGTAACAGTGTGTAACAGTGTGTAACAGCAGTGTGTAACAGTGTGTAACAGCGTGTAACAGCAGTGTGTAACAGTGTGTAACAGGCGTGTAACAGGCGTGTAACAGTGTGTAACGGCGTGTAAAAGCGTGTAACAGCGTGTAACTGTGTAACAGTGTGTAACAGCGTGTAACAGTGTGTAACAGCGTGTAACTGCGTGTAACAGCGTGTAACGGCGTGTAACAGCGTGTAACAGTGTGTAACAGCAGCGTGTCACAGGGTGTCACAGCGTGTAACAGCGTGTAACAGTGTGTAACAGTGTGTAACAGCAGCGTGTCACAGGGTGTCACAGCGTGTAACAGCGTGTAACAGTGTGTAACAGTGTGTAACAGGCGTGGAACAGTGTGTAACAGCGTGTAACAGTGTGTAACAGCGTGTAACAGCAGCGTGTAACAGTGTGTAACAGTGTGTAACAGGCGTGGAACAGTGTGTAACAGCGTGTAACAGTGTGTAACAGTGTGTAACAGTGTGTAACAGCGTGTAACAGTGTGTAACAGGCGTGGAACAGTGTGTAACAGGCGTGGAACAGTGTGTAACAGTGTGTAACAGTGTGTAACAGCGTGTAACAGCGTGTAACAGTGTGTAACAGGCGTGGAACAGTGTGTAACAGGCGTGGAACAGTGTGTAACAGTGTGTAACAGTGTGTAACAGTGTGTAACAGCGTGTAACAGTGTGTAACAGTGTGTAACAGTGTGTAACAGCGTGTGATGTGTTGTCAGCTGAAGCGGGAGGAGCCAGTGACCGTACAGGAAGTGCTCCGGGTGCTGCGGCTGCACGTGTCCGTGCCTCAGTGCGACGTGTTCGGTTATCTCAGCATCGACCACGTCCTGGTGGTGCTCGTCGCACCGGTGGAGCAGCAGCCCACGCCTCTGCAGGTAACGCACTCTGCAGGTGACACACTCTGCAGGTGACACACTCTGCAGGTGACACACTCTGCAGGTAACACACTCTGCAGGTAACACACTCTGCAGGTAACACACTCTGCAGGTAACACACTCTGCAGGTGACACACTCTGCAGGTACCACACTCTCCAGGTAACACACTCTGCAGGTAACACACTCTGCAGGTAACGCACTCTGCAGGTAACGCACTCTGCAGGTGACACACTCTGCAGGTGACGCACTCTGCAGGTAACGCACTCTGCAGGTGACACACTCTGCAGGTAACGCACTCTGCAGGTGACACACTCTGCAGGTGACGCACTCTGCAGGTAACACACTCTGCAGGTAAAGCACTCTGCAGGTAACACACTCTGCAGGTAACACACTCTGCAGGTAACGCACTCTGCAGGTGACACACTCTGCAGGTAACACACTCTGCAGGTAACACACTCTGCAGGTAACACACTCTGCAGGTAACACACTCTGCAGGTAACACACTCTGCAGGTCACGCACTCTGCAGGTAACAAACTCTGCAGGTCACGCACTCTGCAGGTAACACACTCTGCAGGTAACACACTCTGCAGGTGACACACTCTGCAGGTGACACACTCTGCAGGTAACACACTCTGCAGGTAACACACTCTGCAGGTACCACACTCTCCAGGTAACACACTCTGTAGGTAACACACTCTGCAGGTAACACACTCTGCAGGTGACACACTCTGCAGGTAACACACTCTGCAGGTGACACACTCTGGTCCATAGACTTGTTAGGCTGGGAGAGTGGAGCCTGAAATAGGGACAAGAGCAGACGAAGGGTTCAAAAGCACATTTTTGACATTCTACTTTAAAGAGGGCTTTTGAACAGGAAATCAATGCTTTATGAAGCCAACAATTTTCATCAATATTGCGGTTTACAATGAAAAATGTCAAATGAAAAACCACTAAGTTACAAAAATGTCTTTAAGTAATAAACGATGCCTCTTGAACCACATGATGGAAGAGATGGAGGAAGGACATTCAAGGACAAACGTTATTGACTTGTGCCTGAACTTGAGAAGATAGAGTTAGATGAGGCCGTGACTATGAAGAGATGAAGATGAAGTGAAAAGAGTGCATTATATGAATCACTTACGTTGAGAGGCGAAGTCGAGAGGCTTTGACAGGCTCACATCAAACGGCCGGTTACACGAGGTGAGGAATACATCTTCTGAGTTGAATACAGCTTCATCTTTATTAAATTCTGCATGTTTTCATTGTGTACCACAGCGTCTCTTTTGCCCGACGGCCTGACAGTTTCACGAAAAACCTTGTGTTCCGAGCCAATTACAAATGCATTCAGCCGCGTGAGTCGAGGACGCGTTAGTCAGAGGCTGCTCCAAAGGAAAAGTGTGGAAGAGTTTGCAGTTTGTTTGGAGACGCGCACAATGAATACTCAACAAGATGTACTTGCGAGCGAGCGAGGAGGCGGACGCATCTGTAAACTCTGAACGTCTTCACCACAATAACAGGGCTTTTAAATACTTCAGGAACTTCAATGTACAAACATGTTGTATATAATAACACTTCAAACTCAATGTCACCATGATGACAAACAAGGCTTTTTTTCATTTACAGCACAAAATAATAGTGCAATGCTCACATTTATATCAGATGGATAAGATATTCCTTTATTGTCCACACATGGGGAATTTCATTGTTGCAACACAGGTAGATACAGAGGAAAAGGACAGATAACTTATAGGAAGATTAAAAAAATACTCTTAATTGAAGAACTCTTATAAACAAAAACTCTTATAAACAAAAACTCTTACAAAGAAAAACTCTTACAAACTCTTATAAACAAAAACTCTTACAAAGAAAAACTCTTATAAACAAAAACTCTTATAAACTCTTCTAAACAAAAACTCTTATAAACTCTTATAAACAAAAACTCTTATAAACAAAAAATCTTATAAACAAAAACTCTTATAATAATAAGGGTTGTGCGACACCCTTAACATAATAGTTAAGAAATATCTCCCAGACCTTGGACCCCCTCACCAACCCGGGAATGCAAACGGCGGTGGGGGTGACGGTGGGGATGTAAACAAACTATCTCAATAATCACGTTTTCGATTCTAGCGGCGGTGAAAGACGACGGGGCCGCTCCTGACTATACAACCCGACTCCACAGTGTAGAAATAACGCACATAACATTAAGTAAACATTGTGTACTCGATGTGTAACACATTAGGTCATGATACGTCACTCGTCATGTAAATAAAATCATTATACATGTTCTGGAAATTTGCGTGAGTCGCACATGTAGCTTTAGTGTACTTAGAGCTCTCGGTTCTCCATCGTCTTCTTTTATGGAGGGAATAGCGCCAGTATTCAATAGTAAAGTAATAAACAAATTACGAGCTGCACCCACCCCCCGTCAGTTTGGAGATTCGAGGAAAGGATATAGTCTGTTCTATAGCTAAAAACTGCGGGAATCAATCAAAAAAACTCTCTGGGTACATATACGAAGCACAAATAGCAATGTAAGAAGGTTAAAAGCTCTCAAAAGTCGATTTTGCATGTTATGGGACCTTTAAGATTCCTCGCCTTTTGTGTCCGTGTGTAAAATATATCAGCTGTAGTAGAAAGTTCAGCTAACAGTAAGTCTGCAAGTATGCTAATAACGTTCATTAGCATAGCCGCGCAATTAACATGGCGGTTTAATGTATGAGCTAGCGTTAGCCAGCTGAAACAAAGTGCTCACTGAACAGACTGAAGTGACCAACAGGCTCTTTGTGACCATTAAGGAAGAATAATCCTTTGTTTTGAGACTTTTTGTTGGCGCAGCGAAGCCATGAATATGTGTGGAACATTCACAGCGACGCAATAACATCTCCACGGCAACTAACAAATGGTGGATGGAAAAGTTACAGTGTGTGTTCTCAGCACTGTGTGACGCCCCCTGCAGGCAAGTGCTGGGACTGAAGCATGCTTAAATGACTCAAGAGCCGAGAAGACAATTTCATCTCTGCACTTTTACTACTTTTATATTCTAGGTTGAGCTGCAACGATTTATCCTCTAATTGTGACTGACTTTAACAAATAACCGTTTTCATACTTAATAATGAATCATCGTAATTGTTATCTGGGCTATTCAGAGTCTAAAACACAAACAAAAAGACCTTTTCATGACAAAGACATTGGTATTATTCAATAAAAATGACAAAAATGAATAATCTATGTCTTATTTTGATCAATAATACACTTTATTATTAAATATCATCCATCTAGAAGCCTTCAATTATCTTTATTTGTTGTATAAAGTATTTAAAGGTAAAATAATTGTATATTTGTTTTGATGCAAATGTACATCATCGTTATTAGTGTTAAATCGTTTTTCTCATTATTCTCTGTAGTTAACAGTGATTTGCAGTTGTGGATGCACATATACGAATAACACAATCAAATGCTCTTGTGCAGTGCAGCGAACACAAACCTTTGGCAAATCCCTACGAAGTTGTTTACTCCATTAAAATTGTAGAACTCCAAAAAGGCTGCGTTTGACGAGCCGGACGAGGAGAAAAGGCAAAAAAAAAAAAAAAAAAATGAGAGAACGTTGTGTGCTCAAATGGTTTATGAAAGCATCCCTAAGACAAACACGCTTCCAAAAATACTCATAAACTCTACTACAGCTACTGAACGCAGGCAGGAGAGAGGCGCTTCTGCTGTTTCCAGGCAACCATTCTGCGTTCTGTTCGGACCAAATGAACTCTTCTCATCTGCAGCTCTGGACACGACGAGTTGAATTTTGTAACGTTGTATTAGGGGATTGTGATTTGGAAATAACTTTTGTAGCGTTTTCAGATCGTAAAAGACGTTCAAAGATGCAAAGTTCTGGATAAAGTCTCACTTAAAGCTGCTCTGTGTAACTTTTCTGTCCGCTTTGTCTCCAGCCAATTGAGTAAAAGATCTGGAGCGCGGTTACAGGTGCATTATGGAACCTTTCTGCTGGTGGAGGGTCCGCTAGCTTGCTCGTCACCATGGCGATGTTATCCCTTTCCCTTTCCGGACCTTTAAACCATGTTATAATTGTTTGCCCTCTTAGTCAACCACTTGAAGTTGTATTTAGAGTGATTCATGCGTGTTTGAGTAATCTGTATTCTCCAAGATGCCACTGCTTTCCATTTCACCGCTCTCCTGTCCCTACTTTATGCCATTTTAGTTCCTTAAACGGTGACACACGTAGGAAAAAAGCTCCCCGTGATCTCTACAATGACGTACCGTTTGCAACCCGGATTTGTTTCTTTTATTAATTCGTTTCGGACCAATTAAACTTGTCTTTTCATTGCCTAAAATACCTCGGAAAACATCTGCGTTCTTGCTGTGAGCGTGGACGCCTCGCCGCAGATCTGACCTGCAACTTGACCTGCTTTGTCTCCATGGCGATAGATAGGTTTAATGCCATACTGAGGAACATTCCAGGCAAACCAGTGATGCACCTTTAACTCGAAGCATTCTCCACATCTTTTGCTCGGATCTTTTGGAAGAAAACTCACCCAGACACAGGCAGAACATGCAAAACTCCTCACGGAAAACTCTGGAACTTGAGACCTTCTTGCTACGAGGCGAGAGTGCTACACCGCTGCCAGTATTTTTACAACATACTGCATAGATACATTTGATATTTGTACATGTTTAAATGTTGCACTTGGTCTGAGCGCTCTAGAATATTCTATAGGAGAAGACGGTGTGAGTGGAGTTTATTCTCAGAGCGCAGAGCTGTCATACACAAAGTTTTATTCCTCAGCCGCTGAAACAACCTTGTTTCTACATTCCAACCTCTCTCTCCCTTATTCGTCTTGGGATTCAAAAGAAGACAGGCTCTGGACTTCCGTTGTTCGTTGGTTGGTAGAGATTTACCTCGAACCCGGCGGTTGACAGTTTAGTACCTACTGTTGAGTTCATTCTATTCAACGTGAAAGGACAAATGAAGCCTGCGTAAATTCAGCCTGGAAGACCTAACTCCATCCATCTACATCAAGGCCACCATGGAAGGACCCCTCTCCCCAGCGCCATCATCGCACTCAAGCGGGCGCCCGCCTGTCCGTCTGTGAGAGTCAGATCCCTCCTTCACCATGGACTCTCCCAGGTTTCTGCGCTTTTCCCGGCCAAGAAGGAGGGTGAAAGGTCAGGGGGCGTCGCATCATGGCCCCGCACCTGCTCCTCATCCCCAATCAACGCTCCCAATCAGCGCCCAGGCGGTCGCATTTAAGCTAACCCTAACCCTAACCCTCGGCCGCTCAAACCGTACTGCGACCCACCACCTCCCCAGCTCCTCCTCTGCATTCCCCTCATCCTCTACCTTCTCTTCACATCTACCACCACCAGGCTCCAGGCTCCGGGGGGAGACATCTAATACAAATAGATCATGTAGTGCCCATGATCGCAACGTCTTCCGCCCGGGTCTGAGCGCCAAATAACTCTCGAATAAAGCTTGCCAAACAGTCCATTCTCGTGGTCTCTTTGTCTCTCCAGGGTGAATTCATTTAATACTCTACTCTTTGATCACAATAAGGAAATACTTTACCTACCTCTACTTACCATGTCCAGTAAGCCACGTTTTCTAAGATAAGAGAAGCTGTATTTGCCGGACTGTGGATGGTGTTGCAGTAAAGTACAATAAGTAAGTTGTACATGTGCCTGTACAATAGATACTGATGCAACCGACGCAACAGGCTCTACTGAAGAATTTAGATTGTAGTTATTATTTTTAGTTCTTATTGCTTAACAGTATTATTTTTTGTTTCAGATTTTTTATTAAATGAGATATACAGTATTATAACGCAAGTTGTTCATTGTAAACCACAAAACAGATCTCAAACGGTTTAATAATAGAAACAGGGCTATTAACGTTCAAAACTGCAAATCTGAGTTTCATGTACAAGTTTTTATATTTGAAAAGTGGCAACATGACATTTTAGAGTCCTACGTGTCACTTGGCGTCTTCATTCTTCTAATAATTGCAACAAAATACAGGAATGTGGGTGGGGATAGGGGGTAGGTGATAACAGGAATTTCTCATCTCTACAGTTGCAGGACAAAACGAGCTAACTTGAACATGCAGGAAACAATCTAAATGCAACTCTGAGTAAACTAATGATGAGAAGACACTGTTGTAACAAGGCTGATTCCACATGATAGAACTCCTTTAAAGCAGAACTAAGTAACATTTTGACCTTTATTGAACGTCTTTGTAAGTCCCTGTGATGGTTAAGTGTGTATTTTCGGGTCGTTTGAAGTGTCTGTCGTCGCCCCCTGCTGTCTCTGAGCGGAAAACCATCCGTGCAACATTAGCTGACATCGACCCGAAGAAAAACCCTGGCTTTTTTTAAATATTTGGCGATGTGAAATATTATAATATGTGATTATACTGTCTTATTATGATAAAGAAAGATTTATTTTTTATTTTCTGCGTCTGTATTTTCACAAGAGAGCTGCATGGGGAGCTCTATCGCAAGAGTTACTTAGTTCTGCTTTAAATCAATTCTGTGCAGCACTTTGGGAACAGTTTCTAGTGTAAACTCTATAACATGTACTACTTAAACTTGTCTAAACTTCTGACTTTCTCTCGTGTCCAGGTGGAGGCGTGCAGCAAAGAGGCGGAGAAGATCGACGCGCTCATAAACTACTCCAGCCCCACGCTCATGTCCCACGTCCCCCTGTCGGCCTTCCTGTCCTCACAACTGCAGACCTCCTGGATCCTGTCCTCCTCAGGGACCGCGGCCCGACCCCTGAGCCCCGGCCTGGGTCTGCTGCTGGGGCTGCTCCTGGGGGCCGCTCCCAACGTCCTACTTCTCTAGCATCTGCCGTCTCGGGCCCCGATCCAACTTTGATATGAAGACTGTCTCATTTGAGAAGAGGGAAGCCACGCACCGCACAAGAGGAATAATGAGCATACACGAGATAACTTAATCTGAATATTCACATTGATTTGAGTCGTTTTGACAAGATTAAATGTATTCAATTAAAAGTGCACTATTTCTGTTTGAGGGAGATGTTGTTGCCTTTGCAGGAATGATCCACAGTGTGTGATTAAACCAATAATACTGTGGATCACTTAATGCCTCACTCTCCAGCCCAGAAAGGCTTTATAGTGCACCTTTAATGTGCTTACATTTTTTAACATAACGTTTCAAGATATTTTTTCTTCTCTTACCAGTGGAGAAAGAAATGTGTACTTTAAAAAATACATATATCCATCCACTTGCATATAGCAGGTTCTGTGCACCGCAGCGCTGGCTAGCTCACTGTGTCCCACAGCGGGGTCTGCCCTATGTTCCCCGGGACCTGCCCCGTGTCTGGATATGCCACTATATTTTACGCTGTAAAAACATACATTTATGCATAACTATTGTGGATGTGGAACGGTATCTGTGGTTGAACCAGGAGCCTATTCTATAATTTGGTGAGATTCAATACAACAGGCCTACACTCAACAACATGCATGGGACCTTTTTAGATATGAGGTACCGTAGTTCCCCAGTTCATAGAAAAGGGGGAATATTGGTAATAATCTCAAAGCTATTATTAGGACATAAAATATAACATAAACAAGCAATTCAAATTTTAAGTTAAGACTACCCAATTGTTTGTAGTGTATAAGTTATGTAAATGACTTCAGTTTGTGGCATTATTTGTAAAATGTTCATGCCTCAAAATAGCATTAGCATTAGCATTGAGACACAAACAAATATTCACCTCATTAGTCTCACAGTCCACCGTCTGCTCCGGCATGATTTAGTGTTTTTTAGAACGACAAACACTGACGCTAACACTGAGCTAGCCGGATGTTGTCGTGCACAGAGCCCATTTAGCTTGAAATAACCAAATCATCTGAACGGTCAGAACTTTATTATCAATTTTTATTCCTTGCAGAGTCTCAGATCTGAGGAACAATATTGAACTAGCGTGACGTTTTTGTCCGTTGTCTCTCTCCGCCCTCGACAATCGTTCCTAAGGTGCCTCCTGCGTTATAGCAATCAGAAGCTAATGCCAGAGCAGTATTCTATTTAAATGAAGGCTAGCGTCCTGTGCCTGGCGTCGTGCGCGCGCTCCAGAACGCTCCTCCGTTCACTTTAGGTCACTTTGGTACAGCAGACGTCCACTCAGAGGCTATTCATATACGGCACATGTCAAAATGCAGAAAGTCGATAAAGGAAAACGCAAAATGACCTCTTGTAACATTATATAAGTACTGGATAAAGTCTCTATTTAACGTATTCAATGAGTTAAAACACAAACTGGCTAAAATGACGTTTGGTTGTAATTAGCAGAGTAATTAAACCTGAAAAAGTATAGTTTATCACTTTTCTGTCAAATATAGGCTATTGAATCTATTATTTAATTCATTTCACATCATATTTTTTAAGGATACAAGTGCAGACAAATGCCTGAGGGCAAAAAAGGAAAAAAAATAATTAAAAATAAATTTAATATTACTTGGACAAGCTTGGCAGGCCGGATTGAAAGGCCGTAGTTTACCCACCCCTGGTTTATAGACTCATTTACAGACTAAATGTGGTTTTAGATATATAAGTACAAGTATATTAGCTAAACTTAATTGTTTTTTTGCCAATAAATTCCATGGTTAGTGCTTCCGTCTGCTTTAACAAAGTGTCCTGTGATCTGAAGCCACAGCGCCACCATGAGGCCAGAGCAGGACCTGTGAATGCACATTTCTGTCGTGTTTATGTGGCAGATTACACAGTGTTTGGTCCGAGCGTTGAGCCTCCACCTCTGCCGTGTGGGTGCCTTGCTCATGGGCGTCTCGTGAGCTGCAGCTTTGCCCCGGCCAGTATAAGCGTCAGTAAAAGGGAGACTTCTGTTCTGTGGAAGGTCTTAAGCCATCTGAACTTTTGAAAGACAATCAGCCTGTGGTCGTTTTCTCTGAGGAAATGACCATGTCTTGTATGAAGTCAAATGAAAATGCAATATATGTGTGGGTAAATGTCTCTGTGTTTGTTTTTAGGGCTGCATGATATCATAATGTGTGAGATAAATTGCCATAAGAATGTGGACGTGTAAAATGTGAGATGTGTTTACATTTGGATTTGACAGAATAAGTTTTAATGCTGCTGAGTTACATCTCTTGAGAAGCTGCAGTGCCACAAAAAAACTAACGTGTGAGGTCAAAAATGGTGAATTGAACCGCACAATTTGTTATTATAGACTATGTCAAAATCTCGTCCTCATGAACCCAGTATTATGTCTCGTCTCACCCCTAATAACTATGTACTATTCAAATATGTGAAAGTACTTCTTAAACAGTAAGCTCAGTTAATGTATAAGACAATTGTGAATATCTATATTTACTCATCCAAAATAGACAATTTAAAGGTGCGTTCACACTTGTCATTTAGTGCTAAATTGAGCCCATTTTTGTCCTGATTTGGACTTGGTTTGGTCTTTTTCTAGTCCAAGTTTAGTCCTGATCTAGTCCAAGTTTAGTTTCGGGTTTAGTCCTGGTTTAGTCCCAATTTTGATGTGGTAAACTAAACTAAAACTGAATCAAGAAACTCACTAAAACATTTTAAACACACATTTCCACATTATTTTGCACTAAATTTAATACAAATCTGCTTTAAACTTGGACTTTACTTGGCACTAAACTTGTAATAAACCAGAGCTAAATCTGATCTAAGTGTGAACCCTTCATCTATGACATAAATATTGCTATAGCTTTGCAATGACAATAACAGTGGATCTATTGTGCAGCCCTAATTTGATTTTGAATGCCTTTGTCCAGGTGGAAATAGCTTTTATTGCATGACAATTTCAGAGTTGTGAATGTACGTATCAGTGTTACTGCACAGGCAGCTGCAGCAGGAGCAACACTCCAACAGTATTTGAACTCACAGTATTTTCTATTTGTTTACATTGTGTTTTTATACTTTATGTTGAAGCTCTAGAGTATTTTCAAACCAGCAACTCTTCCATCACTTTTTATAGCAGTTGCACCGATGTGGAAGAGACCAAACCAGTATTAGTGTGTGGAAATGCCCTTTTTGGTCACAATTGTGTTATTTTTAAAGTTGAAATAGGCAATGCAAGTTTATCATTTCATGTTTAACTGAAATAAGTGTACTTTTAGAATTTATATTGCTTTGTAAAGGTTTTAGAATGAACTGTACAAACTCATGATTATTTATAGTCACAGCAACAGCCACAAATTGCCTACTCCAGCTTTAAGTAGATGTATTTTTTAAGATTTGATTTCAATATATGACGACGTGTACACACTTTATCATTTAAATGTTTATGAATAATTTATAATATTTTGTTTCATATGTAGCTTGTGTTTGCATGTATATACAGGATGAAAGAATTATGGGAAATATATGCTGACATTCCACCATGAAGATACCGTGTCTATAAAAGTACAGTCATGGAAGTATAGACAGCATTTAAAGGTGCACTGTGTAACCTTTCTGTCTGTATAGAGATGTTGCTGCTTTGCCTTGAATGTCCCACAGTATGGCATTAAACTTTATGGAGATGAGCAGATAAGCATGTTTTAAAGCTGTTTTTAAAGGGGACATAATATGCTTTTTTCACACACTTTGTATTAAATGATACCATAAGTAGATCATAACTTAACATATTGTTTTTTGTATGTAAACTACAGTATTAAACATGTAAATATATTCATAACAGAAATGTAGAAATGTCACCGCGACAAGCAGCGGATTGTCATGAAAAATGACTATGTGACATTTTAGAACTTCATGTGTCACTCTTGAGTTTGAATTTGTCAAATAATCGCATCTAAGTGCAGGAATGTGGGTGAGGATAGGGGGTAGGTGAAAACAGGACTTTTCTGAGCGCTCGAGCTTCAGTTGCAGGACAAAACAGGATTAACTCAAACATGCAGGAATCACGCACAACTAACTAATGATGAGGAAACACTGTTGTAACAAGGTTAAAAGCTAATTCAAGTTTATTTTGCATGATATGTCCCCTTTAAGTCATTCATATTTAATACCAGCCTATGTAACATACCAGGCAATGCAACAACATCTCCATGGAGAGCAAGCAGGTGGTATACGCCCCCACACCAGAAATGTGACATAGTGCACCTTTAAGTCCAGCCATGTTCCAAATGTTTCATGTTTTATGTCATTGTTTCAAGTGTGTTTGGCAGAATATTTCAGAGACATTATTATTCATATTTGTCGGATTGTATATGATGGACTGCACATGCTCAGTTGTACTCCAAAATGTGGGATATCATTTTGCCACAATGGTCACTATGGCAACTCTCTCAGGCTTAAACAGATGAATAATCGCAACCAAATTATAACAAATATTTATAACCTTTTTTACTTAACTTTTTTTTAATGTCAAAATACTCGGTCGGAGTCGGGATTCGAACTCACGACACTGCGTTAAACCTTTATATAATACATTTATTCAAGTGCAGGTGTTTTTTAGTGCTCAAAAACACCTTGAAAAACATGTCGCCTCTCCACAGAGCTGACCTGTAAGCAAAAACATCACCACGGAGACACATGGTGACCAACTCTAGCAGAAAGGTTACACATGGCACCTGTAATATATTGCATTGGAGAAGTATTGTGATTTCATATGAAGACCTATTGATTGTTCTTATTTTGTTTTAACATAACAAACACAATATACCGGTAATATAATATCTAAAATATATCATTATTACGTATTTACAAATCTTATTAATGGCGTGATGGATCATTTTTAACTTGTATCCTGGATTTTTAGCCCATTTTTGGCCCACATTGGCGACAGCATTGCAGCCTCATTAATATGCATAACATGAGAGTATCAGTGTGCGTATTATATGTCATTTTTTTATACCCAGCTTTTTTTTAAATAGCCCACATTGTTTTGTCATCTATAATGCAAACTTGACTATCAGGATTATAGCTTGTATGCAAGTGCCTTAAATGTAAAGAAGTCCAATTAAAAGGTACATATTTCTTTCAATAAATTCAAGAATATGATTGTTGTGTGAGAAATATTATGTCAAATCATCAATTCAAAAGTGTCCTTATGCAGTATACCTTTATGTATTGGTGGAATAAGTCCTCTTTTTTTTAAATTCAATTGAATGCCGTGTTCATTTCCAAAGTAAAATGTATTTAATAAAGATTTTCAGAATTAGTCCAATGATTAGTGTATCATTTGCTAGCACAATGATATTTATTTATTTAAGTTAACATTTTATACTTCTTGACAATAATACAATAATGAGGGGACATAAGTTTCTTGAGTGCTTGTTTATACGAGCTTTGAGGAGGTCGTGCTTAACTTGTGATGCAATAAGTAACATGAGAAAATATCAATAAATGCATAAAAAGCTTCACTGCATCAGGACTCAAATGATGACTGAATCTAAACTGAGCAAACCTTGATCTGACAGTTTGAATCATTTCCATGTTTAAATGTTCCGTCAAAAACTTTTCTCCCTTAAGGATCATTTCAGCTGCTGAAGGGAAATGATTCCTAATTGAAAAATACATGTTTCATACACTGTTTCAGACTTCATGTCAGTCGTGATCGCTGCAGATGAAACCTGCTCCATCGCACACTGGAGCACAGATGTGTCACGTACGTGTGTGTGTCACGTACGTGTGTGTGTCACGTACATGTGTGTGTCACGTACGTGTGTGTCACGTACATGTGTGTGTCACGTACATGTGTGTGTCACGTACGTGTGTGTGTCACGTACGTGTGTGTGTCACGTACATGTGTGTGTCACGTACGTGTGTGTCACGTACATGTGTGTAACGTACATGTGTGTGTCACGTACATGTGTGTGTCACGTACATGTGTGTGTCACGTACATGTGTGTGTCACGTACATGTGTGTCACGTACATGTGTGTGTCACGTACATGTGTGTGTCACGTACATGTGTGTGTCACGTACATGTGTGTGTCACGTACATGTGTGTCACGTACATGTGTGTGTCACGTACATGTGTGTGTCACGTACATGTGTGTCACGTACATGTGTGTGTCACGTACGTGTGTGTGTCACGTACGTGTGTGTCACGTACATGTGTGTAACGTACATGTGTGTGTCACGTACATGTGTGTGTCACGTACATGTGTGTAACGTACATGTGTGTGTCACGTACATGTGTGTCACGTACATGTGTGTGTCACGTACATGTGTGTAACGTACATGTGTGTGTCACGTACATGTGTGTGTCACGTACATGTGTGTGTCACGTACATGTGTGTGTCACGTACATGTGTGTAACGTACATGTGTGTGTCACGTACATGTGTGTCACGTACATGTGTGTGTCACGTACATGTGTGTAACGTACATGTGTGTGTCACGTACATGTGTGTGTCACGTACATGTGTGTGTCACGTACATGTGTGTAACGTACATGTGTGTGTCACGTACATGTGTGTCACGTACATGTGTGTGTCACGTACGTGTGTGTCACGTACGTGTGTGTGTCACGTACATGTGTGTAACGTACATGTGTGTAACGTACATGTGTGTGTCACGTACATGTGTGTAACGTACATGTGTGTCACGTACATGTGTGTGTCACGTACATGTGTGTGTCACGTACATGTGTGTGTCACGTACATGTGTGTAACGTACATGTGTGTGTCACGTACGTGTGTGTAACGTACATGTGTGTGTCACGTACGTGTGTGTCACGTACATGTGTGTAACGTACATGTGTGTGTCACGTACGTGTGTGTCACGTACATGTGTGTCACGTACATGTGTGTAACGTACATGTGTGTGTCACGTACGTGTGTGTCACGTACATGTGTGTAACGTACATGTGTGTGTCACGTACGTGTGTGTCACGTACATGTGTGTAACGTACATGTGTGTGTCACGTACATGTGTGTGTCACGTACATGTGTGTCACGTACATGTGTGTGTCACGTACGTGTGTGTCACGTACATGTGTGTAACGTACATGTGTGTGTCACGTACATCTGTGTGTCACGTACATCTGTGTGTCACGTACATGTGTGTGTCACGTACATCTGTGTGTCGTACATGTGTGTGTCACGTACATCTGTGTGTCGTACATGTGTGTGTCACGTACATGTGTGTGTCACGTACATGTGTGTGTCACGTACGTGTGTGTCACGTACGTGTGTGTCACGTACATGTGTGTGTCACGTACATGTGTGTGTCACGTACATGTGTGTGTCACGTACGTGTGTGTCACGTACATGTGTGTAACGTACATGTGTGTGTCACGTACGTGTGTGTCACGTACATGTGTGTGTCACGTACATCTGTGTGTCACGTACATGTGTGTGTCACGTACATGTGTGTGTCACGTACATCTGTGTGTCACGTACATGTGTGTCACGTACATGTGTGTGTCACGTACATGTGTGTGTCACGTACATGTGTGTGTCACGTACATCTGTGTGTCACGTACATGTGTGTCACGTACATGTGTGTGTCACGTACATGTGTGTGTCACGTACATCTGTGTGTCACGTACATGTGTGTCACGTACATGTGTGTGTCACGTACATGTGTGTAACGTACATGTGTGTGTCACATACATGTGTGTCACGTACATCTGTGTGTCACGTACATGTGTGTCACGTACATGTGTGTGTCACGTACATCTGTGTGTCACGTACATGTGTGTGTCACGTACATCTGTGTGTCACGTACATGTGTGTCACGTACATGTGTGTGTCACGTACATCTGTGTGTCACGTACATGTGTGTGTCACGTACATCTGTGTGTCGTACATCTGTGTGTCATGTACACTTACCGAGATCTCTGATGTTTTTCCTGAGATCTGCTCAAACCATTCCTCCAGTTTGGAGGTCACTGCCCCGAGTGCTCCGATCATGTGATTCACTCACAGCAACAGATAAATGCTCTTCCTGGAAGCCATTCCATACACTGCGCTAGAAGATAATCCATACACCCGTCTAGAAGATAATCCATACACTGCTCTAAAATAAGGTAATCCTTTATTGTCCCATAGAAGATAATCCATACTCTGCTCTAGAAGCTACTCCATACTCTGCTCTAGAAGCTACTCCATACTCTGCTCTAGAAGCTACTCCATACACTGCTCTAGAGGCTACTCCATACACTGCTCTAGAAGATAATCCATACGCTTCTCTAGAGCCTACGCCATACACTGCTCTAGAAGATAATCCATATGCTGCTCTAGAAGATAATCCATACGCTGCTCTAGAGGCTACTCCATACACTGCTCTAGAGGCTACTCCATATGCTGCTCTAGAAGATAATCCATACGCTTCTCTAGAGCCTACGCCATACACTGCTCTAGAAGATAATCCATATGCTGCTCTAGAAGATAATCCATACGCTGCTCTAGAGGCTACTCCATACACTGCTCTAGAGGCTACTCCATATTCTGCTCTAGAAGATAATACATACGTTGCTCTAGAAGCTACTCCATACACTGCTCTAGAAGATAATCCATACACTGCTCTAGAAGATAATCCATACACTGCTCTAGAAGATAATCCATACACCCGTCTAGAAGATAATCCATACGCTGCTCTAGAGGCTACTCCATACGCTGCTCTAGAAGCTACTCCATACGCTGCTCCAGAGGCTACTCCATACACTGCTCTAGAAGATAATCCATACACTGCTCTAGAAGATAATCGATACACAAGTTACACCATACACTGCTCTAGAAGCTACTCCATACGCTGCTCCAGAGGCTACACCATACACTGCTCTAGAAGATAATCCATACGCTGTTCTAGAAGATAATCCATACGCTGCTCTAGAGGCTACTCCATACACTGTGTTACACACCAAACAGTTTTAATCTGCTTCAATCAAAGACAATTCAATATGATTGAAAAATCAACTCTGAATGGAAAGTTCAACACTTCAGAAGTTTCTCTGCCCAGAGCTCAAAAGGCTTAGTCCCACTGCATGACGTCATCAGTAGGTGAACGTGGAAATGCTCTTCTGTGTTTTTAAAGTCCATACCCATTCGACTTAAGATGATTAAACCCATACACTGTTTGTTATGACCCAAATCAAGGCAAACATATTCAAAAGGAAACAGGAGACCATTGTAACATCTTGTTTGTACCTTCTTCTTTTCTTGAGTAGTAGTTAAATTGAAAAGAAGAACCTTTACAAAAAGCCTGTGCCCAAATAGAAACAATGTAGCAACAGAACGATGGACCCGGTGCAGCCAAACAGAACAAACAGGAGCGACACCGGGCCAAGCGTGTTCAGGGCCATAGAGCCGACACCTCTGAAAGAGGACAAGAAACTTAAGCTGAACCCCAAAGGAAAACCAAAATAGAACTACTGGTCCCACCAGCCCAAACAAAAGAGCTAACGCTAACAAAAGTCTACAAACTGTTGAAAGTGAGACACGAGATGGAACGGTGAGCAGAGCGTGCAAAACAAAACCGGGAGCTTCCCTATGAAAAAACTGTGCTACAAAATAGACTACAAACAATATCTACAAAAATATAAGGTTACCAAAAAAACTAAAAACATGAGGAATAAATATATATAACTATAATATATATATATATATATATATATATATATATATATATATATATATATATATATATATATATATATATATATATAAATAAATATAAATAACAGGAATAAATATAAATAACTAATTTATGAAACAGAATGGGAAAAATATGAATACAAAAAAGGGAAAAGGTGCAAAAAGTCTTTTAAAATAAACTGTTAAAAAGATGCAATTTAAGGGCGCGCTCACACTTTGGCTTTTGAACCGGGCTCACGCTCTAGCAGAGAAAAAAGCCCAGCTGCAGTTCTCTGATATAGTGAGGCAGATATAAGTCCTGTCAGTAATAACATGCGCCTGTCAGGTTATGGATTACACAACAGCATGGGGAGTTAACATTTAGAATTTAATTATTAAAATAGCTATCTCAGGCACAGACCAGAGATAGCTACAAGTTCATTTCCATTTATCATCTCTGGGCAGAGGCAAAGGTAATATATAAAATGGCCCATGTAATATTTAAAATACAGTTACAAATACAAACAAACACCGACAACCAATCACCAGCAGAGGGAGCACCTCATCAGCAATCCAATCATTACAATTTACATCGTTCTTACAGACATATCACTTGTGATATGTCCTGATTATCTTTAAACCACTCCTTAAGGTTGAAATTTAAATTAAAAATGAGTGCTACACTCTCTAACAGTAAGACGTTCCAGACTCCTGCTGCTTTGAAGAGAAGCTTCTGTCCAAGTGTTGTGGACCTAAAATTCACAGTCTCAGCCTCTTCTGTAGGAGGCTCTGGTGGTCCTAACTCCGGCCTCATCACATGAGGCTCTGGTGGTCCTAACTCCTGCTTCATCACACGAGGCTCTGGTGGTCCTAACTCCTGCTTCATCACACGAGGCTCTGGTGGTCCTAACTCCTGCCTCATCACATGAGGCTCTGGTGGTCCTAACTCCGGCCTCATCACATGAGGCTCTGGTGGTCCTAACTCCTGCCTCATCACATGAGGCTCTGGTGGTCCTAACTCCTGCCTCATCACATGAGGCTCTGGTGGTCCTAACTCCGGCCTCATCACATGAGGCTCTGGTGGTCCTAACTCCTGCCTCATCACATGAGGCTCTGGTGGTCCTAACTCCTGCCTCATCACATGAGGCTCTGGTGGTCCTAACTCCTGCCTCATCACATGAGGCTCTGGTGGTCCTAACTCCGGCCTCATCACATGAGGCTCTGGTGGTCCTATCTCCGGCCTCATCACATGAGGCTCTGGTGGTCCTATCTCCGGCCTCATCACATGAGGCTCTGGTGGTCCTATCTCCGGCCTCATCACGAGGCTCTGGTGGTCCTATCTCCGGCCTCATCCCGCCATCTCACCAAAACTTTGAAAGTTTTAAAGATCGTATACATCGTAAAATCGTATACATTAAAGAGTCAAATGTTTAATATTTTAGTATTTTTGTTTGTTACGGCATATCAGCAAAAAACAATCCCCGATCCATTTCAGGAGGATTTCAACATAAACGAAAGTATGTTTTAGGCCAGTTCCATAATTTAGTGAAGAAAATGTATACCTGCTTTCAGATAGAGAAGGAAAAGTAAAAACATAAATAAAAGTGTCCACTGAAAAAAATGATCAAAAAGTACAGATTGTAGAACTAAAATTGTGCTTGAAAACCTTTATTTTGTAGAATACTTTCTTTATTTCCACGGCATAAAAAGCCTTTTGAAGACTTGTTGTGTTAAGCCTTCAGCTTATATAGAAGCATTCCTTACATTTCTAACAGTATCACATACCAAAATGTGTCTCATATTTATTAATATGCTTGTCTGACTACAAGAACATCAATCAGATCTGATGTGGTCTACCAGAAAACAAAATCTGACCCGCATAATTTATTATTGATGCATTTATGTCCAGAGCTGTTTGTCACATTGACACTGATGGCTCATTCTATACTGCATTATCACACATTTTTTTATTTTTCAAAGCAGATAGCAAATTTATGAGTTAATATTCATTACAAGGTGTTTCAGAGTGTTTTGTGCTGACTGAACGTTTCTGTCCTTTCTGGTGGATCGGCATTAAATACTTTTGATAGAAGTAGAAGTAATAGTAGTAGGCTTGGTATTTGACACATAATAGTAACAGTACTAATTGGATGTGTCACCCTGTAGGGGGCAGTATGACCAGTGTGAGGTGCACTGCATGGAGTCTGGATGTCCTGTCACTTCTTTAAAAGTCAGAAGGAGCTCTTTCTTATACAATATACACTGCTTGGGTTCACATGCTGTGAGGGGAAGTGGAGAATATGTTGCGTTCATGTGGCATCACAACAATCTAAAATGTGTAAATGTGTTTAAAACTGAGCTATATCAGGACAGGATTATATGGGAGTTTCCTTTTAAAGAAGACATAGTATGCTTTTTACAGGGACTTAGTATTGAACAATAATATTAGTAGATCATCAGTTTACATTTTGTTCCTTGTAAACCGCAATATTGATCTAAAACGGCTTAAAAATAAATTTTAAAAAAAGATCAATTTACTTCCTGTTCAAAACTGCAGAACAGGCGCTTCATTGAGACATTTTACTGTTACAAGCAGCAGCAGATTGTCATTTACATTTAGAACTCCACATGTGTCACATAGAGTCTTAATGTCAATAATCTCATCTAAGTATCGGGGTGTGGGTGGGGAAAGGGGGTAAGTGATAACAGGAATTTACTAAGCACTCGAGCCTCAGTTCCAGGCTAAAACACGATGACTCAACATTTAGTACTCTAAATACAACTTTGAGTAAACAAATGACGAGGAAACACTGTTGTAACAGGTTTAAAAGCTCATTTAAGTTAATTTTGCATGATAAATAATCCTTCAAAGGCCTTGAAAATGCAAATATTTAATCCTGTTTTATGCACTGAGCCTATCCACATGAAACAACAAGTTAAATATCTTCTGTTAGCACAAAAAACAAAGAGGAATTATTTTCACAATAGTCTCAAAAAGGTGATGGCATAATTTGATAATAAAGGCCTTATTATTGTCAGTTGAAAGAACTTTAACTTCAACATTTTTGTATAATAGGTTTGGATTTTACTTGCAAAAACATTGTATCTTCGATAGAGTCCCTGTCCTACATCTTCACTGTTAACTCACAAAAATACTGATAATGATTGGATTTATAGATAATACAGCTGTGAATAATGGATCTATGAAAGAAATGGACTAATGGACATGGAAGTATAATTGTTGTCAACAGAGCATTAAGTCCCAGCACCAATACTGTAGCTAGTTTGTAGTTTGTGGACCAACGGAGCAGCAAGCAAATGATTATATCCATATATCTTTAGCTTTGATACTGCAACAAAACTTCTTAGTTTCATATTTTTTGAATTATACTGTAAATCCACTGTCTTCTGAACCTTCTTTTGATGAGTTAACATTCCGGTTACTTCTGTCCCTGTAGGCCGGTATATTGTACGTATGCGGTAGTCAGAGGCACAGAGCTGTACTAATCTTTTATGCATTTGCTTTGGACAGTCTCTAGCTTCCATCTTCACATCACCGTACGTATGAATGTTTAATGTATATATATTACATATATGTTACAAGGTTTTCTCAAGATGTCAAGGCTGAAGGAAGCAGACTGTACCGACTGTGATGAGATGAGACGAGAAGAGAACAGAAAAGGGGCAAAGACCATCCAGGGCCCAACCAGAGACCGGCCTGGGCCCAACCAGGGACCGGCCTGGGCCCAACCAGGGACCGGCCTGGGCCCAACCAGAGACCGGCCTGGGCCCAACCAGGGACCGGCCTGGGCCCAACCAGAGACCGGCCTGGGCCCAACCAGGGACCGGCCTGGGCCCAACCAGGGACCGGCCTGGGCCCAACCAGGGACTGGCCTGGGCCCAACCAGAAACCGGCCTGGGCCCAACCAGAGACCGGCCTGGGCCCAACCAGAGACCGGCCTTGGAAAAAACAGGGACCGGCCTTGGAAAAAACAGGGACCAGTCAACAACCTATCGGGGACCAGTCAGGGACCAACTAGGGACTAGTCAGGGACTACACAGAAACAAACCAGGGAACAACCAAAGACCAACCAAGGAAGAGTCATGAACTAGTCAAAGACCAACCAGGAACCAGTTGGTATCAACCAAGGACAAGTTAGAAAACTGTTAGGCATGGGCGGCGCCAGGCCCTGGCTTTGGGGGTTGAGGCCGGGATCTTTGCATCATGTCGTCACTAAGCGGTTAGCGCAACAGGTAGAGCATTGGGTTTGGACGCAGGTGACCGGGATTCGAATCCAGCAATAGCTTCAATTATCCTTACCCGTTTCATTGGTTATTTTTGTTGAACTGGTGAGCGTAGAAAGTGCGCGGTGTTTACAGCACGTCATGCAATCTGACCAATTTGGCCTTTTCTACATCATTTAACTGAGGTTTTGCAAAAAGTGAAAGACACAAGAGCAGATCGACTGGAAAAAAGAGACATTCAGAACATGTGCTGAAAGTTAATCTAACGTAGAATAGACAACAACAGCACATGATCGTTCAAACCATGAATTCATTGTGGTTGTCGGTGTAGCAGTCAGTCAGGTTTTATTCATCGACAAAGCAAAAAGCAGAGAAACTACAGACAGCAGAGTATCAGTCTGTGGACATTAATGTTGTGAGTTCGAGCCCTGTCAGGGGCATGTTTTTCATATTTGTTTTGTCACTGATTGTTTTAAAGAACACCAAGATGTACAATTTCTTGAATAACTAAATGCCACCTCTGCTGTTCTGTTCAACGTTTTTTGGAGGGAGAAGCTCTCTCAGAAGACAAAAAGTATTTGCCTTTGGAGGGTTACTGTCTGTAACTGCACTAAAACCACATCATATTGGCCAGAATGAACCCCCTCCCTTTCTTTTTGTGCTAAGCCCCGGATGTTTAGAATGTCTGCCTCCGCCTCTGCTGTTAGGAACTAAAAAGGGACCAACCAGAAATCAGTCAGGTACTCCCCATTCCAAAAAAGGTGGAACCCTTAAAATTCTGACATAAACTTGAAGCTAACATTTTATTGTATTTTATTTAGTTGATGTTAATAAGGAGCCATGGTAGTGAAGTAATGTAATTGCAATATATTGTGTACTTTTTGTCCTGCCCATGTAGATGGAAAGTACCAGCAGCTATATCTGGCACAGATCATCTTTACTTTTGTAAGATTATTAAATTGAAATGAATGTTCCCTGAAAAATAATGAAACTACCCCATAATAAACTAAACTAAACTTAACCCGCCTGGTCCCAGCGGACATAAATCAGATGATGACACATTTTGCAAGCTGTATTTTCTTCAGTTCAAAGTCCTATATATCAGTTGTGGAGGGTGTACAAAATAAAAGTACTGTACAATATATAGGTATCTGTAGTTTAATTAAGTCATTTTTACAATAGATAAGTTTCACTTTTACTTTACAACAAGCATGTAACTCACAACATTAGATGTACTTTCAACTCCAATATGTTTTCCTAATTTGAATGAAAAGTAGAAAGTACATTCATTTATGGTTTGAGGGTCTATTCTTTGCATATTCAAGATGAAATAATGTGTAAAGGTTTTGAGAGCTTTGAGCAATCAAAATTATACACAAAATTAAATTTTAATTATTTGAACAAAGGATTTGCTAAATCAAAACACTTTCAAAGTTCTCTAAATCTGTGTAAAATCCTTTTTATTTTACGCTTAAAGTACATTTTCAAATGGGTTCATTCAAACTTATTTAATGTTACATTTTTACTTAGTATGTTTTTCGGTCTTGTGTTTGTACTTTTATTTAAGTTACAAAATGTAGTATTTCTTCCACCACTGCTTTTCATGCTTTTACCTAGTTTGCTTTGGAAAAATGTGTAATAAATGAGTAAACACAAAGATTATTGATGATTAATATATGACAAATCAGGGCTTTATAAATACAAAATAATTCAACAAAAGCAGCTTGTGACAGGTAAGTGAAGCGCCTATAATAATCCTTTGATAACACGTCTTATGTTATGTAAGGTATAGAGTTTTCTTGCCCTGTACCCGCTCCCGGAGGCAGTACACACCCTATGCATGAGCTGTGGAGAGTGGTGCACATGCAGAAACAGCCAGCCAGGCCGCAGTTGGTTGGACATAGAATAATAGACCACCATCAATCACTGTCACCCTCTCTGGAGACTGAGGGGGGGCTGTCCGAGCGTATGGGGGGAGGGACATGGGCGAGGTCAAGTGTGTGTGTGTGTGTGTGTGTGTGTCCAAGGGGAGCCTGCAACCAGAAGAGGGGAGACAAAGCCATCGGTTCTGAACAAGGGCCCGAGCATCTGTCTTTGAGGTAAAAAGAGACAGATGGGTGATGTGACGACTGCGTAAACGTCACTGCAAAAAGCGATTAAAAATGAAATATTGATTACACAGTATGGCAACAATTCAGAATATGAATAACTTCTGACAGCGGATAATTTTCTTAGTAGGTTCTCACTCCTCAGACAACCCTCCGTTTTTAAAATCATCTCCACACACGTTCCGAGTCTTTTTTCTCTCTCCTGTAAATCCAGTTCATTACAACTGCGTGCCTGCATTAGCATGTCAGGGGTGTAGGCTAGCTTTTGTTTATTTACCCATTGTAATTCCTTCTTTTGCCCGTAGATGGAGGGTTAACGCCAATCTTGATGAGGAATGCCACATCTACTTGAATCTATATTTCCTGTATTAGACCTCCATTTTCTTCTATTTTTTCAACCAAAATTATCGGCGGAATGACAAAACTGATTTAGAAATACACAATGAACATATTACGAAATAAAATATTGAGTAAACATATCAAAACAAAACTCCTTGAAACTATAAAAAATCTAACCAATACAAAACGTTCCTGATAGTCCCATCCTAAACACATGGAGGTTATCTTCCACTGTTGATTTGATTGGACTCCACTGTATCAGTCAAAGCTATGGTGACATGTCATTCTTATAGGTTCATCCTTTATTAGATTGTGTTAAAATATTCTGTAAACAATAGAAGGACTACAGTGAGATAAGATATTTTGAGTGCCATTTAAAGGTTAGCTTGCAATGTGTTATATATTTCCCCCCTATTTTCAGTCAAATGCAGAGCTCCTACAAAATTAAATGACCAATAACCCCATTTTGAAAGCTAAAAACTATTCGTGTAACTTTCCACTTCTTTGGTTAGGCGTTTCTTGCATTACATTTTAATAAATCAACAAAACATGCACTTTTTTCCACAATAATGAATAGCAAAAGTGTTTGTTTACAGCAGTGTAAAGTCACTCGGGTAGGGGCGGGGTTCCAGACGTGGCTCAACCAATCGCGACCCCTCCACAGCCCGACCAAGGCCAGCGAGGCGGGACTTCGCGCGTTCCCCACCAATCAGCGGCGCCTTTGCTCACTGCGGGGAGAAGTTCGCCGTGCTCCGCCAGCCAGTCTGCTCCGAAGCCACGATGGATGCTATACCATGCATTTTGCTCGTCCTTCTCTTCGGAGCGAGCGTACGCGAGAATTCCGGTAAGTAATCTTGACGAGACGTTCTTTTCGCTTCCACCAAACTTTCCCCCGCGGACGTGTCGCGTTCGTGGAGGAAAGGAGCTCTTTGTTGGAGAAGAGGAAGCCCGAGTGGAACTAAGATGGCGCAGGTCCGCGGGCTGCCTGCCGCTGCCTGTCTGAGGAATGTTTATTGTCTGCTAAAAGGCGAGCGGCTAAAGTCACGCTGGCCCCGAGTGCAGTGGACTAAACCGCGATGTCCACTTTATCTCACAACCCCGAATATCCTCCTCAAACCTGCCCATCTTCACGTGTTGGAAAGATTCCGCACATCGGGACTACTTTCGCTCCTGTCAGATTATAAAGTTTAGTAATATAACTTATCATCGTGGACAACTCTTCTTATTGTGCCACCGATCTGCGTAAAAGTTGTGTAAATAAACGTGTTTTCAAATCGGTTGCTGCTGACTTTACGTGCCAACCACATTCCGTTATTCGCTGTCACCGTGCGTAAAGTCCAATCTTGTGAAACTGATTTGATCGCCTTGAATCTTCTTTGTGACTGCGCTCGTTCCCCTTTTTGCACACTTGCTACGTCTGGTTAAAACGTATACAATAACACGAAAAAGCTGTTTAGACCCCCCCCCCCCACTGCTCGTGATCGCCAACATTTCGGGGTACAAAGTCTGTCTGGAGGTATTGTGAAACAACCAAACTCTCCACGTTGCTCACGCTTGGAAGCTATTGGATTTAACCTTTCCCTAGTGTCCCCAGTGTTCCCAGTGTGGTGCTTTCGTGAACTCGGCCCCCATCAAGAATCTGCACTGGAAACCCGCCGTGGACGCCTCTACACTTGGCTTGGCCGTAGTAAGAATTGTTGCACGAATGGACAGCAGCTAAAAGGATTAGTGTCGAGCTCATTTCATTCATGCCCACTGCTCTTTCTACTCCATGACACAGTTGGAGGAATGTGTACTGGCTCTTTCTTTGTAAAAAATGACCACTGATAACACCCCATCATCGCCTCCACAAGAACGCTCAGATGGGATCCACACGTCGATTGCTGCTCATTAGTATATACCAATCCGTTTCCAGACTCCATTGAAGCCCGTGGTTCTGTTTCAACAGCAACAAGCGCGACTTATACGTTAGTCTAACTGATCTCGACATGTATGTAGCTTTTAACACGCGTGTACATTTCGTTGTGCTCCATCACGCTTCTTTGTGTGACATTCCTTTGTGTTGGGAAACGCAGGCGAAAGGGGAGAGCATCGCGAGGAGCCGCTTCACGCACGCGTCTTCAAGCGGCGTGAAGCGGGCCAAACGGGGCCACCTCCATGCCCAAAGCAGCGTGGTGTCCTCGGATACCCCCTGCCCGCACACCGGCGCCGCTAAAAATTGATATGTCCTCTCCGGTACGCACGCTCAGAGGAAGGGAATCCCGCTTCCCTTTGTGTGTGGGGAATGGGATTGTCATGGCGTGGCTCTGCGCACGGAGGACGGGGAAACGTGAGGTTTCTTTGAGTCCGAACGTGACGCCGTTGTGTCGGTGTGAGAAACGCGGCGGCAGAGGAGTGGGTTGTGGTACTGGTCACACCCTGCAGCACCGTTCGAATCATTGGTATGAGAGCTGCGGGGCTAAATTAGGTCCTGTCACTACTACTGTGTTCACTGCAGCCCCCCAGCTCCTGATAGGCTGCCACTCCCCCCACCCTTCACTTTGATTTGCCGGCGCTATTCTTCCCAGGCCAGCGCCCCCTCCCCAGCTCCGGGACCCCGTTGTAAGTAAACACATCGCACTAAGCTGGAGAGCGAAGCTATTAAGGACAAGCGTAGTGTCAGCAGCTGGAGCCGTTCTGTCACAGAGGGTCCCATCGGTGCGGGGTCCGGAGGAGACGCAGTAGAGGGGGCTGGGGCTTCTGTGGGGTCTGGAGAATATACTGGAACAGCTCATGGTCAGGGGGCGTAGGGAGGCAATGCTTTCTGCTGCTTGTATGAGTCCGTATTTCCACAAACAAAAGGCTATCCATATGTTTTTTGACGTATTCTGTCGATTCTCCTGGAGTGGAATTTGAATAGAATCTTATTATAAAAATACAACATATATGAAAAAATTGCAATCGGATATATGTTTTCTTTTGACCAATGATTACAATTATTGGTAACATTCACACTAGGGCTGTAGTACATCGGTTAGTGACACCTGTGGCACTCAAAACCATTATGTTTCTATATGATCTGACTGTGCACGCAGAAAAGCACTTTGATTTAAAAGAAAATCATAAACTCTAATCCCAATAAAGCAATAATTTGGCTGGACAGATGACGATGTCCGATGTGACCGATTTAAGATAAAAAATGCATGCAGCTCCAATTCACACAGAAGACAATGAACACAATGTTTCCTGCACATCTCTGGAAACACGTAGATGCTTCCATTGCACTCCATGCTCCAAGTCTCTCAGGTTTGATTGACCAGGTTTTTGAAGATGATAAAAGTCGTATCTTGGCGTGACGTGGTGCATGACGGTGCTTATGTTATGCTTTCATTTTAGAAAGACCAGGCTGTGGATCAAAATATCAGTATCTGTGTTGAAGAGTGTTCAAATAATCCCACAGAACGGATTTTTATAAATTTACCAATTTATAAAAACGTATTTGTGCATCAGAAAAAAAACAGACACAACTATAAACCTTTTCAAACAAATGCTTGACCTTGTCATTTCGGCTCAGTCAGGTTCTTTCACGTTTGTATTCTGCAGAAGTAGGAAGCAGAGCCAGGGCTGATCCTCTCAAGGCCACAGGCTGTTTCCTCGTTTGCTCTCTGTTGTTTGGTTCCACTGATAGCGTCCCCTGGGAGCCTGCTCGCTCAGCTTTCCTCTGTGGGGCCGTATGAGGAGCGTTTGGGGGCACATTGTTTCTCTGAGGGCCTGTTTGTGGCTCTGTGCTGTTTGTGGAGGAATGCCACGCATGCAGGTGACCGCTCTGCCTGTTGTCCAGACCTGTGCAGCCATGACTAATGTGAGAGGATGTGCTGGTGCCATTGACCACAGCACTGAGGGGCAGTGATGTGTGAACAGGCCCTCTGAACCTCACTGGACTGTTGGGAACACTGTTTACAGGCAAATGTCAGCACACTGCTGTTCATATGTCTATAGACGAGTCCTTAATCCAAGCTACTGCATCATATTTGCACTTTTCAGTGTATCTGCTGTCGGCTTTAAATCTCCAACATGTGCCGATATGTTGGTTTGATTTGACTGCCCATCTGATGATAAACGAAACCCATTTTGATTTTGCTTTATTTTAACACTTCAGTCAGAAGTGGGCTCTGCACAAAATGTGACTACACCGCTCATGTGTTAGCTGTGAAATAGGGTTGTGGTTGGTTCACCTGCAAATTATATAATTTGCCTCAAAATTAGCCCCTCATAACTCAAAAAAGACAACTATATCATACTGAGTTGACACAAATGGAAGGCGCTCTTCCTTGTAGTGTAGGATTAGCCCTGCACTACAAGTGTAAATTAGGGCAATATGCCTACATTTTCTTTTTGAACAACCTCAAATTAGGATATATAATTTTGTTTTATTACAAACATATTGGTATTGATTTTCTGAACTTTGCTCCAAACCACATGGTTTTACAGAGCATTGGTTGTGGACTTCAGTTAAAAAGACCCAAGATAATCATTGATGATTTACAATGACAGAAACTTGATCTCGATTAAAATGTGATGTATTGCACAGCCCTAATGTAAACACAGTTCTAGAGGGGCAATGTGTGGGAACTGTACCATTCAGGCATGTGCCAAACTCTGAAGCCAGAGTTAGAGATTTGTTAAAAAACAAGACAAAGAACAATCTCTGAAATTGCCCGAGGTACCGTAAATAAATCTGTATCTGTAAAAAGCCTCGCGTGGTGAAAGAAATATTGATGGTGTTGATTTGTGAAGAAGCAGGGACCTTTCTGTTTCCCATGAATGAGTGGAGTGTAGCGGTTTCCCCAAAGTGCTGCAGTGTTATTGTGTTTCTCACAGAGCAGGAGCTGATAGGGCTGAGCATGTGACGCCAGGACAAGCCCCTGTCTCACTGCACTAATCTGAGACGCCACACTTTAATGGTGCTGTGGTTTTCAAGAGCTACTTCTCTGCACCAGGCAGCTGCTTTTTGACACTCTCACACGTATTTACTCAAGAAGCCATTCTGTTACTGCACGGGTGCACAGGGCATGGTCATTATATGAATACTACCAATACTTATGCTACATAATCCCAAACATACAGTGTTTTTGATGGAAACAATTACACTAATAAAATATGGACTGTCTCAAAGTGTGAGAACTCCTGCATTAGACTTATTAAATGTGTGAATTAAGAATTTCACGGTAACAATAATGGTGTGTAATGGTTCTTCTAACCTTTGGATATCATGACATCCTTGCTCTCTATTTTGTGATGTCCCGTGCACGTTCGGCTAATATCTGAGGCTGTATTCTGGAGCAGGTTGCTTGTATCTGAGGCTGTATTCTGGAGCAGGTTGCTTGTATCTGAGGCTGTATTCCGGAGCAGGTTGCTTGTATCTGAGGCTGTATTCTGGAGCAGGTTGCTTGTATCTGAGGCTGCATTCTGGAGCAGGTTGCTTGTATCTGAGGCTGTATTCTGGAGCAGGTTGCTTGTATCTGAGG